>NC_081791.1:23025759-23393151 GCF_963082965.1 Carassius carassius | reverse complement strand
AAACACTCTGTGGCAAGCCCCACTTGAACCAGAGCTGTGAACATATAGCGTCCACCAATTATCCTGTCTCTCTGCTCCTCTGCTAATTATGGCTTGCCTGCTGTGTTTGTGTGCGAGTGTGTGTGCGTGTCTCTTATGGACAGACGGGCTAATAACTCCATATTTTTTGAAAAGACAGAAGGCCTTTGGCCATCCTTTCAACACACATGCCACACAGGCAGTCCCACCCACAGCACTCAGACCTGTCATTGACGGCCATCCCCTCTCCCACTCTTAGACTCTCGGCAGCTGTGGCCTAGCGTGACAGAAAAGTGCAACAAATTACTTTGCTACTGCTTCTGGGGGCAAATGTCAAATATGCCTCCATATTTACCAGAATGGAGTCGTGGATGGGTATTTTCTGTGCAGGGTGTGGATGTCATGTCAGCGAGAGAGGTGGAGAGAGAAACTGGTTTCCTTTTCTGGATGCCATCCAGGTCTGCACAATACCAGCCAGCTGTCAGTAGGATTGATGAGCCCAGCTGGTAAAGATGTGCTGGGTGTCAGCAGGGCAGCAGATTTTAGCGAGGCCAGAGAGCACTCGCCGCATGAGTTAGGTATGATCTGAAGAGGACATGATTTAGAGTGCTATGACCGGGCAGGTGAGATGACTGTGTGCGCAGATACTTTGCTGGTGAATCAGCCGAAAGACAGGGTGGGGTGGGTATGCAACGACGAGCACAGGTCAGGTTTTGAGCTTGTGCGCAAATATGAGGAAAGCAAGACATTGCTGGAGGTGCGAAAGCTCTGTGCAGATGTCCAAATAAATGGTAAATCATCATGGGTGCTCAAATGCTTTTTGCACCGAATGTGTCTGCCAGCCCAAGGGCTAGTGAATGACTTAAACATAAGCAGGAATCCTCAGGGTCCTCACACGCTCTCCCATCCCCCTCCATGGTGGGCCTGTGCAAACACACACACGCACACACATGGAGCCAAAATGGTGCCCATTCACATGCACACTTCAAGACATCATGGCCTCTCTCCGGCTGGGGAATGTGTATCTGTGCGGTGCTTCATTCGTATACACAAAGTGTCTATTTAGGTGTGTGTCCTCATTTCAAGAGTTGTAACGATGCCATTGGCATCTCGGCCTAGAACACTGAATCGAGTTACAGGTGTTCCTTTTAACACAGTTGCCCCGGAAAAAAAAGAAATTTTATGACCAAGCTTGTATGGATGCCTGGGGAACCAGAAGTGACACAGACCCACAAAACAAGTTAAAACCATGCGCGTGATCACAGACACCAAACACACACATAGAGAGAGATATAGAGAGATTACTTCAGAGTAAAGTAAAATCTCTCATATAATTCACAGCATGTCATTCTCTTGAAATGTTGGTCAGAAATTTTAGTGTGTATAAATGGTGTGTGTAAATCTTATTTTAAGAGGTAAACATTCTTCATTTCTTCATACTGCATAACTAGTCTTTCACTAGCTAAAGTGAGCCATTCGCTCTCCTTACCCTTCGTTTTACAACGTGGTTGAGAATGAAAATAAAGCCACAATGAATCTCTCTTCATTTTTAACAGACATTTGCATTTTAAAGGACATCGTGATGAGTTAACTTAACAGTTCCTATGTACAGTTACATTATTGCCTCTAATAATTATCAGTGATAAGCTGCCCGAACATTAAAAAGAAATACAAATCCATTCACATTTTTATGGCTGGAAAAATTATAGCATGACATTTGAGAGTCATTGAGCTGCAGCTTACGGGCTTATTTTGGAAAGTCAAGACATCTCAAATGCTTTGACAGTTTGTAATTTGGCCGCGGTTTTGGATGGTTACAGTAAGATGGCCCCAACAACTTTTTATTTAACACAAACTCTTAAATGATAAATGTTGGGAGTGATAGCTTGTTAAAGGCCTGGACATGAACCATGAATGTATTTAAAGTCTCTAAGAGCTGATAGACAAAAACGTATCATTTGTAACATGGCCCATTTCATTCACAAATGTTAGTGTCCAGCTAGGAATCTAAAAACTTTAAGGCCTGGTTTCATAGACAGGGCTTAGCCTAAACCAGGATTAGGCCATAGTTCAATTAGGACATTTAAGTAATTTTTATAAACATGCCTTAGAAAAAAACATTACTGGTGTGCATCTTGAGACAAAACAAAGGCACTGATATATTTTAAGGTCAATCAGTACAAGTTTCTTTCATTTGAAACAACTCAGACTTGCATTTTAGTCTAGGACTAGGCTTAAGCCTTGTCTGTGAAACCGGGGGTATGACCCATAAACAAAATAAATAAATATTTTATTATCATTATTACTACTACCACCACGGTTTTAATCACCACCACCACTTCTACTGCTTTCTAACTACTTCTACTATAACTACTACTAATAATGCTAATAATAATAAATACAATTTAACAGCTGTAAAATATACTTCTGTAGGTATAGCCTACACACTGAAAGAGCTGCACTGGCACTGCATTCGTCAGAACGTTCGTGTTTGTGTTTTGTGAATATTTCATTGCCCTCTGGCGGGATACTAAAGTACTGCAGCATGCTGCCCTTCCCCCAAACATCCAAAGCGGTGGCTTAAACTCCCTGTTCTTAAAGGCTCCCCAGCAGTACACATTTCGTAAGTATTCTTAGTCAAACACATCTGAATTGACTCAACATCATGTTAGTAGAAAAGAAAGGAGTCCTCCACATGTGTTAGCAGGTGTCCCATTGCTCTACAACAGCAACGCTGACATATAAGCGTCAAGATGTTTGACAATCTTTTGGCAATATTTTACTCAATCCTTATAATTAAATCTTATTAGTTTGCACACAAAAATGTTCAGCCTTTCACGTTTCAGCATTTCATGTTCCTGCATGTCAGAATTTTTCTTGCATTTGTTTTTGTTTTTTCATTTTAATGGTTTGTGATGACTTTTTAGCAATTCAGTCAATTTCTGTGTTACAATTTGTTACAGTGTGCTAATGAAGCTAATATATTATGAAACAGACTATAGATGGAATAAATGTGTTTAAAGTTTTATAAATCCATAATGGCACGGAATGTATCTGAAGAAACACTTTTGTAGATTATGAGGTGTAGTATCATTAAAACATACTTTATGATTCCTTAAAACAATAAAATAAATGCAAATATAAAATAAATGAAAAAAATTGACCCTGGACAACAAAATCAGTCTTAAGTTGTTGGGGTATATTTTTAGCAATTGTAGCAAAAAACATTGTATGGGTCAAAATTATAAATTTTTCTTTTATGCCAAAAATCATTAGGATATTGAGTAAAGATCATGTTCTATGAAGATTTTTAGTAAATTTCCTAATGTATATATATAATATATAATATTTTTGTTTAGTAATATGAATTGAACTTCATTTGGACAACTTTAAAGGTGATTTTCTCAGTATTTAGATTTTTTTTGCACCCTCAGATTTCAGATTTTCAAATAGTCAAATATTGCCAAATATTGTCCTATCCTAATAAACCATACGTCAATCGAAAGCTTATTTATTCAGATTTCAGATGATCCAATTTTGTTTTGTGGTCCAGGGTCACAAATATAAAAATGTTTATCTATACTGAAATATTATACTATTTATCATTCTTGGTAAGGATCCTTATAGTATTTAAAGGAAATCATGTATTATAACCCACATAACATTAATTTTATTACACCGTATTTTGGCCTTTGGTATTTTCATCTCATAAAACATTTCTGTTTCTTTACTTTCAGTGAGAATGTGTTCACATTTAATAAGTAAAACTGATTTTCATAATTCGGCATATTCAGGCCACTGATTTTAGCCTGCAGTCTTTTGGTGAGACTATAGGTGGCAGCACAACACCTGAGACATCAAGCAGTTCTTTCATTATGACTGAGAAGCCTCAGAAACAGGCCTTATGTATGAATAAGTCTCCTTCCCTGCTACACAGTATGTAAAATGCAGAATATTAAATGAGCAAGATATCTGAATACCCAGTACTCGTCATGATAAACAAGACAAACAAAATACATTGACGATGCTCTGCATTTGCTGAGATCCTGAAGCATCCAACCAGTATTAAAGATAGAAATTAAAACACAGACGCAAATTATGCCTTGTATTAATGTTATAAATCTTTTATTGACTGATAGAGATTTTAGTTCTCTTTTCAAGCCAAACCAAGCAAGTTGATTTGCCTTTAAGTTTTTAAGGCCTAAATGGTACAAAATTTGAATGTCTCTCTTTCTCTCTCTCTCTCTCTCTCTCTCTCTCTCGCTGTGTCTGTA
The DNA here is from genome assembly GCF_963082965.1 of Carassius carassius. NCBI lineage: Eukaryota > Metazoa > Chordata > Actinopteri > Cypriniformes > Cyprinidae > Carassius > Carassius carassius. Next base: position 23,388,859 of record NC_081791.1, on the reverse strand, counting down.
ATTACTGTGTCTTTTCTGAGGGGGCATCACTCATCTTGTAAGCACTCTGGAGCCATTTCAAATTAATTAACAAAATTACCTTAAATTAAAAAAATGCCGCCGCAGATCTGACAATTTAGGCATTCATCAAGTCAATGAGCAACATTCGGCCTTACAGACTTGCAATGAGGAAAACAACGAGGAACAGAAAACACATGCATGGCCATGTGCTTTTTACTCTGCATCTATGAATCTATCTATGCCATTAAAATACAGTGGCAATAAATGAAGAAGTAATCCTAGGCCCCATCACAAATGCCACCTTGTGACAGGAAGCATAATAAATTGTTCTTAAGAGGAAATATTTTTACTTCAGTCCTATAGAAAAGACATGTCAATCTGTATCCACCAATCCAGTCAGGAATAGAGCGAAAGAGGCAACAAAACAGCAAATCAATGAAACAAGAAAGGAAACGAATCACAGTGGAGCCGAAAAATAACAGATAGATTGAGATGACAAAGGGATTAGATGTAGGAAGATATGGTGAAGAAAAAGGGATAAAGAGTGCAAATGAGGTGAGAGAGGAAGAGGGAGATACGATGAAGTGGGAGATAGTGAGATGATGATGAGAGACTGTGTGTGTGTGTGTGTGTGTGTGTGTGTGTAGGGGGCTGAAAGACTGAGAGACTGTAGAGGAGATTTATGCTAGTTGTATAATTTCTTTCCCCCATCTCCAACTCCACCTCAGGCACCAGCCCACCCTCCCTGGATCTTCTGCATCACACACACACACACACACACACACACACACACACACACACACACACACACACTCTCTCTCTCTCTCTCCTCTCCTACCCACCCGCATCAAAGCCCGTGATTAAGATTCTGGTGGGATACGACTGCAGCACTTTGCAAATGGAAGACTAGACATAATTTCCCTAAAATGCTGTTTTTTATCACCGATTTCCCCTCCACCAGCCTCCCACCACACGATTGATAGCTCATGGCACCTCTGACAACTTAACATTTTCATGACCAGATTTATGGGCTATCTGCTCCTGCCTTTTTATAGCTAAAACTCTGTAAAAATGCTTATTTCTGTGATAAGGAAAGGGAGGGTGAGTATATCTGTAATATATATATATATATATATCAGATGCATATTATATATATATATATATATATGGATGTCTGTGTTGAAGAGTCGTGTGGAAAATGAGTGTGACTGGACCTCAGTCCTCTGTAAATCCTCAGCGTATGATTTGTGGTTATGATGAGGTAAGGAAACATCATTCTACACTGAGGTCCACTCAAACAGTCACTGTAAAGAAGAAAAAATGGAGGAGTTGAGTAGAGAGGAGAGAGAAGCAGCAAAAAAAAAAATGTGTAATGTTAACATTCTTGTAATATATATATATATATATATATATATATATATATATATATATATATATATGCATCTGAGAGAAAGCACCGGGCTAACATATATTTGTTGGTGACAAGCAGTGGCACCGCATTGCAGGGTGAGGTGCGTGAATCGTCGTCCTCTTGGTTCCCTTAGGCTCTGAGCTCCACTGAACCTGAACTAGAACATTCTGTGAGGTGGCCAGGCTGCAGCGCTCTGACAATGGTGGGGTGTGTTCAGAGCGAAGGAATAGCTTCATAGGGAGGGTCTTTCACTATGCATGAATTCCATGGCTTATTCGCCCAAATATCACTGAAATGAATTGGCCGCCTGGTCGAACTGACTTTGATTTTGCTGAAATAAATCACTTTTACATTTATTGGACCTCTCATGGAGATTTGCAGTTCAGTCAACATAGTTTTATATTTAGGGGGCTCAAACTTGCCGAAATACTGCCTTCTGAATATGTAATACTGTATCATCCTCGATCCTTCATCAGTGAATTTTATGTTATTTCATACATAACAGCATTGTTTTGATGAAAACTATTAATATTTTGATAGGTTCATAGGTTCTCAAAACCTAACCACGAATTTGTCCTTTATCTGCCTATTATGGTGTGAAAACTTTTTTTTTTTTTTTAAAGAGTTATTGGAAGGCTTAACGACTGGTGTTTGTTTTTAATTGTGTATTTAAGTATTCTTCACCAGTAGAACATCATCAAAAACCACAGATTATCCAAATGTGGCATTCATTTGGCCACTCTTTAAATTGTGACAATGAATTTGATGAAATGTCTGATTTAATCGTAAACACGACAGACATTAAGTGCAGAGTTTATGTGGCTAAATTTTTATGTGCTCAGTGTTTATGTCTCCATGGCAAACTGCTCTTTTTATGTGTCAGTGGAACCAACATTTCTTCCTGAATTGGTGAGCTATTGTTTATGTGTTGCCAGTGCCTTATGGAACGCCGCTGGAGAATTTCCTTTTCATCTACAAATCATGCACGTACACAAGTTGGGGCTTTTTTTTCTTCTACATTCCCAGGGAACTTTATGCATGCAGATGTTCACATATATTTGTTTGTATTGTCTGAATGGCACTGCAAAAGCAGTGTTAGATTAACTGGCAGTTAATTATAACTCTTCTCAATTTCTCACATTCTGTTTCCATTCTTTCACTCACAATAATTTCTCCTTCTATACATACTTTCCTACTCCTTTTAGATTTATGCATTTTATCTAAAATGACTCTGATTGCATTCCCTGAGAATTAAACCCAAAACCTTGGCATTGCTACTGCATGAGCTGTAGGAACATTACAAGAATGTTAACATTACACATTTTTTTTTTTGCTGCTTCTCTCTCCTCTCTACTCAACTCCTCCATTTTTTCTTCTTTACAGTGACTGTTTGAGTGGACCTCAGTGTAGAATGATGTTTCCTTACCTCATCATAACCACAAATCATACGCTGAGGATTTACAGAGGACTGAGGTCCAGTCACACTCATTTTCCACACGACTCTTCAACACAGACATCCAGTGCCTTCTGATGCCATTAGAGAAGATATGAGGGTAGAAATATCTAGAAAATTGTATTTTATATCTATATTTATTTAGCATTTTAATTCCTATCTGAATCTTAGACAAGACATTTAAATGAATATGAATTTGGAATAAATATACATATGGATTTTAAATAAATAAAGTTTGAATCAAGAAATTTTCCAGTGGCTTCATTATAAGGGCAAAACAGGTTTAGGAGTACATTCAGCTTTTAACATGATGCTAATGCTTTCAGTGTTATTTTAGTAAATGCTTTCGAAACCCTGCAGGGTTGTTCTTTTTTTAATAACTCTTTTGAGTAATTGCAGAATCAACACCTTTCGGTTTTCATCTCTCTCCACCTAGGCTGAAACTCCCTGAAATTTTCCATCACTCGTTTTCCGTTCTGGGTGTCTAGAGACATGGTGGGAATTTTACGAGAAGGAATCTGAAAACGGAAAATGTGCGCTTCTAAAGTGCTCAAACCCAACGGTCTTCCTAATGCAGTAAATTGGAGTGTTAATGTCTTCCAGAGCGAAACTCTCAACACCAACATGCTGTACATGATAGTCACTGCTTCGTTACTGACTTGAACTGTGTTTCCCAAAAGGATTGTAAGCCTGTGAGAATTCTACGATCCACTTAGCTCACAATGCTTTTAAAAAACACAGCCCTGAATGGTTAACAGTGCATGGAACTACAGTTCAGTAGTTATATATTTTCAGTTCTTGATGTGCATTTAAACGTGTTTAAAGTCATTTTTGAAGCATCAGTGTAAACAGGATAACACTACGCAGGTGTGCATGTGTGTGAAACAAGCCTGTTTGTCTTAATTTAGCTTTACTAATCATTGCATATGCAGCTCTGTGTGTGTTCACTCTGCACATCTAGTCTCTGTAATCGGGCCTTGCTGATTACCTGGCTCCCATCAGGATCCCCGCTGACCACTGTCTGGTGTAAAACTGAATTCTAGAGTTCGCCCAAGGCATTCACAAATGTGTTAGGCCTCCATGCTCGTTCTCAGATCTAATTGCTCTCATTTTCTTGGATTACTGGACAGGTTCTTGTTGGTCTTTCTAATTCAGTGACAAACACACTGATTGCTGCTTGTACACAGCCATTATTAATAAGGCATTGTTCTGCTAGCAAACTGAAATGCTTCTAAACTTCCACTTTTCTAAAGATGCACATTATATCAGGTACAAGCTGATATTTAATTCATCAGTCAAAATGCGTTATTTAATTTATATTGTCCATTTCTACCATATTTTTTTAAATTAGATGATCTTTGCTGCCATCGAATTCTGGCTTAGTTAGGTATTAAAACATTTTTACCTGAATGAAATAATATCATCATTTCAATTAACTAGATGGAACAGCATATACGTTTATATGCTGCCTATTTGTTAATAAACACAATATTAAAACAGTTACTAAAAATTGTGATCAAATCTTATAGGAGTTATAAAAAATGGGTTTTACTGATGAATGTGAATCTATTAAGAAACAAGTTTAAGGAGAGAACAGCGATTAAGCCAAATGTAATTAAATAAAAACAGCAGAAAAAGACAACAAATGAGGGAGAAACATGATGAAATCATTAAAGCAAAAAGAACACTGCATATTTTTCTAACGAGCTTGTGTGAATCACTTCCACCCAACCACATACAAGACATTTTCTTATGCTCTTATTGTCAATGTTCGTTCTTTCACATGCAATTATTTTTCTAGACAGCTTTACAGACCGAATCAAAAAGTTGTTCTTCCTCCATACTACATCAAGACCTTTTGATAAAGCTAAGTAAAAATGTCATTTAAACCAGGAAAAACTGAAAGTAAAAAATAGAAACTATTATTATTAGTTATTATTTAATAAAATCTATTATATACATTATATATTTCTAATATTTTTTATACAATAATATAGGGAAAATATAATAAACAAGAAATTAGTAGTACACAGAACTTCAAGCAGTAGGCTCAAACCACTTCCCAATTAATGTATGTTATTCCAAACACACCCTATGTCTTGGATAAGAAGTTTACATATTGGCTATTTAGGCCCACTGGTTTAATTTTTTTTATTTTGATAAAATCTTATACAAGTCATATCATACGAAATGGGTTAATGCAGTGGCTCTGTTATCTCTGGAAAGGGTTTATTATATTGCACTGGCAGGGTCTTCTGCACCATATAACAAACACAGCTTATCAACATCAGAAACCTACAAGCATTAACACTTCATTGTTTACACTGCCTTTTGCCTGTCTGCAACCCCCTTGTGGAAGCTGTGGTAAACTTTCAATTTGTTTGAGAAGCCGGATCTGAAAACCCCATATCTGCAGCGTTTCGGACCTCTACACAGCCCCCTCGTGACTCTCCATCGGAAATGAATGATTTCCGGTCTCTACTCTCTCGTCAGCAGCTAAAACACTAAAAGGCTTTTATTTTGTATTCATCAAATTAACCAAAATGTCACGTTAAAGTAATATGGGGGAATAAGGGCAGGATATGAGTGCCAAAAGGTCTGTTACTCATTTAACAAGCAAACACAGAGTTCACATATAAATAAATAAATGGCTAAATCATTATACAAATATTTAATGTTATAAAATATTTTATAAATTAATATATACATGGAAGATATAATATATACAAGGAAAATATACATGTATTATAATAAATGTCTCTGTGTTTCAGATCTGTCTTAAGATATGATGAAAAGTTAGTAGTATAAAGAACTTCAAGGCTCAAACTGCTTCCTATTAAATTTTATTCCAAACACAGCCCACATCTTGGATGAAAGGAATAAATTCATTTTCCTTTTTGCCAATGTATGCATTAAAGAAAAACCTCAGTGATTACCCCTTAGAGGGCAACTATAAAGGGGATATTAAATGGGCGAAAATGGTTACTTCCTTGGCAAACATATAATTATAAGTCATTCTTTCCCAATTTCTATAAATCATTTGGCATTTGTCTGAAATCCATCAGTAATGAGCATTCACTGTATTAGTACGCCTCACTGTACCATGCCTGCATGTTGCATGTATGTGTGTTTGCTAGCTTGTGTGTGTTTAAGTTTGCAAAACTTTCCAAAGCTTGCTCTTTAGGATGTTCCTCATTAATATGAATATTAATGTGGCCAGAAAAAAGAGGGAAGGCAGTAGGATAGGGAGGAAAAATGTAAAAGGAATTTGGAAGAGCTTTTTAAAGGGGCCATTTCATCCGAATCGTTATTTTTTTGCGGTCCTCCCAAGGCTCATAACTGGCGGTCTATGAAGAGAGACAAGCCGCAGAGGGGCTTCATTTAAAACCTAAAGGTCACAGCACAGAGAAAGGTCTCCAGCTCAGCCAAAAATATAAAAAGGGAGGTGGAGAAAGAGAGAAAAAGAAAGGGAAAGAGAAAGAGTGCATGAGTAAAATGATAAAAGGGAAAATCGCAATCGATGAATGCGAATGTATTAAGAATACAAACCAAGTCAAATGTAATGACATAGAAGAAAAAAAGACAACAAATGAGGGAGAAACATCATGAAATCATTAAAAGCAAACAGAACACTGTGTATTTTTCTAATCAGCTTATGTGCATCGATTCCATCCAACCACTTGGCAAGATACTTCTTATCCTCTTTTAGTCGATGTTCATTCTTTCACATGTAATTATTTTTTCTGGACAGCTCTTCAGACAAAATCAAAATCCTATTAGAAAATGTGCCAACATGCCCAGAAATCTGCACCGGAGCCATCCCTTAAAAGAGCATTGGCACGCTGCCTTTAATGCAGGCACCTGGCAGTCACGCTTTCCCAGCTTGGTTAAAACCCAGAGTCTTTGTCAGATGGGAAATTAATTTTGCCATGTTCCCTACTGTGTGTAAATCTTTTCCACACAGCAATTATATGCCAAGAACTAAAGCCACCATTACAATTTCAAAGCTCTTCATGCCGTCAGTATTAGAGCCATTTAGTTTGTTCAACGAGTGTCTCACAAAGGTGTTTCAAGCACTGGTTGTTTGTTACAGTCTATCTCTGCCATCTCTCCAACCATCATGGCAGCTAGTCATTTACAGATCTCTGTAGTCAATCACTTGTTTATCTGTGGGTTAACTTAAATTACCCAGTGAGTGCACCACACAACAGCACAAACCCAGAAGAGCAGTGCGAGCCAGACGACAGACTTTGATCTAAAGCCCTGCACTCTGCACTGATAACACACCGGCTTTCCCTTTTAATGTCCCCAGCACAGAGAGATGCACCAGGCCCCCTAGTAAAAGGAATGCCCCTGCTCGCTTGTAAAAGTAGGATCCCTGGAAGACAGAAAGAGAGAGAGAGTGAGTGGGGGATGGGCAGGAACAGTCAGGAAAATCACACATCCAGGAATTAACTCCCTCTATCCATTGCCTGGATCAATCCCTTCTGCAATTCCCAATCCGCCCCCATCTCTCTTAAACTCATACCCAATTCCAATCATGGCCACAGTAAAGCTCTCTTGTAAAATACCACAATGCGACCTCAGACTTCAGTAAATTAGATGCTGCTTGGACCCCTTTGCTTTGAAATACAGTGCAGGTCTGCCTGGAGCAGCATTAAAACTGAGGTCAGCCCAGCCACTGCACAAGAGAGATATTCCCCCTGCCATAACGGTGTGTTTGCGTGGAGGTATGTTTGCAAACCTCATTTAAAGGATCCGAATGAGAGGCTCAAGCCTGCCAGTTTGGCATCGCTTTCGTGCATGTTTGTCAGCGGCTCTGTGCACGCGGGTCCCTAGCGAGGGTGTACCCAGTATGCGTCAACGCACTGCTTGGGCCAGGCATGGACACCGATCAGATGGATGATCAAACTCTAATCATTCCCTCACGGCCCATCCGGGGTAAAGCTGTCATTAATTTTGCGGAATTACATCAAATTGGAGACATTCTTTATGCGGCCCACGGCCTACAGACAGTTATACGATGGGGACTGCTGTGCTAAGCAGATGGGGCAGCTTGGCCATGCATACTAAATACCGCTGCCCCCCTTCATGTTTCTCCCTTTCTCTTTGGCACACCAGCTCCCTCTCTCCGTCCCTTTATCTCTGTCACTTACGTACTCCCCTCACTCTTTGTCTTCTACCCTTCTGGGGTATTTGATAGCTTTAAAATGTTACTTCACATCTTCTCCCTGCCTCCAGCATTTTCTTTGTTTTTCTCTCTTTCCATCAGGAAGGACTACTTGTTCAGGGTGTGGTGGGTGTTTGTTATTGACGTTTATACTCACCCTCCCATTTTTTGCTGAAGATGCCACCATAAAATAAGCAAAAATGACGCACCCCAGAAAACCCATTGATTTATTGAGAAGAAAATACAGTACAAAAAAATTACATTGTGTACTATTCATGCAATTTTAAAAAACTTGTCTATTTTTTAACTGTTGTCTAATATATTTTAAGATGCAATTTATGCCTGTGATGCAAAGCTGAATTTTTAGCCTCATTCCTCCAGTCTTCAGTGTCACATGATCCTTCAGAAATCATTCTAATATACTGATTTGCTGCTCAAGAAAATATAAATGTGGAAAACAGTTAGTAATAATTACTAATAGCTAATCATAGTTAATAATTATGCAAGTTTCTATTAAACATCAAATGCATCAAATTTAGTAGTGTATTTAACAAATAATATATTTATATATATTATTGTGCGCAGCTGTCACAGAAGAGATGAATTGTTGAATAAAGTTGTTATTTTTGTTTTCTTCGTGTACAAAATGTATTCTCTTCGTTTCATAACGTTACGGTTGAACTACAGATGGCAGGACTATTCTGACGATGTCATACTTTTCTGGGCCTTGACTGTGTATTGGGACTATGGGACAGTCGCAAGCATCACAAATTATCTTAAACAGTGTTGTCCGAAGATGGCCAAAGCTTTTACGGGTTTGGAACAACATTGGGGTAAGTTGTTAATGACAAAATTTTCATTTTGGGGTAGAGTATCCCATTAAGAAGCTAAAATTAAACTTTTTTTTTTCTTCATTTTCTCTTATTTAAAAAATGTATTAAGTAAAAAAAACATGCAAAAAAACTAAAACATGCAACTGTATAACCTTCTATTATTATAATGCATTTAAAATCTGTTCAGTGTTCTGAGCACAGCAGACATATTCGTTGGCTTGCCAGCTGAGAGTAGACAAAACATTTTAGATCCATGTTAATACAGATTACAAAGGTCTGATTCATTGAAAACAATTCGAATTACCAGGAAAATTCAATAGTTGTCATCCTATATGTTTTGCAGGATCTATAAAACAAGCAAGTGGAATCCCTGACCAGTTTAGTAACGAGATGATAAAATGACTGGCCAACATAAGTCTGGCCTGCACCAGATCTTCTCATTGATCTCCTCAAACACACTTGACATGGAGCGCCTGGGAGGAGGAGCGAGGTTAGGAGTGTCATGGGCCTGAGGGAGACTCGTCATCAAGCAAGGTCGGTAACAAACTGTCTGTGTGCCATCAATCACACGCCTCTGCCCTCCCCCCCTTCCTGCCTGTCTCTCACGCAGCCTTCGAAGCATTTCAGCCAAGCTCACTCTGTTAAAACAATCTCAGCACCTTTATTGGGCTGCCTCATTTACTGCCTGCATGCAATTACAGGCTCAGGGTGGCCATCTTGTTTGCAGTGCCCACGGCTGCCTTCCTTGCAGTGCGAATTGGTTCTGATGCCTTAAAACACAAAAATAAGGTGGTTAAATCCATTTAATAATTTTGAGGCTGATTTAGAGAACTCAAATGTGCAGGCAGGCAGTGCAATGAACAGCACTGTAAAATCTTAAAACAGTGAAAGGTTCACTTAAGCCCCAAATCCTTCACATCAAAGGCATGTGAGTGTTAAATTGGCACTTCATTTAGAATGTATATATCACTTTGACTTCTGACCTCCTAATAGCACCATGAGTCCTGAGTGTAGTATGTGCCAAATTCCTCAAGAAAGTTCTTCTCCAATATAATCATTCATCCATTTAAGCACGCCACAAATATGAGCGATAACATGCCTGGTCAATCCAAGCTATTACTCCAGCTTTATGCAAAAAATAAAGTGGAATTTTACTTCTAAATTGTAAAGAAGACACTGATACACATCTGAAAGATAGTGATGTGTGACAATGCTATTTAAAAAATGATGGGCATTTACTTTAAATTGTTATAGTGTAAATAAAGAAATATATTAATTTGTTGGATTAAGCCTAATCATATTGTCATTCTAATAAAAATGAAGATTATATTTTATGCAATAATAATGGATTTATAGATGACCATCTGCACACCACAACTCTTCCCTCTTAAAAGTGCGTTTCCTAAAAGTATACTGCCATCTGGTGTTCATAACGAGAACATCAGACAACTAATGTTTTGGAAAAAGAAATGTCTCATCAGCTCAAATATATCTTTCCATTAACTGTATATTAAATGTATTCTAAATGCTTTTATTTCACTTTGTTTTTACACGGATTGAGCTGATAGTTAGAACAGCCTATTTTAAGTGAATCTAAGTGTGAGAGAAATATTTGTAGGAATGAGTGAAACATGATAGGCTTTTAGCATCTGCTTTTCAGCTTCACAGGCAAGCATTCTAGTTTCAAGTTTTGGTGAGTAAGCAAGAAATGAAGAGTGCTGGTCACTCAAGCTGAACGTGTGTCTGCCTACTGAGACTCAGAGCAGAACACTGAAAATAAGTCTTTTAAAGACATTAGGTTATTGCAGACATCAGTCCATATATGTAAACCATATATGTCTGACTCAGGCGCTTTATATTATGTATGCGAATATTACTATATTATATACAATATATCTTGCAAACCTGAAACTTTTTAACTTTTGAGTTGACCCATTTTAAGGCTACTTCAAGTTTAAGGGGCAAATTAGAAATCAATCAATCAGTAAAACATAGAAATACAAATAGAAAATTCTGCAAATGTTTACTCTATGCATGACATTTGTATTAACACACATTCAATACAACACATTCAATTGCATTTTACTACTATAAATATAATTTTTAGTCGAGACGTAATTGTATGAATCATTGCATTGTTGTTTTAGAATGTTCGAAAGAACCGATTCGCGGAAATGAGTCAGACCTCGCATCACTAGTTCATTTCGCAACCGCGTTGCTTTTCTCCATGCGTTCCTGATAACATACACCTATAACACTGGTCAGTAGTTGATTGACACATTTATTTAGCCAATAGAAACCCAGCCGATAAATCCGATGAGAAATGACAACCAATCAAAGCTCCAATAGCTTTACCGTTACAATGACGTCTGACTTTTTCCACGTCGACATTCAAAGCATCGTCATTACAGATGGGGATTTTAGTTTTTTTCAGTATCTGAGCCATGATTCACAACCAGTAATGGAACTTCATTTCCCATAATGCACCGAGACCTCCAGAGCACTCATGCTTCTGTTTTTGTTATTGTTGTGAGAGATCCGTAGCACAGCTCATCTCGGCGAATGTGCCAGTGTAAAATTGCACTTGACATCAGTCTCATACATGTGTTCTCCTTTATCACCGAACATCGTTTTCCAAGAAGACATTGTTCTGATTATCTAAGCTAAATCGGGTGAGTTTTGTTATACGACGGTTGCGGTTTTTTCCACAAAGGGAAAAAAGGGGGGAGAGAAAAAAAATGCAGCATGTTCAGTACCACGCAGCTACTGTAAAGATAAAAGCATGCCATGTTTACTACATCCCATCTCATTTGAGGCAGTCCCAAGGAATGTGTGTTGACTATTACAATGTTATAATATTGTCTTGTCATTTTTTTTATTGCTGTATACAAATTGTCAGATCTGCTTATGCATTGTTTGTTGCCACGCTGTACCGAGTAACTTGAGATTGTTTCTAACTTTGGGCCTCGCTTGCAATCGCCATCCACAATTATTGGCAATGCAAAAGTCTTAGTTTTATTTCCTAAGTCAGTAAAACAGACAAATGAGTAAACTATTATAGCAATTTGATATTGAATATTAATATTGTGAACTATTGTAAGCATTATTTTGTAGGATGCCACAACAATCTGGTGTTATGTCAAGTAATATTTAAGTACATTATATTTGTGTGCATCTGTTGTTTTTCAGTTTTAGATTCACCAACTATTTTATAGTTTTATATTTATTTTAGAGGAGTCATATCATGAGGAAACAAATTATCCTTAATCTTGTAAAATAAAAGCATCGAAGCTGCAAGTTTTTGACATCAGACAGATGACGTCAGGAAACGTCCTTGGCCTGTTCATGGAGTCTAAATATGGAGTGTATAGTTTATTATGTGGTGCTAATGATGAACCCTCTTGTCATTGCTTGTAATCCATACATTTCACAAAGTCAGTCACAGCATTTTTGGCACCTGACAGCCTGTCACAAATGCTCTCTAAGAGCTGATGTGTGTCCGACTAAGAAAGTCTCAACATCAGTCATCTGCAGGAACTTGGCATCTAGTTTGACATAAACAGTTCCACTTCACTTGCGCAACACATTCACCTCTCCCCTACTTGTGCTCAATAAGTCTTGATAATAATGTCCATACAACTTTGTGTGGACCAATTAAAGCCTGTTTACAATTACTGTTTATTCTATATTTGTGAATGTGGATATAGATAAATGGGACATACATATAAAAATAGACAACTACATACCTACAATCTTAGAAATAAAGATTCCAAAAGGGTGACCAAGTTACCAGTCCTTAAAGAACCATGTTTTTTTTTCTGTGTGAAGAATATTTTAATCAAAAAAATATTTTTCCACTATAAAGGAACATTTGAGGAATGTAGAGGTTCCATGCATGAAGTAATGAAATGTTCTTTACAGATCCATAGATGTAAAAAAAAAAAAAAAAAAAACGCATATTCAAGTTGTGTGCCACGCACCTTGCGCAGAAGCTCTGCAATTTCGTTGTATCTTGTGTACAATGACAATAAAGCATTCTAATCTAATTCTAATCTAAACTAATCTATTTATTTATTTAAAAAAAGATATTATTGCTTTTGACCTCAGTTATAGAGCCTACTTCTACAGTGGTATAAATGGCATGACTATTAACTTTTTCTTAACATCAGAATTATTTTGTGTTAGATTTTGTTTTGTTTTTCTTTTCATTTTAAACCATTATTTCAACTTTGTTCCAGTTCGATGGAAATTACAAATCTTTTGGAAATACCAATATTTCACAATTTCTCAAATAAGAAATCAAAAAACCCTAAAACTACACATATAATAATTAAAGAATGAGAAAAAATGTTTTCTTTAGTAGGTTTAGATGGCATACCATTTATCATTTTCATATTTACCCAGGTGCATCACTATTCTGTTGCCATGGAGAAGACATGGGAGGTGGAGTTTCGCAATGTTGGAAGTTGCTACTTTCCTCAGAGCAGAGTGGACTGCCACTACACCATCAACCCACAGCACACATGGGCCAGTAATGACTGGATTGGACTATTTAAGGTAAGAGATAGAGCCATCTCCAGGTTCTTTAGCATTGATGTAGCTATTTTGCTTAATTGAAGTTGAAATTTTCAGTTGAAGTTGAAGTTGTTTCCTTTTACCCTCAGGTTGGCTGGTCATCAGTCAAGGACTACCATACATTTGTTTGGGCAGTAGCTCCATCCAGCTACAAAGAGGGGACCACTGTCAACTGCTGTGTTAATTTCCAAGGTCTCTAAAGCATTGATTTGAGTGTTTAAGTCCACTTGAAAGTCACCTGATAGTAGTCTCAGTACAGTATGAATAAAGAATAAATTGCTTTAGGGACATTTATGGAGCCAATTACAGTTTTTTTTTGTTGCATTGATTCACCCAACTGCTGGTGTAAAACACTGAGATGCATTTAATACATTAGCAAATGTTCCTCCTCGAATGGCTTGTGAAGTAGATAAAATGCCACAGGAATTTGCCAGTAGTTAGTTATTAGTAGGGATGGGCAGGATGCTCCCAAATTCCCCTAGATTGTCTTGCTTCTCTACAAATTTTTGTGTAGAGTTGACAATGCTTTAAAAAGAATGATTTTAGAGATACAACTTATCTGAAAAGGTTTTATCTAGTTATGCTATAGCGTGCAGTTTCTTTCAACCAACAATAGCCGTTAAATTGTTGTGTGTGAACATATAACAAATTTTCAATATTCAAAGGCTTCCCTAAAGCCAGAGGCAACATCTTTGAGACAACTCTGTGACTAGCTGATTTTTAAAAAACACATGGTTAGTAATTAGTTTACAGTGTGGACTCTATATCCTTCTTTTAAAGTAACATTCATTACTGTTCAAAAGTTTGGGGTCAGTAACTGTCTGTCATAGTCACCAAACCTGCATTTACTTGATGAAAAATGAAGTAATACTGTGAAATATTAATTTAACACAGTCATTTTTGTTTGAATACATTTTTAAAATGTAATTTATTTCTGCAATGACAAAGTTGAATTTTCAGCATCATTATTCCAGTCTTCAGTGTCACATGATGCTTCAAACTCATTCTAATACACTGACTTACTGTTCAAGAAACATTTCTGATCATTATCAATTGTGCTTGTTAATATTTTAGTAGAATCAATGTTTTATGTAATGCTAAATTTTTTAATTATAATTTGATAAATAGAAAGTAAAAAAAATAACAGCCATTTATTTGAAATTAAAATCCTAACATTATAAACGTCTTTATGGCCACTTTTCATCAATTTAATGCATTCTTGTATTAATGTCTTTCAAATGAAAAATTAAAAATCTCACTGACACCAAACCTTTTGAATGGGAGTGCTAATTTTTGCGAGCGTGTCTGTGAAAGTGTCATCTAGGCTGAGATTTGCACAGTGCAGAATGGCAGCATTGTAATTTGTGGTATGGCGATTTAGACAGAGTGCATTTATGACCTCACAGAGAAACCACATGAGGTCATCAGCAGTGCCCCAGGCTTCATGTGGTCATAAAATCTCTAAACTTCACTCACTATGAATAACCAGACAGGAAATATTCAAATATGCTTTGCCCATATTCAAAACCACAGCCAACACATGACATTTGTTTTGTTTATAGTTTTGTTGGAATTTCATAGCTTGCCTCTTCTCTCCCCTTTTCAGCTTCTTACCTACCAGGGCCTAGTGCCCAGCAGTACCAGTTTGTATATGTGGATGGAAGGGGAGAGGTCTGTTCTCGCAGCGTTGCCTTTATCTTCTCAGCACCAAAGCCCCTTGAGGAAATGGTGACTCTGGAGGAGGAAGGTCAGGGGGAGGAAGTGGGCGAGGACATGTTGCTGGTCATCCCAAGAGCCCAGCTACTGCAGGTCAGAGGCTCTTAAAGAACAAGTTAAGAGTAGACTCTAACTCAGTCCATAATTTCACACAAATGAGACACAATAAGACAATTCTGGATCCAGTTGCATAGGGTGGCAGCATTACCTTCAGCCAAAAACAGCTCGGAAATAATAGTACAGGACAAATCATATCACAAATAAAATGTAGGGATGCACGATTATGATTTTTCATGGCCGATTCCGATACCGATTTCCGTTTTTTTTTTTTTTAAGCAAGAAACAAGAAAGAAGGAAAGTATGCATTAACAAGATGTTTATTTGGTATTTAATAGGCCAAACTGGCTTTTGACTATTGAAAACAATAACCGTAACCATCTGAAATTAACGGCAGTAACTGCAGTAAGTAGCCTACATTCAATACAAACATAGATATTACAGACATCAGCATTTAGCTTTTGTTTTTGAATTGGGTTGAAACTACATAGAACTGGCCTTACATGAAAAGATTAACTGTAACCATGTGAAATTAAAGGCAACAACTGCATAGTTCTACAGTCCAAACAACACAATCAACACACATTCAATGTTTCTTAATCAGTTTTCAGTATTTGTTTTAGTTTTTAAATTTGGTTTTAAATAAAAAAAAAGCTTTACCAGGGAGAATAAAAAAGTAGGCTATGCTATATAAATAAATTATTCCAAAATGTTAAAATCAAATAATGTTGGTGCGAATAAAACAAAGATGCAAAGTGTTTCATTCGTCCAATTAAAAAAAAAAAAAAAATAGGGTAATGATTCACATCTATATTTTTGTACTTGAGCCAATGAAAAATAAATAACTATTGTCGAGTAAAAAAATATAGATGTGAATCATTACCCTAACATTTTTTAATTGGATGAATGAAACACTTTTTTTTCATTGTGCAGGTGATTTTTAAATCAAATTAAGTCAATGTATTTTTAAGGTAAAATGAAAATAGTCATCCTATACAGAACTGACGTTTACTTCTGGCTTTTCAAACGTGTATGCAAGTTTTACTTTATATAAAATAAGAATAAAAACATTTCAGTTTTGTCACAGTTTAGTCCGTTTCGTTTCTCCTCCAACACACGAGAAGTCGAGCTGAACATCCCTTCACTGTCTCTGCTTGTGGAGGGCGCGAACAGGTACAGTACGCTCGCGCAGGAAACTTATTTGTGCGCTAGTACACTAACGGCTGTTCGCTTCCTGCTTTCTGTGCCTCAGACATGTAGCTCTGCACTTCCAGTTCTGATCGGCTGCCCGTGTCCTGCTCACAGATTTCGAAACACTTCCACACAAATGACATGATAGCGAATGATTGCAATGTAGTCTGTGCACGTGGGCGCACTTCCAAATACCAAAAACAGGCCGACTGCCGATCGTGTATTTTAAGCAAAAACTGGCCGGTTCCGATTTATGGCCGGTCAACCGGTGCATCCCTAATAAAATGTTCTGCAATTTTAATTTACCAAACTATATATATATATATATATATATATACAGGTGCTGGTCATACAATTACAATATCATCAAAAAGTTGATTTCATTAATTCCATTCAAAAAATGAAACTTGTATATTATTGTCAGTCGTCAGTTTTAATCATCAAAATAAAAAGAAATAAGCATTTGAAATATATCAGTCTGTGTGTAATGAATGAATATAATATACAAGTTTCACTTCTTGAATGGAATTAGTGAAATAAACCTTTTGATGATATTCTAACTATATGACCAGCACCTATATATATAGCAAGTCTGAAAAGTTTTAGGGTTGGGCGATGTCTTCAAATTTGGCATCGGACGATGTCAACAGTGAAACATCGCAATGGACGATGACATCGGTGGGGGGATTGGGGGAGGTGTGCCCGAAGCATGAATCCTTATAAGGGAAAACAACAAACAATTCCTAACACCGCGTCTACACTTGATGCGAGTGGTGCGGTGTGACAAAATACTATAGAACCACTGATCTATAATAGAGATTCATTATATCTGCTCGTGTGCAAAGTTAAAGCGCACGAGCAGATCATCTACGGGACAAGCAGGCATCCACCAAAGCTCCGCGCGATGAGTCAGTTAATATATATGTGTGTGTATTGGCACGATTGTTCAATTAATTAGCCAATTTCATTCATCATTATAAGTAGTACTAGGCTGAATTGTAAATAGGTAGCCTAATTCTAATACACACAATGGCTATCCATCATTACATTTTTATATTTATGTAGCCTATACAATAATATTCTTTTACACTGTAATCCACTACTGTTGCTGTGGTCCCGTGTTGTTTCAACCAGCACAGCAATTTTTTTTCATCACTAATTGATGGATGCCTAAAATATAAAAATAAGAAGAGCCTTAAAACAGGCCCGAGGCCCAGTCCGCGTCTGAAATATGACGTGAAAATTGGCCCGAAGTCCGGCCTGAGGGATGTAAAAACATGCTGGGATGTAAAAAGCCTGAAATGCAGGGCTCTAATGAAAGTTACACTGTTGTTTGGGCAAGAAAGGGTAAAAATGCAGTAGAGAGTGTCCCAGTGTATAGACACTTATCCACAGAAGGCTATAGACCTCAGACAGACAGTCTCCATTTAACATTGCCACAATGTGTGGGTTTGTTGTGTGGTTTAAAAATCACATGAACAGTTTTAGACGCCACATAGTCTGTGTTGAGCTTTCCAACCAAGTCAATAATGCTGTTTTGTTTTTACTGATATAGCAGTGTTGCTGTCCTATATCTATTACTGTTTTTATTTGATTGACTACAGAGGTAATGTCTTTTTTAACCATTTATGAGAAAAAAAGACATTTAAGATAATTATATTATATAAAATCACACCAAACTTTATTATTAATTACAATATAAGATCATGTATTTAATGAATTACTTGATCGGCCTCAAAAATATTTTAAGAGTAAATATTGATATTAGGGATGTCAATTTTCGATCAATCCCATGATCGATCGTTGTTTAAATTAAAAATCAATCAATTAATCATTAACCTTAATAGTGAAAAATGCGTCTACTGTCTCCAGCATGACAGAATGTGCAAATGCCACTCAAAATGGCAGTTTCTTTACCAGAATGAAAGGGGTTTTTAAGCCCTATTCGGACGGGACTAGTTTTCTAAACTACGTTTGAGTTTCGATTCTTATCACCTGACGTCTGTGATTTTATGTACCATTTCGGATGGGACTAACATCACTGTTTATTACAGAGGTGGGAGGGTCTGTTTTGTACTTCTGGGTGTTGCAGAGATCACGTGCTCATGCATGCATTGCATATGGTCATTTGGATTGATAGCCAAAGTTTTACTACAAATACCATAGTGAAGCTATATGGCTAGTATAGCAAAAGCATGGTTAATGGGTGGTTACTTTAGTTTAACTATTTTACTTTTATTTGAAGTAAATAAAAGGTACATATGTAATTAAAACATTATGCAATTAAACACAGAAATGTAGGTGAGTAAAACTAATCTTATGCTGACGCTGATATTACAGTATCCAGTTTACGTGATCTGGATCTTGATATTATTATTTTTATTTTTTGTATTTCTTTGCTGGGAGGCAAACATCAAAAATGCACACACTGCGCAGTAAAAGCGTTTACTGCAATTCACATTGGCCAAAACACACAAGGAAATACGTTACTAATAAAGTGATCGGGTTGATGTGCACTTTTCTTATATCACAAGCTTCAAATCGGAATACTTTTTTTTTTTTTTTTACATGCACACACTTCACAAATATAGAGTTTCTCACTGTTTGCACATAATAACCAATCTCCTACATGGTTTTCAAAATGTACTCATGATTTTATGGCATCAATTGCTACTTTATTTAATCAGAAACAGTCTAAATATTATTTGTGTATTTTGCTTTAATTTTATTAACAGTAGGCCAATAACCCCCTGGAAAACCTTCTTTCTATTGCTTTTCATGTTGAAGGACTTTGCATTGTTTCTTTTTTAATGTACTTTTAAAGTTTGGATCTCATTAAAAGTGTAATTTGTAATTAGTGCATTTGTGCATTGTTTTCGCAAAAGATCCAGCCCCGTCATCATTACTCATCGCTGCTTGCACATATTTGCATAAGCCACATAAACCCCAAAATTAAATTGCTTAATCGACCATTGATAGCTTTAATTGATTATAGATTAATCATTGACATCTAATTCATCATACCGTATTTTCCGCACTATAAGGCACACTTAAAAGCCTTAAATTTTCTCAAAAAACGACAGTGCGCCTTATAATCTGTCAAAATGTTGACATTCCCTTTAGCACAGCTCTATCTAGTGGATGCATGATGCAAACCCAGTCAAACGTTTGATTGCAGTATCATCAATTCTATGCGCTTTATAATCTGGTGCGCCCTGTATATGAAAACAGTTCTAAAATAGGCCACTCATTGAAGGTGCGCCTTATAATCTGGTGCGCCTTAGTGCGAAAAATACGGAATGTTATTAATTTGATTCATCACCACATATGGTAATTTATTAAACCTTTTAATCGATTGACCGACCTAATTTAAAACTGGGTCTCTACATCATATGTACTTTTTGTTAATGTCTTAATCTTTCTTTGTCATTTTCCATAACAGAGTCGTCTCCAGGAGTGTTTGAAGGAGCGTGCTGATCTGCTCCAGGCTCTGGAAGCCGCAGACCAGAACGTGGAGAGGGAGAAAGGCAGGAGAGAAAGAGACAGAAGCTCCTGGGAGCAGAGCCGGAAAAAGCTGGAAAGGAAGATCAGCGAGCTGAAGGAGGAAGTGAGAGAATATAGAGAGAAAGTAGAGGATATGAAGGAGAAGCAGAAGGTAGTGTAAACACACTCATTCCATCAGCCTGTGTGGTCAGCCCTGGGTCACAGTTGTGTGTATATTTTGCCTTTACTGTGTTTACTGTGGTGTATATGTTCACACACACTGACAGAAAGCTAACTGTTAAACGATTTTTAGTAATACGCTTTAGTGTAAACATATCACCATCACATTGCTCTCTTTTAGGAAGTAGAGGATTTAGGTGAGGCCCTGACAGGGGAGAAGAGAGCCCTGCTGGCTCAAAAAGAAGCGAATGAGCAGCGAATCAGAGAGCTAGAGGAGGACATCAAAGTACTAACCCAGAGAGGCCTGGAGAGAGAGACTGACCTAGAAAGGTGAGAAGCTTTCTGTCTGCCTGTTTACACTTAGTATTAAACGCGTTTTGGTCGATGTATCAAATTTGTCACTTGTCATCCAGTTTCCTCAAGCTTTTCTCTTAATTTCATGACTACATACTTCAACAAGAGGTCTAAAGGCTACACACACTTACTACATAATTATCACTGCATGTGTAATGATGAGCCAGAGACGTTCGGATCCAAATGCAGCGCTTTATTAAAGAATGGTCAAACAGGCAGAAATCAGGAATGGCGTCAGGTGTGTCAGGGATAACCAGAGTCGAAACCAGAAACAAGCAGAGATCGGGGCAGGCAGCAGAGAATCAGAGTCGGAGTAATCAGTCCGAAGATCAAACACGGGAATGACAAAACACAGGGAGAAACGCTCGGAAATGTTAGACAGGCTAGACAAGACTTCGCATTGAGTGAGAGTGAGTGTGCTGCTTTTATGTGTGTGTGTAAATGAGGTGCAGGTGTGGCAAGGAAATTGGCTGATGAATGAGGTGCAGGTGTGGCAGGGTGATTGTGATGCAGTGACTCATGGGTAATGTAGTTCGGGTGTGGTGCAACAGTATGAGAGGTGCTAGTGTCCAAGTGACATCTGGTGGTTGATGGGTGGAATGGTCCTGAGTGGAGTGCCCTCTAATGAAGTTCATGGGCACTCCATCTAATAATCGTGACATAGCCCACCCCCAAAGGAGCGGCTTCCAGACGCTCAAAACAATCTAGGAGGGCGGTGGAGCGGAGGCGGAACAGGGGGAGGGATGGAGGGCCAGGTCCATGAGGAAGTGCAGTGGACTGGGGCAGAGCAGGTGGAACTGGAGCCCTTCCTGGGCCTAACTCAGGAAAACAGGAGCCCCTCCTGGGCCTGGCATAGGAAACAGGGGCCCGCCATGGGCTTAACTCGGGAACGGGAGCCCGCCATGGGCCTAACTCTGGAACAAGGGTCCACCAAGGCAGAGCAGGTGGCGTGGCAGCCCACCAGAGTGGAGCAGGTGGAGCTGGAGCCCACCAGGGAGGAGTAGAGGACCACCACAGCTGAGAAGATGGGACAGAAGCCCACCAGGGCGGAGCAGAGGACCACCACAGCTGAGAAGACGGGACAGAGGCCAACCAGGGCGGTGCAGAGGACCACCACAGCCGAGCAGACGGGACAGAAGCCCACCAGGGCGGTGCAGAGGACCACCACAGCCGAGCAGACGGGACAGAAGCCCACCAGGGCGGAGCAGAGGACCACCACAGCCGAGCAGACAGGACAGAAGCCCACCAGGGCGGAGCAGAGGACCACCACAGCCGAGCAGACGGGACAGAAGCCCACCAGGGCGAAGCAGAGGACCACCACAGTGGAGTCGATGGCACCGGACCAGAAGTCTGCTCAGGTGGGACTGAAACAGAGAACATTGACAGGTTAATAGCGGCCTCCGTGGCCATGATGAGATGGTAGCTGGCCTCCTTGGCCATTACAGGGCAGGCGGTTAGTTCATGGAGGACCTCCGTGGCCATGACAGGACAGACAGAGAGTTGGTGGATGGTCTCCGTAGCCCAGACCGGAATGAATGAGAGCTCATTGACGGCCTCCCTGGCCGTGACAGGATAGGACGAGAGCTCTGAGATGTGACGAGGCTCTGGGAGTTCGGCTGAGATGTGACGAGGCTCTGGTAGATCTTTGGTGATTTGATTGGGTTCATGAAGATCATTGATGACTTGACTTTGCTCATGAAGATCATTAATGACTTGACTTTGCTCATGAAGATCGTTGGTGACTTGACTTTGCTCATGAAGATCGTTGGTGACTTGACTTTGCTCATGAAGATCGTTGGTGACTTGACTTTGCTCATGAAGATCGTTGGTGACTTGACTTTGCTCATGAAAATCGTTGGTGACTTGACTTGGTTCCTGAGGATCAACTGTGACTTGACTTAGTTCATGGAGGTTAATGGTGACTTGACTTTGCTCATGAAGATCAATGGTGACTTGACTTTGCTCATGAAGATCATTGATGACTTGACTTTGCTCATGAAGATCATTGATGACTTGACTTTGCTCATGAAGATCATTGATGACTTGACTTTGCTCATGAAGATCATTGATGACTTGACTTTGCTCATGAAGATCATTGATGACTTGACTTTGCTCATGAAGATCATTGATGACTTGACTCTGGAGAGTTCACTGGAACCTGACTCGACTCTGGAGAGTTCACTGGAACCTGACTCGACTCTGGAGAGTTCACTGGAACCTGACTCGACTCTGGAGAGTTCACTGGAACCTGACTCGACTCTGGAGAGTTCACTGGAACCTGACTCGACTCTGGAGAGTTCACTGGAACCTGACTCGACTCTGGAGAGTTCACTGGAACCTGACTCGACTCTGGAGAGTTCACTGGAACCTGACTCGACTCTGGAGAGTTCACTGGAACCTGACTCGACTCTGGAGAGTTCACTGGAACCTGACTCGACTCTGGAGAGTTCACTGGAACCTGACTCGACTCTGGAGAGTTCACTGGAACCTGACTCGACTCTGGAGAGTTCACTGGAACCTGACTCGACTCTGGAGAGTTCACTGGAACCTGACTCGACTCTGGAGAGTTCACTGGAACCTGACTCGACTCTGGAGAGTTCACTGGAACCTGACTCGACTCTGGAGAGTCCATGGTGACTAGCCCTGACTCGACTCTGGAGAGTCCATGGTGACTAGCCCTGACTCGACTCTGGAGAGTCCATGGTGACTAGCCCTGACTCGACTCTGGAGAGTCCATGGTGACTAGCCCTGACTCTGGAGAGTCCATGGTGACTAGCCCTGACTCTGGAGAGTCCATGGTGACTAGCCCTGACTCTGGAGAGTCCATGGTGACTAGCCCTGACTCTGGAGAGTCCATGGTGACTAGCCCTGACTCTGGAGAGTCCATGGTGACTAGCCCTGACTCTGGAGAGTCCATGGTGACTAGCCCTGACTCTGGAAAGTCCATGGTGACTAGCCCTGGCTCTGGAAAGTCCATGGTGACTAGCCCTGGCTCTGGAAAGTCCATGGTGACTAGCCCTGGCTCTGGAAAGTCCATGGTGACTAGCCCTGACTCTGGAAAGTCCATGGTGACTAGCCCTGACTCTGGAAAGTCCATGGTGACTAGCCCTGACTCTGGAAAGTCGACGGGGCTGGCGGCCATCTTGTGCAGTGTCGCTGGGCTGGTGGCCATCTTGTGCAGTGGCACTGGGCTGGCGGCCATGACGTGAGTGAGTCCAGGGTCGTGTGCCTCCGAGACACCCACAGTGAATGTTGAGCCAACAATCAGCAGTGCATAGTCCATAAACTGACTAAGAGATGAGCGGGGACCCTCACTGATTACTCGTGACCTTAGTGGTTCATTTAGCCCATCACAAAAAAAGTCAATCAGCACAAAATCCGGCAGATCAGAGAAAAAGGTGAGGCCTAAGTACTCTTGTACATAGTCCTCGAGTGATCCAGTGCCCTGCTTGAGGGCTAATAGGCTTGCCATCTCCATACCTGACCAGTGTCCACACAAAAAGCTGCTGGATCCTGAGTGGCGAAGTCTTCTGTAATGATGAGCCAGAGACGTTCGGATCCAAATGCAGCACTTTATTAAACAATGGTCAAACAGGCAGAAATCAGGAATGGCGTCAGGTGTGTCAGGGATAACCAGAGTCGAAACCAGAAACAAGCAGAGATCGGGGCAGGCAGCAGAGAATCAGAGTCAGAGTAATCAGTCCGAAGATCAAACACGGGAATGACAAAACACAGGGAGAAACGCTCGGAAATGTTAGACAGGCTAGACAAGACTTCGCATTGAGTGAGAGTGAGTGTGCTGCTTTTATGTGTGTGTGTAAATGAGGTGCAGGTGTGGCAAGGAAATTGGCTGATGAATGAGGTGCAGGTGTGGCAGGGTGATTGTGATGCAGTGACTCATGGGTAATGTAGTTCGGGTGTGGTGCAACAGTATGAGAGGTGCTAGTGTCCAAGTGACATCTGGTGGTTGATGGGTGGAATGGTCCTGAGTGGAGTGCCCTCTAATGAAGTTCATGGGCACTCCATCTAATAATCGTGACAGCATGTTGATGACTGTGTTGAATTGAGCATTTTTTTTTAAAGCTCTACCTATTCTGAAACTTTGTTTTGCTGCAGTACATGTCCTATTATGTTCTCTTGGGCACATAAGGACATTATAGGCTTTCATATAATATGGCCATACATATTCTTGACTACAGTGCATCCAAATGTTGCTGGAGTAATTGGACCCCTTAAATTTAGCAGAGTAAACAGTGTCTTATTGTCTCTATGAGCCACATGGTTGCATTGATTCTCTGGTGTTGTATCTATGTAGGATGAGGGAACGGGCCAAAAAAGCAGCAGCTCAAAAGAAGGAAGATGAGGATGAACAAAAGAACCTGAAGGTTTTTCAGCTAACACCTACATGTATGCACTTATACGGAAGCATAAATACAAGAACATAGTCATAACTGTGTCATTGCTTTGTGTATTATATTAGATAAAGATGGAACAAACAGAGAACGAGCTGCACAGTCTGTCAGCAGAGTTCCAGAGTCTGAGAAGCTCACTGGCCCAGAGAGACACACATGCCCTACAGCTCCGAGACACCATCAACACCCTCACACACAAACTCAACAGCGCTCACAGGAAGGAGGTAACACTCCAGCAGTTTTCACACCCCAGCGTTCACCTTGGATGTCTTACAGGGTGTACACAGGATGTAGTGTCTCAGAAAAGAGACTTGACGCCTTTTATCCATGAAGTGCATGTTATTTAAGAGGGTCAAGGTTTGACTGGGATTTGGGATTTGCATGGTCCAGACAACCCCTGCTGTTAGATGTTGTAATTGCAACTTTGATGGCCATTCAGTTATAGCCATGTATTCTGGATTTGATGAATTATTTTTTGCAATCCACATATAAATATTTTTATTATAGTGTGCACTACCATTCAGAAAATTTGGGCTTGGTAAGATTCATTCATTATTTTGAAAGTGTTTAATAATAAGTGTGTAATAAGTTTTTTAATTAAATATCAACTGTATAAATTGTTTAAATGCATATGTGACAAACCTGAACAATGTCTATTTAGTCCAGCAAATAAAGAAATTGATGCAGATGGATGCTAGAAGTCATGTATGCCAGCCCCCCTAACTGACTGTAGACTGTCACCATCTTCTGAGCATGACATGTTTGTGTTGTTGAGCAGGCAGCCAATGAAGTGTCTTTAAGTGAACTCCGGAGTGTTCAAGAGCGTCTGAACATGAGTGAACGCTGTGTGGAGACTCTGAGGGGGGAGCTGAGAGACATGGTTGCTCAGAGGGACACCGCACATGCTGAGCTCCATCAGGCTCGTCTGCAGGCCGCACAGCTCACACTTCAGCTGGCAGATGCTAGTCTGGCTCTGAGAGAGGGAAGGGCCAACTGGGCACAGGAGAAAGAGACCCTGCAGCAGAATGCTGAGGTACGTGTTGTAAAAAACAAAAAAACAAAACAATTTAAAACACGAAGGCAGCTTTGAGAATGTTGTTCTTTTAAGTAATTGTGTGCATTGACAGTTGGACAAAGTGCGTCTGTTACGCCTAAATGATGAGATCCAGCAGAAGGAGGAGATGTTGCAAGAGGTGAGGATGGAGAGAGAGACAGCAGTGGTGGAGCTTGGACGAGAGAAAGACTGCAGTCGGGTAAATACCAAAACTCTTTTAAAAATAGAGATATATATAGAAAGATAAAAAGAAGAATAAACTGTTTATAATAATAAAATCAACAACAACAAAAAAAATATATAAACCAGTTAAATGTTATGAATATTGATTGCAGTTTTTCCTTCCAAAAGCTAATATGCTAATAAACAAACTTTATTTAATAACTTTATTTTAAATTTTAAAATAATTAACAAATTACTTTCAAGCAATGGCATGTACAGTAGATTAAATCTCAAGAATACATAATTTCAAGTTTTTCAAGTTATTATGTAAACAGTAATAAAAACAGAAATTAAGAGCAGTGGTTTTCTTTGTCAATGTTTTTAGTCATGTCTGTTTGATAGTGCTAACTGCACTCTTTGTAGGACTTATCATGGTCAATATCACATATTTGCTTACATTTGTTTAGTGACCTAGAATGACCTCAACCATTTACATTTTTATGTAATTTTTTTCATGTACTGTGTTTAGGTTCAGCTAAGCGAGACTCGTCGTGAGCTGCAAGAGCTGAAGGCCAGTCTCAGAGTGGCTCAGAAAGAGAAGGAGCAGCTGCAGACAGAAATACAGGCAAGACCTCTGCAGTTCTCACAAAACTCTTAAGTGCTCAATGTTGTCTTGTTCTTATTAAAGCCATTTCAAAAGTTCTCACAGGTCACCCAACAAGTTTACAGAGTGTGCTCAGTTTCTTGGTAAACAACCATCTCATTCATATGAGCCTGAAGGCATAGGAGAAACATGCTGTTGTACCAGTCCTAAACATTAGATGCAAGCGGTCTCTCTGAATGTCTAACTGCACTGGTTTAAAGCAATTTTCCACATAGGAAATACACTTCCATTTGAAACCGAGCAGGCGAGTGGACCGAGGGATTTAAACAGAGAAATCTGACACTGTGATTTTTGTTAATCATTGCATGAATTCTTAAGTAAAGAAAACTTACGTGAGCTATAAACTTTAAATGATCCTTTCTAGGTGGAGGAACATCTGGTTAGTATGTTACCTATGTAAGGGCTGTGAATGGAGTTTGCAGAACATAAACATAAGAGTTTGGTCATGCGTATGCAGGCACCTCTGTGGCACCTTTATGGTATCCTTGTCTGAGTACCAAGTGAAAGTTACCAGGTTTACATTTTTAGACATTCATGATGTAAGGTTAACGTTTGAATAAAACTGGTTGATGGCTGATAAGCGGTTCTGACCATATGTCCTATTTTTTGTCTGGGATTCTAAATTAGGGCTGTCACTTTTGTGAATTTTCTTTTAGATTTTTAAGACATAAGTATTCAATATCAATATCGATTGTAAAATAAATTTCCATGTCTAAAAAAAAAAGACGTTTCCTTTTTCAACGTCAAATAACGGACGAACGTAAAGAGAGCGCTGGAAATGCACAAGTCAGCAATGTTTCTTATGTATTGGCATGAAGTTTCGTGCAGATTAACAAACAGCAACAGGAGTGCAACATTCTTGAAAAAATATATATGCTGAGGGGACGGCTGGCATAACAAAAGAAAAACATCACTGCAGGCTTCAACCCGGTTGCATTTATGATTTAGGCAATTCAAAAATCTCCAAGATTATTTTAAATAATGATTCAATCCATTTCAAACAACTGTTCAAAAAATGAAACTTTAAATGGACTTGAGAACAGGCCATGTGTGTTTTTTTATTGAACGTAACCGACACTTAGGCTAGGCAGCACTAGGCAGGCATAATGAAATGCACAAAAAGGCTAGGGCCATTATACATTTATTGGACAGGAAAACAAGTCGATCAACATTTTCGGGGTCCAGAGCAGAGCGTTTTTTATTCACTATATGTCCAGCTGTTGAGAAGACGCGCTCCGACCGTACTGATGTCCCAGGGACACTCAGGTACAGCTGTGCAAGGTGGGGTTATTACTGCCAATTTTCCAACACAAAAGCCGGTCGCTGTCAGCTTGCAATGGTCCTTTTCATAACTCATGAGGCGAATTCGCATCTACCGCGCCGTGAGACCTCCAGACGCGCGTAAACGTGTCTTTACATTGACTTAAAGAGTTAGTTCACCCAAAAATGAAAATTATGTCATTAATAGCTCACCCTCATGTCGTTCCAAACCAGTAAGACCTCCATTTATCTTGGGAACACAGTTTAAGATATTTTAGATTTAGTCCGAGAGATCTCAGTCCCTCCATTGAAACTGTGTGTACGGTATACTGTCCTTGTCCAGAAAGGTAAGAAAAACATCATCAAAGTAGTCCATGTGACATCAGAGGGTCAGTTAGAATATTTTGAAGCATCGAAAATACATTTTGGTCTAAAAATAGCAAAAACTACGACTTTATTCAGCATTGTCTTCTCTTCCGTGTCTGTTGTGAGAGTTCAAAACAAAGCAGTTTGTCATAACCGGTTCGCGAACGAATCATTCGATGCAACCGGATCTTTTTGAACCAGTTCACTAGTGTTGTCAAAAGACCCGGTACTTCGGTACCAAGTCGGTACTAGAAAAATTTAAATGTGACGGTACCAGGTTTCTTTAAGTACCGGTAGTAACGAGGTCCCGTTCAAGTGGTTCAGCGCTATGATTTCCGCTAAGCAGAAAACGAGGACGGAATCTCAAAATCCAGTCATGAAAATGAAACTTACATTTTAATATGGACAGTCATGGAATTTGTCAAAGTTAGCATAAATTTATTAAATCAAATCTCCATATGGACCAGTATCTGTAAATGTTAAGCCGCAAAAGTTGTTTGAAATATGAATCCGTGTTCTGCGCGTCTCTGTGCGAATTAATGAATGGCAGAGACGTGCGGGTTTGTTTACTACATAGACTGAAGCGCATGACGCTTGCATTAATTTCAGCATCAAGCGATCTGAACTTTTCAGTTCATCTCAATGGAAGCACAGCGCACCTGTATTTGAT
Organism: Carassius carassius; assembly: GCF_963082965.1. Classification (NCBI taxonomy): domain Eukaryota; kingdom Metazoa; phylum Chordata; class Actinopteri; order Cypriniformes; family Cyprinidae; genus Carassius; species Carassius carassius. Next base: position 23,359,848 of record NC_081791.1, on the reverse strand, counting down.
GCTCTGTAAACTCTTTGTAAAGGCGCACGACTCACGGTCGCTTTACTGATAGCGCTGTTTCTCACATGCAAAGAGAGAGAGAGCGAGAGTCTTACCACGTTGAATCGACACGCTATATTATAAATATAAATATTACTATTATTTAGTAAAATGTATGTGATACTGCTACTACTGTTGAAAAAAATTATAAAACTTTATTTTTTAAAGAAATAAATCAATATTTCTTCCATGTTTTAATTTTAATAGCAAATCCCCTTTATTTACCAAAAATAAAATGTGTTTAAATTTCATAAATTAAAAGACAAATTAAATTTGGGTGAAACTTGTTTAATGTTTTTCATAATTATATAACTTGTAGAAAAACTTTAAACACAATTGTAAATAAGTATAAAGAATGGCATTGGTTTTATTTTTAGTGCTAAAAAGTTATTATTTTTTAATTAGCATATTTTTGTGTTTTGCTTTGGTACCGAAATTGGTACCGAGAACCGTGGATTTTCACTAGTATCGGTACCGAATACTGAAATTTTGGTACCGTGACAACACTACAGTTCACCAAATCGAACAATCGTTTTAAACGGTTCGCGTATCCAATACGCATTAATCCACAAATGACTTAAGGCCCGTTCACACCAAGCACGATAACTATAAAGATAACGATAAAGATATAGTTCTAAAAATCGTTCTCAATATTAAAGAATAGCAGAGTCTACACCACAACTATAACGATCAGGCACAGAGAAACGATATCGTTGGAATCACTTTCAGAACGATTTTTTTTTCTTCTGATGAACGATAAAACATTGCCAACCAATCAGAATCAATCCTGCTGTAATGAGCTCGAGAATATAAAGCAGCAGACGCTCGTCCACTTAGAATACACAGACATTATCGTTCGCTGGTGTGGACGCTAATATCGTTATCTTTATAGTTATCTTTAGTTATCGTTCTTGGTGTGAACGGGCCTTTAAGCTGTTAACTTTTTTAATGTGGCGGACACTCCCTCTGAGTTAAAACAAACCAATATCCCAGAGTAATTCATGTACTCAAACAGTACACTGACTGAACTGCTGTGGAGAGAGAACTGAAGATGAACACCGAGCCGAGCCAGATAATGACTAGTTCACGAGTCAAGAACCGGTTGCATCGGTTTTCGGATCAATATTAGTATTGAATATGGAGGCTTTGACCAATCGTGGCGTGCATGAAGGTAGGACTGTTGAGAGCAATTTCTTTTTTATCAATATGAAAACAAAGCCAAAACCTGGACATTTTAGACAATTTCAAAATCCTGGCCAGGACACATCCGGGAAAAATAAAATGATGTATGGGCACCCTATAAGTCATGGCCTAGTGGAAGTTGTGGCCTAGTGGTTAGAGAGTTTGACTCCTAACCCTAGGGTTGTGGGTTCAAGTCTCGGGCTGGCAATACCACGACTGAGGTGCCCTTGAACAAGGCACTGAACCACCAACTGCTCCCCGGGCACCGCAGCATAAAATGGCTGCCCACTGCTCCTGTGTGTGTGTTCACTGCTGTGTGTGTGCACTTTGGATGGGTTAAATGCAAAGCACAAATTCTGAGCATACTTGGCTGAATGTCACTTCACTCACTTTTTTTTTTAATATCACTGATTGCAAATTACCTAGAATATTTAAGCTACTTTAAACTGATTTTAAACGTAAAACATTTTTTCAAAGATTTAAGGTAAGTACAAAAAAATACACGTTAATTAACTGTAAGGTGTCCAGTTTCCAAGTAATTTCTATCCTTTTCTCTATAGCTGTACTGAGAAAACAGAAAAAAAGGAAACTGCAAATGGATGTAACAATGAACTAACTAAAAACAACTTCGCAAATACAAATTTGAGAATACTTGTTAGGATGAGTGCACTCGGAAGTGCATGGTCTGGGACAAACAGGATTTTAGAGGTAATCACATATATTTGTCCTGATGACAGTAAAAACTAAAATAGCACTGTTATGTCTTCTTGAAAATATTTTGTTATTCAGTAACCCGACAACATTGGTCATGCTGTATTGTGTTCACATTGCATCGGCCAATCACAACACTACAAATCCTTAAATTTCCTATTTACTGAAATCTGACCTATTAAGACACCCGTTACTTAAGAAGAGGATGAGGCACATTATGGTATTTTAAACATTACGGTGTAACATTATTTAATCTTACAATGTGAGCTTTGTTAACTGTTTCTGTGTGTGTGTGTGTGTGCAGGAAGTGATGGAGTACAGCCGTCAGCTGGAGAGAAGGCTGGAGGTGCTGAGCGATTCTAAATGGAGTGAGACGGCGCTGCTGCAAAGCAGTGAGTCACTGTGCTTTCTTTAATTCTGTACAAACATCACTACACAACGACACTATTGTGGGTCTGTCTCTTTTCTTTATTGCCCTCACACACAATACCACAGAACTCCAGGCGGCAGACAGCCACATCATAAAATGCCACACACCACTGCACAACACTGCGTTATACGGCCCTGCACAATGACGAGACTTCAGCACCATACAACACAGCACAACAACCCCACCTTCCGCATGCACACAACTCTGCCATACTTACACAACATCGAAATATAACCTTACTTTGTTATAAATGATATGATAGATTTAGTTTCACCTGCCATTTGTGGTTTCAGGTCATGCAGAAAGTCCACTGTTGTCTGATTCTGAGGACGAGAACCCAGAGGCTTTGCAGGACGCACACTCTTCTGGGCCTCTGAACCACTACAGTCTGTGCGAGCAGCCCCAGGCCGACCTGCTGCTCCCGGCCACCCCGCCACCTTCACCCAGACACCCCTTGGGCATGGACGCAGTGGTCATCAGCCAACCTGCACCCCTCTCATCTCCACATCAGCCCAGTGCTCACACACATGCTCACAGCTCTGAGTCGGTGAGGGTTTGTTCTCATCAAGTTATCACAGCACATCCAAAAGTGATAAATGATATTTGTGGCTGCATAGAAAATATTTAGGGGAATATTGGCACACAAGTTGGTTATTTACATTTATGAATTTTGCAGACACATTAATCCAAAGAGACTTCTATTGCATTGAAGGTATCCATTTTATCAAGTTTTGCTTTCAGTGGGCAATGAACCCATGACCTTGCCGTTGTTAGGGTCATGCTCTACTCTTTGAGCTACAGCAGATGTTTAATTGTATGTTACATCTTATGCTATGAGGTGCCCTCACCTTCAAGACCATTTCACATCAAATCTAATGTGATTAAATGAAACAATCTATAAAAATTTTGCTAACAATTTTCTTGCACTATAAATTTTAACAGATTTTTGTGTAAATCTGAATCAAGTTTTTGCGTCACATTACGAGAAAGGCACTACAATGTGTAAATCATTTTATTTGTTATTTATTAATTTTTCAATCATCCAAACATTAATTAACTCTCTTAACATCACATTTGAATAAAATTAGATTTTCTTGGTGATCTGAATGTTTATGTTCTGTTTGAGAATTGAGGTTAATAAATCATAACTTTACTTCTGTTAAGTGATTATTAACAAAATTTCAACATCCTTTATAAAAGATATTACTTAAAAATTCCTGTTTGGGGTATCAGAGACCCCAAATATAAAACATAAATAAATGCATTTTAAATTTAAATAATTTTTCACAAGCTAAGATTCTCTAAATAGTGTACAAACTCTTGCCATTAGTTCATTTTGATATGTTTTAAACCTATTATCCAAAGGGGGAAAAAAAAATCATATTGCAGAATAATATTTCAAGTCAAGTCACCTTTATTTATATAGCGCTTTAAACAAAATACATTGTGTCAAAGCAACTGAACAACATTCATTAGGAAAACAGTGTGTCAATAATGCTAAATGATAGTTAAAGGCAGTTCATCATTGAATTCAGTGATGTCATCTGTGTTCAGTTAAATAGTGTCTGTGCATTCATTTGCAATCAAATCAATGATAAGGCGAAAGCGGCAAGGAACCAAAACTCCATCGGGGACAGAATGGAGAAAAAAACAAACAAACAAAAAGGCTCAGTTTCAGGCTCATTTTGTTGAAATTCGCGTAGATGCATTGAGTTAAGATGGCATGTTCTCTGAATTGCTTGCAAGGTTTTTTGCCACTGATGATATTTCAAACCGAAGTACTTGTGCTATGCAGTTTTAAAAATCTGGTTGTGATCATTCTTCAGACTTGCAGTGAACAGGCCCTTTATTCATGCATATGTGATTGCGTGTGTGCTTTACAGGAGGAAGAGTATGAGGCCGCTCTGTCAAGAGGGCACGGCTCTGGAGAGGAGACTGCTCTTCTCCTGCCTGACAACAGAGACACTACCCTCGGGTACAGCACGCACAAACACGCATTCACTGTCTATAAACCCCATCAGTCACACTGTCGTTATCTGTGACCTGCAGACATGGGCTCAGATAGATTTTCACATATACTCTTACACAAACCACACAAGTAAATATGTCACTGTCGCAAAAAACATTCGGCCCTTCTCTCTCACGAACGGCTCGCTTTATATCTCCCTGTCACAGTCTGTCACTTTTTCTGTCTTGCACACTCGCACAGGCTAATGCAGGCCTTTATTTATGGTGACAGTCTGAATATGGTGAGGAGATGGAAGTTTTGAATACCACCTCATAAAATTAGCGAGGGAGAAGAGAGCGAGAGAAAGGATAGGGAGAGTTCTGTGAGGGGAGGACAAGAGGACAGATAAGTTGTCAGGAAGCTGTAGCAATGATTTACTGAGAGGGTAGACAGCGCTCACCGGCCAATTTTCAGCATCATTAAAACCCTTTCTCCCTCACTTCTCTCCTTCACCCTCTTTCTTTCTCTTCCTAACTCTACTCCTCCACCACCTCTGTCAGTTTCCCTCTCTCCATCCATCTCTTTCACCCTCTGCTGTCTATAAACGCACCATTTCTTCCCAAACTTACGCTTGTCTTGTTGTGTGTGTCGTCATGCAGAGATCTGGCAGAGAGCCCCTTGTGGTGAGAGGCAAAACTGCAGAAACCGAAGGCCAGCGCAGAGTGGACTGCTTTGCACCAGTGCAACACATTTTATGAGTTTAGTATTTAGAAGTATTTGCGCTTTATATCATATTGACATGAGTATTTAAATATGCAATTTGCTTTACACTTTATATGCACTTAGAATATGCATAAGCTATTAGACCACTTTATGTCGCACACGGTTAAGGTAACTTTCACGGATGTGTTATTTTACACATATCAACTGACAAGCAGAAGGTGTCTGTAATGAGAAGATTGAAAGAAAGCTTGTATTTGGGGCGGAGGAAGTAAACTGCGTTTTTGTGTGTGTGTTTTAGGGTTGTGTTTTAATCTTGATTTTCTTGTGTTCTATCATAAGACTTGTACTGATATAACAATTATCATTCATCTGCATCAGCAATAAAGGAAAGCATAATATCATCAAGATGCTTTCAGGTTTAAAATGTAAGATTTAGTTTGGGTGCTCTTTATTTCGTGGGTTTTTTGAAGATCGATTGTGTGAAAGTTTACACATTAAATGGTTGATTATGTGTAATGGGATACACCAGCGACTGATCGTCCTGTTTAAATGAAGAGCAAAGAGTGGCACTTTAGATTCCTTTCAGGATGTTTACTTTCATCCTCATGGAACATTCATATGTGTAAGATCTTCTTTAGAGGAAATCCTCTTTAGCATGGAGGCTGAGGGAATTATGAAGTTTAATTAGTCACTTTAATTGGATTCTTTAAATTTAATTCATCTAAATTTATATTTGGTGCTTTATTGTAGTTTCATGCATTGTATTGAAACGCTGTTTTACGTTAATGATAAAAAATGATTATTTATATGCAAAATGTACTAAGACAGTTTAACTACTTAATGTTCCTCTTGAGGCTGGCGATACATTACAAAGTTTTTGCAGTACTGCGAGAAAGACTTTTAATTTTAAGGCATGAATTTAAATTATGCCTCACGAAAATTCAAGGAATCTCATCTTTAATTCAATTTAATGTGTGATGGCTTAATGGTGCGTCACGTGGATCATGTGGAGAACATTATTTGGCCGCGTTTAAGCTCATTACCTGAGGAAAAATTCATAATTTCAGAACAACGTGATTACATTTTAATAACGTTCACAGGGAGAATATTTTAATGCATATATTAAAAAGTAAAATAATGAAGGGGAATATTATGAAAAGGTATCATACATTAAAACGTACAAGTTCTTTTTTCCTTTTAAATGTCTGAAACGTTTTCCTGTTGGGCTGACTGTAAATGTAGAACTTTTATTTTGTTCGGTTGATTTGTTCTTGCTGTTTACTGTAGGGTCATGTTTAAATAGCTCCTATATGTTGTTTGCCTTTTATACAACATGTCATAACCTGTATTGACTTTAAAAGTGATGTAACCATTACACCTCACTGAAACAGGCTTTTGCGGTCTACTGTATTTGTATTGTATGCTTGACCAGGTTTTACTTTGATAGTTTTAAAGCTGTATTCTAGAGTGCATCTTAGCATCAGGATATCGGAGTTTGAAAACAATTCTCATCTTTAAAATATACACTTCACCTGAACGCCCAGTTTGGATAAAACAAAAAAAGATTCCTGTTACCCACTATACTACAGCCAGAAACCTGGTTATTGCAGGGAATATTTGAATATGAGTAATGGTTGTCCATTTTCTTGAGATTTAGTCATGTCTAAAAAAAGACAGGTCATTTCATGGCAATACAGTCAGAGATTTGGATTTACGTTTGCTTTTTTGTGCATTTATTCCTTCTTTCACTTATCTAATTTGTTTGTAGGTTATGCGGTTCTGTTCAGGGTGAGGGATGGGTTTCATTAATAAAATAATGTAATGTTTGTTATGTGTCCATTGGCTCTACTTAAGTATTGGATAACACCTTAAAATAAGGATAATTTGTTTCCGGTAGTTAATGCATTGGTAACATGAACTAAAAATTTTACATCATTTATTACATAACGTTATTCATAATGTTTATTATTAAAAGGATAGTTCACGCAAAAATGGTAATTTACTTACCTTCAAGTTATTCCAAACAGTTGCTGGTCCCATAGTATGGAAAAACATATAATGTAAGTCAATGGGGACCAACAACTGTGGTTACCCACATTCTTCAAAATTACATATTTTGTGTTCAGCAGAAGAGAGTAATTCATACAAGTTTGGAACAACCTGAGGGTGAGTAAATGGTGACAAATATTACATTTTTGGGTTAAGCAGCTCTTTATTTCATGTTTGAATGGTTTAACTTACACTATATTTTTATTCATTTGTATCTTTCATTATTGTACATTTACTTGTTCATGCTCATTTATATTTAGATGATCTTAAACTGTCTGAATCTAAAACTTACTAAATCTTTAAATAATAATTACAGTTAATCTTCTGCATATTTTGAATATAACTTTTTACATGCATACAAATCTTTGAATATAAAAATGTATAAACGGATATCAAATTTACGTTTATTATAGTGTTGCCATGCCTAAATTTAAGACAGTAGTTTTGTTGTAGTATTGTACATAATAGTACATATACACTAGTTTAATAAATCATTTTGATATCAAACAGTCGTTTATTGTAAGTTCACAATGACTAAACATTATTTTAACAATTACAAGTAAAAAAAAAAATCCATATAATTTAGGTCCATTTTCAGAAGGTTCATTTTGGTCACAAGAATATCATTTCACTGATACAGCACAAGGTCCTAATGGTACATTAGATTATGGATACACTACACTGGCTTTTGATTTACCTGTAAAGATACTTGGGTAGAATTGGACCATTGGCCTCTTGTTATCCTCTCTTGCTTTTTAACAACTTTTTGCTGACCTTCACCCATTTTTTCTTCCCTCTGTTGCTTTTCCTATACCACTTCCTCTCTAGCTCACCCATGGTTTTTTCTCCTTTCCTCACTCACTCCCCTAGCAGCATGATGTGAGCTAATTATAAAATCAATGGAGCCGGGCTGCCTGCTTTACTGCTGCCTCTAAAACCTTAACAGGGAAATCACTGTAGGATTGATGACTCCTTCACTCTTTATCTCTTTTAATTAGAAATGTAAAAGATATGAAGAGCCTGGGGCCACAGCACTGCACCCTAGCATTACAACATTTTACCTGCTCTCCTTCCTTCCTTCCTTCCCTCCCTCCCTCGCTACCTACCTATCTACCTCTCTCTCATTTTCCTTTTCTAAATTTTCATGTCTTTTAGGAAGGCACTGCCCCAGTTTCCTGCAGATGATGTGTAACATATAATATCCCCTATATGTCTCTCTCCTTCTCCAAACACCTCCAGCCAGCGTCTTTTCTCTAACATTAGAAATAAAAAATATATTACGGGTCATTTTGCATTTTATTACAAGTTGATTGAACAGCATTAAACCAATGCAGTGTGTATGGTCTCCACTTGCTGGGCAAGATATTAGAGTCATTCTTTTCTTTTATATCCTAATACCTTATTTTGAGTTCACTTTTTGTCTGAATGTTTTTACCCCTTACTTTTATTCTGCAATTTCTAACATTTCTTAAACTTTAGAGCAATATTATTAATATTATTGTGCCACTGATATGAATGATACCTCAAATCATGCAGTTTGATAGGCATGTTATTACATTTCTAGTAAGTGTGTTGACATCTTTTGTTAGAAGAAAAAACAATCCCATTAAAGAAGCCACTAGCTAGGGCTATGCAATTTTTCGCCCTCCAAAAATTATGAAAATACAATAATCGAGATTAATAAACTATTATTGCGGCCCCTTTCCAGCGGTGCTCTTTTGTTCCTCCATAAAAGCCCAATTTCATGTGCATATCAGTAAAATCATGTAACAAGACTTTTGCAAAATGGGTCGTGCTTGATTTAAATTGATTAGATTTATTTATGTTTTAAAAGTATGAAAGAACTTGTGCTTCCTATGGAAGATTACTGTGTATCCGCTCAGAGACTGAACACAACACGGACATGTCATCTTTTAGCGCCTAAATGGTTCACGTACACCCTCGTCGGTTATATAATAAATGAATGTAAAGAGTTGAGAATGAAAACAGTAAATTGGATCAGTGCGGCTCTTAAAGTGACCGCAGGCTATATTTCTGCTGCCGACTGTATGCTTAAAGGTGCAATATGTAATATTTATCTATCTATTAAAAGAAATGAAATAAAACATACATAACTATGTTTTCAGATGTGTATAAATACCTTACTTAATGAACCGTTATGTGTTTATTACCTTAGATTGAGCAATTTTTATCTACATACACCACGGGTCCCCTTACATGGAAGTCGTCACCATATTTCTACAGTAGCCCTGAATGGTCAAACCGCTCTACAGAGCCCGTTTCGTCACTTTGTTGTTCATACAAATAAAACACGCATACGATGAATAACAAGTACATTAACACTTGCAATAACATCGATTTATTGAATAATTAAGTAAATATAATTCCTTAATTTACCTTTGTTAGGAAATCTTATAGCTTTCTGCTGTCATTACCAACGACATCTTTACTTATGTCGGCCACCGTAGCTTATCTAGGGAGGGTTGAGCAGGGGACTGAGCCGTTGGTTGCAATTCGCAAACTCACCGCTGGATGCCGCTAGAATTTACACACTTCACCTTAAATTTTAATTAAACAACTAAAGACACATTCAAAATCACTCACTGCTCTTGACTGAAGGACTTTCGTAGCTTTAATAAGAAAAAAAGCAAGTTTAATTCTTATAGTGAAGACTATGCAGTTTTATTTTACATTAGGCCATTTCAATTTCTCTAGTAGGCTGTTAAATTAATACTTTAGACTTGCATTAAAAAACTAAAGCACAGTTTGTTTTGTTTTTCTGTATATTTTTTATTCTATTTTAATCTTTTGCTTGTTTTATTACTGGAATTGTATTCCTTTGCTTTTTTTATTACAGTTTAATTACTTTCAATAATTTAACTTTAAAAAAAACTAATACAGGTGCATCTCAAATTAAAATGTCATGAAAAAGTTAATTTATTTCAGTAATTGTAAAATTGTAAAACTCGGGTATTAAATCAATTCAGTGCACACAGACTGAAGAATTTTAAGTCTTTGGTACTTTTAATTGTGATGATTTTGGCTCATATTTAACAAAAACCCACCAATTCACTATCTCACCAAATTAGAATCTGGTAACATGCCAATCAGCTAATCAACTCAAAACACCTGCAAAGGTTTCCTGAGCCTTCAAAATGATCTCTCAGTTTGGTTCACTTGGCTACACAATCATGGGGAAGACTGCTGATCTGACAGTTGTCCAGAAGACAATCATTGACACCCTTGACAAGGAGGGTAAGCCACAAACATTAATTGCCAAAGAAGCTGGCTGTTCACAGAGTGCTGTATTCAAGCATGTTGACAGAAAGTTGAGTGGAACGAAAAAGTGTGGAAGAAAAAGATGCACAACCAACCGAGAGAACCGCAGCCTTATGAGGACTGAGGCTGGGGTCAAGGCATCAAGAGCCACCACACACAGACGTGTCAAGGAATTTGGCTACAGTTGTCGTATTCCTCTTGTTAAGCCACTCCTGAACCGCAGACAACGTCAGAGGCATCTTACCTGGGCTGAGGAGAAGAAGAACTGGACTGTTGCCCAGTGATCCAAAGTCCTCTTTTCAGATGAGAGCAAGTTTTGGATTTCATTTGGAAACCAAGATCCTAGAGTCTGGAGGAAGGGTGGAGAAGATCATAGCGCAAGTTGCTTGAAGTCCAGTGTTAAGTTTCCACAGTCTGTGATGATCTGGGGTGCATTGTCATCTGCTGGTGTTGGTCCATTTTGTTTTTTGAAAACCAAAGTCACTGCACCCATTTACCAAGAAATTTTGGAGAACTTCATGCTTCCTTCTGCTGACCAGCTTTTTGAAGATGCTGATTTTATTCTCCAGCAGGATTTGGCACCTGCCCACACTGCCAAAAGCACCAAAAGTTGGTTAAATTACCATGGTGTTGGTGTGCTTGACTGGCCAGGAAACTCACCAGACCTGAACCCCACAGAGAATCTATGGGATATGGTCAAGAGGAAAATGAGAAACAAGGTACCAAAAAATGCAGATGAGCTGAAAGTCATTGTCAAAGAAACCTATAGACTTGGGGGTATGTATAGATAGAGGCCTTGTATTTTAGCTGAAGTAACAATTTTAAGTTAAACACACATTCATTATGGATTTGTTTCATAAAAACAATTCTTTTAAATGTGTTATCAGCTTCTTGGGCTCTCATACCGACGGCACCCGTTCACTGAAAAGGATCTATTGGTGAGCAAGTGATGTAATGTTAAATTTCACCAAACTGTTTCTGATGAAGAGACAAACTCCTCTCCATCTTGGATATCTTGAGAGTAAGTACATTTTTGGGCAAATTTTCATTTTTGGGTGAACCATTCCTTTAAATGTGCAAAAATAGGACAAATCAAATATTATTTGTCCCAGACACCTCTTCATCACTAGCTTGGCCTTCTGAAAACCATTGCAGCTTTGATTTTTTTTAATAATTTTTTTTTTATAAATAAGATTTTTTTATAAAAGTCACTTCCACTGTTACATTATGTAAAGCACACGTAACAACTGTGATTTTGACTTTATTTATTTTTGACTTTATACTACAGTATGATATAGATATTGTAGGCCTAAACTAGTGTTGTCACGATACCAAAATTATTGTTTCGATACCGATACCTAGTCAAGAATTGCGATTTCGATACTTTTTCGATACTTTTCCTGAAAAGGGAAAATACACTCTGAAATATCATTGCTGTGCTTTATTTTAAAACCGGGACAACATTCTAATCATATAACACACAAATAAAAGAACATATGAACAGCAGATATATTAAACATTTGAACAAAATATAAAATATCAAATTAAAAAAAAAAAATTAGAGCAATGACATTCAAGGTAAAGAAAGAATAAATTTAGCAGCATTATCTCAGTTATCATAAGAAACATGAGTAATAAATTTATCTTGTCTATGAACTTTGAATAAAAATATGAACAGCGATTATATTAAACAATGTTTCTGAACTCAGAACATTAAATGTCAAAAGATAAATATCAATTTAAGCAATGGCATTCAAGTAAAAAAAAAAAAAGCTAATAAAATTTAGCAGCAATATCTCAGAAATCTTATTCTGTCAGTTGTGCAACCTTTTCTTTCAGAGGAGAAAACTCAGCCAGTGAGCTTTATTGAGCGTCATCCTTTTTCTACCAGTCGTCGACCGGCGGCCACAGTATCACTTGTGCTTGCACATGCAGCCTAGTGATGCGCGGGTCGGGTTTTTTTCCAACCCGCGGGTCCCGACTACCGCTTTTATGAAATTATTTGGCCCGCCCCAGCCCGCAAATGAAGTAAAATTTCTTTTCTCATTTCTCGTTCGCTGAAGTTCCTCCCTCCACAGCAGCACGCGAGCACGGCGCTACTATTAGCAGCGCATGCGCAGCTCGTGAACAGCTCTGTGAACTGTTTCATCCTGTCAAAGAGTTACTCAAGATGTGACGGAGCGTGTGATTTGTTGAACGAGATCGAGAGATCTTCTCATTCGTGAATGTGTTGAATGAACTGATACATCTCGTTTATGAACGAAATGAATGAGTATACAGGGTCAGTGAGCCAAGCATGTAAATCTCGATCAGCAATCAGCAGATACAAAGCGGAGCTGTGCAGATACGCTCTTTTTCATATTTAGCATACAGAATATAACTCCACATTTAATCCCCGATTAATGTGAATATTACATATGAACTGCCTGACCAAACAATTAAAATGTTAATTATGCAAGAAAACCTCGTGCTTTGTTCATCTGAACAACTTATTTAAACTATTTTATGCGATTATGCACACATTTTAGTAAAGCTAAATCAGTTTAGTAAAGCCACTTATGCAGCCATCTTGCTGTAGTGTTTTTTTGCTGCTTGCTTGAGGAGAAAAATACACAGACGTCCATAGGGAGGCACTGGAAGCGTACGTTGCACACACCAACATGAAATACGTCTCTTACAAATCTGGAACGCAGTCATTCTTTGAGGTATCGATACTAATAAATTTAGGAATCGTGACGTTTTTAATTTCCGAGATTTTATCGGTGCAACGTGCAACACTAGCCTACACAGGGAACTACACTAACCTTTTCCACTGGTGGCACTTTTTCAGTTACTGGCGCAAAACATGATTTGGTCGCACAAATTATTTATAGTAAGCCACTCCGGGTAATCATGAACAATAATGAAACTGTATTGCATACAGATGTGCTTTTTATTTTACTTGCCATCTTTTAAACCACATTCCTTCTTGTTTTATTTCCTCTTACAGTACACACAGTGCATTGCTCTGTCTTGGTACCTTAACCCAGGGCCGTAGCTGGGGTTAGAGGGGCCCTGGTGCAGGTTGTACAGTGGGCCCTGTTTGAAATGGTTTAATATTTACTGTATGTTCGTTCTGTTTATTTATTTGTGCCATTTACACAATTGTTAAGTTTTTTAAGTTTGTTTTTGATAATTTAAAATAGCACTGCATAGTCTTCACTGTAAAATAAAATACACAGTCAAACCAAAATGTATTCAGACACCTTCAACATTTCTCACATTATCACAGTTTATTTGCTATAGTTTAGAAATTGGTAATAAAATATGACAAGAACTCATAGTTAAACTGTGTCAGAACAAATTCCTCTTGATAATGTCAGATAACTTTGATAAAAAGATATGTAATGGAATCAACCAAAACTTCAGACGACTGTCAGTATGATAATATTTACACAACTATCAATACTTTGTTGACCAATCAAGTTACCAAGCAAGCAATGCTTAATTTTGTTCAGTCTGTGGTGTGAAAAGGTTGCATTAGCAATTAAAGAAAGCAAAACATGGTCAGGTCCCTAATTCATTTTTTTTTTAAATCAATATCACTGGTAGTCTACAGTATGAAGAATTTTTGGGTATAATATTTCACAGATCACTGTATTTTGCTATACTCACTTATTGCATATGAACTAGTGTCTTTCACGCACTAGTAAAATAATATAATCAATTATATCTGATTTTTAGATTGACTGTGGATAAATTCTTGTTAAAACTACAAAGTAATTCAGTCAAGAGCAGTGAGTGATTTACTTTCATTTTCATACATTAAAGACACTGACAGCAGATTTAGTAAATTAGGCACGGTCACTTTAAGAGACAGTGCATCCATTATAATGATACACATCCGATTTCTTTCTCAGCTCTTTACTTTCACTTAAGACATAACCACAGACTTTTTTGAACACACTTTCCAAGACGGGTATTTTGACACATTTTGTATGTATCTGTTGTCGGTACAAAAGCAAGAAGACTTTGAGACGCGTCTCAGCGTGCGCCCTGAACACCAGAACACCGCGGTGCTGAATTGAGCTCTTTCGCTTTTCGCTATTTTTTTCTGTTTGTTTAAACTGCGATTTGTATTTGTTCAAATCAGGTGCAGGAGGACGCGAACGTCCTGAAGGAGAGCTCGGTTCAGTGTTGCTGTCTGTGAGACGCGGCTCTCTCTCTCATGCACACCGAACACAGCGCGCGAGTTACAGCTACTCAGTTCAGCTTTCCCGCATCTTGTGTTAGAATGCTTTAAACTCATTTGAATGTTAAAATTGGCAAGCCAACTTGATGTGTTAAATGCTCGGAGCACGTTATAAAACGTATTCTTAAAATACACATTTCTGTTTTAATAAATGCTCATATTAAATCATAGCATAACACATAAGTATAGGTACAAAAATAATCAGTGATACATTTGCGACCACATAAAAATTAGGGTCGCAATGGCATTTCACTTTGGTCGCAGTGTAGTTCCCTGCTACATCAATTCAGTTTTTATCAGCCACTAGAAAAGACACATTTGTAAAATATACAGTTAGTTGCAAAAACAAAACAAAAATGCTAAAGCTGTAATTATTTGTTTACAAGCATAAATCGTTGAGCTTTAAAGTCACTCATTCTAAGAAATAACCTCACAGATTTCAAACTGCAGTAGTTAAATATGAAAATCAGTAAGTAGACTACATTATCTTTTAACACTAGGGTCAAGCGTGAGACAAAAGGGGGCCACATCTGACCATAATTTATCTTCAAAAACACCATGACATCATATTTTGCCAAGGCATGCACCACTCCACTCAAAAGAATCTAGTTCTTTTTATTTTTTGTAGGTTTTATTGATAGCCATTTAAATGGCTTCAATCAGAATAAATGAATGAATATCTCTCCACATGTGCCTCTTTTGTTGTTTTTGTAATTGGAACAATCATAGCCTAGACACGTTGCTCTTGCCTTTTATTATCGCTCTCTTCTCCTTCATTTAACTCTCATTACTCTCAGTACTATGCTCTGAACACCACAGAAAGTGGTGTGTGTTTGCCATGGAAAGAAAAACATGTCCTGCCTCTTTAAATCCATCACATCAGCCTATCTGCCCTGTGTTCCCATGGCAACATCTCATTGGGACTGAATATATGGGGACCTTGTAAACCAGTGTATAATGTATGGGCCTTGTTTTTAATCTTAGCCCTAGTTTATTGATCTTTTTAATGAAACTTAATTATAGTAATCTTTTAATTAAGAGTACCATACCCCTGTTTACTACAATACCCTTGAGCTATGAATAAATAGAATTGTCTATTGTGAGCCCCTGTGTGCTCTTTACAAATAAAGTGGCCAAGTCTGAATCCATCAAGTACTGTGTCTGTCCATGCATTAAGAAAGACATAAATAAACCCATATGAACTTGTCCTTTACGGGTGTATTGTAAATATGAAAACATGCTTGAAAGTTGCCATCTGTATCATTCAGAAAAACACTTATAAATATTAACCAAAATAAATTCTGAAATAAATTTACCGGGTAATATGAAACCTTACATTTAATAGCAATAATAAACATCTCTTTATCTGGTAAAAAAATTAAATAATAATAATAATACTATTTTTTTCTTAATAAAAATGTACAGTTAATTTAACCAATTCAGAAGTATTTAATACTATGTTAAATACTTTTTAATGATCACATATTTAATTATCAAAATGATTAATTTTTTTTCTTCTTGATGAAGCCAAATTTTCACAATAACCATCCGCCCTGCCTCATGTCTGAGCCTTTAACGCTCCAGTATGAGTAATGCAGGGATGTTTCTTTGTCCTCAGATAATTACTGTATGACACATGCAGACAAATGAGGGCACACTGGCAGGATCCATTAGTTTTGGTCTCAGTAGTGTTTGTGTGTGGTTAGTGTTTGATAAATGACACTTCTCCAGCTAGCAGAGTCATTAGCGCTAATCTGTGGTGCACTATCGCCCTCTGCTGGATTAATTCTATGCGGATTTAAATGTTTCACATCCGTTGTTTTACTGTGAATGTTGTCTGCTAAGATTGTTTTATTATTTACTCACCGTCGTGTCGTTCAAGGAGTATGATTTTCTGTAAGGAACAAAATACTATATTTTTTGAAGAAAGTCCTAACTGCTTTTCGTTTCTCCTCAACAGAACAGAGTGTGACCAGGGCCTGTTAAGCGTAAAAACGGACAAAACATCATAAAAATATCATAAATATAGCCTATACTACTAATACATTATATTTCAAGTCTTCTAAAGCTATATTAGAGTATTGTGAGAAGTACAAACCGAAATTTGAGTCATTATTCACGGCAAAATCCTCGCTGTCGCTTTCTAATCTTTTTCCTGCTTCCATGTTGAAATTTGGCGGGCGGACGGGCGTAGAAGATTTACGTCATTGTGACTTGATTTCACCACACATATTGCTTAACTAAAAAAAAATGTAAAAAAACATAATAATAATACTAGTAATTTTGCTTAACTAAAGCTAATTTTGCGTATAAAATACAAATGAAAACTAGTGGAGCTAGTTCATTTAGTGAGTAACGACAATGACGCGACGCCAATCCAAGCAGGTTTGCCAGGTTTTCACAACAAAACATTCCCAATTTCTACTCAAAACTAGCCCAAAACGAGCTGTGTGTAAGGCTCTTTTAAAAATTGTATTTAAATGTGTATTTACACATTCGTAAATGCACATTTTAAACACACATTTAAAAAGTTTTGAAAGGAGTTTCAGTGATTGGATGGACACATGCATAGAACTAGCCTATATTGTAACACATTTATACTTAATTTATTGTCTTCAATTTATGCCAACTGAAATAATAATAATAATAAACTTGTATTACATGTAGGCTAATAAAGCACAAAATATGATCCCTAAATTTGATGTTTCCGAAATAAATTTCTTCAACCATATTATAAATTCTAAATAGTAAATAAATAAATGAATAACAGAGAGATTCTCAAAAAAAAGTTTATTGTGCCTCTTATTGTTTATATGGCTTTTTATATAACAGAATTTGTTGAAAACGAACAAAGGACTGACAATACATTAGCCAAGTTTAGAGAACAAGAAAAATATGACGAAGAGTTAAAAGTAATCTCAACATTCCACTTGCTATACATGTGGCTGTGGCGCAACTCTGAAGGAGAAGAGGTCAGTATGACAGCTCACACACTCTCTGACAGCACCACATTGATGACATTCGTTTAACAAAGTACTACACTACAGCTTATTGAGTGCAGCCATCCTCACATTCAACACACAAACACACACACACGCACATCCACACACACAGCTGAATTCTGGTCATAGTTGTATTGCTTGACTTGAGACTGATACCTTTTAATGTTCAGTGGCACACGACCACCAAATTGCATACTGTGTGTTTTTGGCAATAAAATGGATTAGGTAACATTAGAAAAAGAACTCTATTTCTATAACGAAGATGAAAGTTCTGCAATGAAGTTCTGTGTAAGATACGCAGATTTACTTCAGTTCATGGTGTCACGGCGAGATTTCTGAAAGGTAACACATAAATATTGCCTGTTTCTAGGCTGCATCCAGACAGAAAGCGTTTGGTCCTTACAGAGATGCCCTGAGTCTGATGTAGCATGCTTTTTAAAATGTGTGTGTGTGTGTTTGTGTGTCAGCACGGGTCTGCATTCCTGTATTTCATTGTGATACATGAGATTCAGAAAATTCATCCAGATGCATTTGTGTAGTTATCCTGAAGAACCGTCTAGGCCAATGAGGTCAAAGTTAATTCCACTCGAGTGCTGCATAACTTCTGCCTGAGCACTCTGAATGAAACCGGTCCAGTATGACATCATATGCATGATGCAGAGACTTGAAGGTAATGGACATGTGGGTGTTTCTGTTTGGAGCTGGGCTCCCTGACAGGAGTTGAACCCTACAAGCTGCAAACTTTGGCACAGACACCATTCAATTGGCAGAGAATCATGTGACGCAATGAAAGCCGATACGTAATGGCATTCCCCTAAAAACACGGATCATTCGACGGGAGATACCCAGCCACTGAACTGATTATCAATGACATCTAACGCTGAGCCAAAGTGCCCAAGAACCCAACCAAGCAGCTGGATAAAGACTCAGCAGAAGTGTGCCAGTTATAGCAATCCGATTATCTTTCTGTAAGTCTGACAAGGAAAGCTATCCAAACAAAATATAACTAAGAAAATAGTATACAGGACAACAAAACATATAAAAGTATATATAGATATGTATGGGCTTATTCATAAAATGTAAAGAGAACAAACTATCTCAAGGCTGGAAAAGTCCAAATGATATTCGAAGGCGTCAACGACAACAGAAAAAGATTAGCATTTTCAGTTTTCATCCTGTATTTTCTTTTGAAAGACTTTTTTGAACCCGTTGACAGTCAGCTGTTAATGGTATAAGTCCATTTGGCTTCTCCTTTTCAAAGTAAACAAGTTTTATAAAAGCGATGTTATTTTGTATGAAAAGCCAGCTGTTTTTTCTTTCGCCTTCCCTCTCATTCTGCGGGAGAGGTCCTGAGAAGAGGTTTTTTACGTGAGTTTCCTCAGATCGACTCACTGATGTCTCTCATCATTGACCAAGTGGCCTGAGTTAGGAGTGTCTGTACAGGTAAGGCTGGAAGAAGAACGCTTCCTCACTGAGCTCTTCCTCCATGGCTCTTTCTCGACACATCCGCATTGGGTTCATGGCCACCCCAGGCTTCTCCGTCGCTGTCTGTACCCCTCTCCTCCTCTCCGTCATCGTCATCGTCGTCCTCCTCCTCTGGTGAAGGCTCGCTGCCATTCTCCGTGGCCCAGCTGTCGTACTCGTCCTCCTGCTCTTTCTTCACAGTGAGCAGGGCCGGCGGAGGAGTGGGCTGTTCGGGCTCGGGCTCGGGCTCGGGCTTCTTCTCTGTGGACTCGGCCTGATCCTCGAAGGCCTCTGGGTTTTCCAGCATCTCCCGGATGAGAGGAGGCATGGGGCCTGGGATCTCCATCTTTAGAGTTATGGCCCTTTCTGCTCCTGTTGCACACAAACAATTGATTTAAGGACGGTGTCATTTACATAATACATAATATGTATTTTAGGGTAATTAGTAACAAACAGAAAGTAAAAGTCTTTTTAAACTGATTTTCACACCAATTTTGGGCATCAATGTTTAAGATTATACAGAAAATAGGTAAATAGATGTTTATTGCTTGCATTTATTGTACGATATTTAAATATACACTAATGTTCAAAAGTTTGGGGTCAGGTTTTTTTTTTTATTTTAAGGTTGTTTTTTGAATGTTCTATTCAGCACATAAATCTGAAAAATGTATTATGGTTTTCACATAAATATTAAGCAAAACAACTGTTTTCAACATTGATAATAATAAGAAATATTTCTTAAGTACCATATCAGCATATTAGAATTATTTCTAAAGGATCATGAGACACTGAAGACTGAAGTAATAATGGCTGCTAACAATCCAGCTTCAAATAGAAAAAATACATTTAAATTGTAATAATATTTGACAAGTTTACAGTTTACCATATTTGTGATCAAATAATACATAAATAAAAAATATACACACACACACACACATATACATCTGTTACAATTGGCAGTGTATTTTGCATTAAAGGACAAGTAATCTCTTTTGTCAAATGCCTTGTATTTTGCATTGAAGCATGTGAATGATGGGAGTGCATCTTGCTTTTGCTCAAGTATGCAAACTTTTTTCAGAGACTCAGAAAATTTGCGTTGCCCTCTGTGTGAATACCATCGATGCACAAAAACACTGGCAATAATGCTGCTCTTGGTTTGAATAGTCCTCAAGTTCACTAATGCATTTGAAAAAAAAAACATGATTTTCATCAAGATTTAAATCTTGCAAATCAACCAGAATAGTAATGCTGAGGTGATTTCCATGAATTTTCTGGCTAGTAAACTGACCCTTGGTGCTGATGCCACGTAGGTCAGTGATCTTCATCAACATGCGAGGGAACATGTGAGGTTTGTTGGGTCGGCGGCGGCGTGCATAAATCTTCAGAGCTTCCAGAAGTGGCTCCTGCAGACGATCTACACGCTCAGGCTCCTCAAGATCCATTCGGTCTACAGAAAAAGAGGTTAGTATTAGTATAGTAGTACCTCAATTCATTTTTAGTGGTTTGGAGGTTCAAACCAATTCTGAATATTAGCTTAATCTCTGTTAAATGTGTAAATATTTTCCCGTTACTTCATCTAGGTGGCAGCAGTGTTGCAACAAAACTGCATGTGTAATACCTCCACAAATGAGGCAGATGGCACTGAGGAGGCCAGTCTCTGTATCATCCATCTCAAGGGGCAGAAGCTGACCAGCAAAGGCAAACACCAGGTCAGTGAGCGGACCGAAACCAGCATTATGCATCTGAGTCCGGTTGAGGGTCAGTCCATCTGAAAAAGTCATTGTGTCCTGCTCAGGTGTGTATCGCGTGCAGATTCGCAGCATCTGCAAGAGACAGAGACATTTATGAGGCAAAGAATTATGTGAAAGTAATGAAGTAGATGCATGGTCTACATCAAGGTGAGATTGTTAAAGGAAGGCATGCATACTAGAATGTCCAAGCAGGCTGATTTAAGGAGGGTGATCTGATCTGCGATGGTGAGGGTGGTGAAGCCCGGAAGGCGTTTGGCAAATTCGACAATTTTAATGATGCACTTGGTGGAGAGCTCACTAAATTTGTCCCATAGACCCAGGTCCAGCTGAACCCGGTGGTCTGAGCTTGAGTTCTGAGGAAGAGAAAAGGAGAAAATAAATAAATATGTGTGCAAAATAAATCATGTATTTATCCACATGTCATTCCAAACCCATATTGTTATTTATTCCATGGAACACTAAGAGAAATTATGCAAAAAATTTGAATTTAAAATTCTTCAACTTTATATGGACCACTTTAATGTCAGTTTTATGGCTCTTTTTGTCATTTTGGAGCTTGATGGCCCAAGTGCTCATTTACTTTCATTATATCGAAAAGATTGTCCAGGAAATTCTTCTGAAAGAATTTCACAGGAGAAAAAGTCATACAGATTTGGAACAACATGAAGTTAAATAAATGACAATATTTATCTTTTATCGTTTTCAATAATGGAACATGTTTATCACACTACATCTGACATGGTCGGTTTACACCGCAATAAATAAATTCCACATTCCATTGCTGACAGATCCGCTCATTTTCAGAAAAAAACTCACCGTGGTGTATTTTCCCAGCTGGCAGAGTGAAGGGAAGGTCTCTTGATGTGCTTTGCTCACTTTGTTGACCAGCTCCTCTAGTTCCCCACTCAGCTCATAGCACTCTGGTGGAACAACCTCATCCTTCACATCCTTCTTTTTCTTATTTCGATCGTTGCGCACAGCTGAGAGTCACAGAGAGAGGCAGCTTAATTATTCTACAATGAGTTAGCTTCATTCATAATTTGTCAAATATGATCTTAGTACTTGGATGGAGAACCTAGTGAAACTCTACAAAGTGATGTGCCACAAAAAAACTAATGATGATTTCGAGCTAAATTCCTCAGAATGTCTAACCTTGTACAATGCAACAATGTGTTTAATATACAGTAATGTGGAACAGGATTTTAGCTACTCAGAGAAACCAAAAAATGTCCCGTTGGGTCAGTCTCATAAAAACATGTCCAGGTGTCATATTTCACTCCAAAAAAAAAAAAAAAAAAAAAAATATATATATATATATTTTTTTTTTTTCCCCCTATGATGCCTCTTATTACTGATTCTTATTGTTTTATAAAATTTTAAATAAAGTATTTCAACCATGAATTGGGTACAGCAAATGACACACACATACACACACGTATATATATATATATATATATATATATATATATATATATATATATATATATATATATATATATATAGTGTGTGTGTGTTTTATATGTTGCTTCTTATATCACGAATTCTTATTTTTCTAATACAATGACAATTGTAAATATAATAAATACCACCATGACATTTAAATAATATAAACATACAAAGATATAAAATCAGAATATATGCTTAATTTTCATAAAAATTCGATTAGATTAGATTAGATTCGACTTTATTGTCACTGCACATGTAAGGTATAAGGCAACGAAATGCAGTTAGCATCTAACCAGAAGTGCAATAAGCAGTAAGTACAGAATATACAAGGTCTATAATATGTACAATAACTATACAGATAAGTATTATGGACAAAATTTACAGATTTTAAATACTATAAGCATGATATACAGGTAGGTGTACTATGAACATACTATACAGATGGATTATGTAAAAGTGTATGTACACTATAGGCAGAATATTTACAAAAATAATTTAATTGTATAATATTTATTTTCTATAGAAATTTCTTTCTATAGATTTTGAGAGGAAATATGGCCAGGAAAAGTTTGTGATGTTCATCTTGTCGCTTATCACCTGTTTGAAAAATCTCAAAATGAACCCATTTATCACATGTTGCATTATCGCATGTTGCTTGAATAAGACACAATGTTACTGTATACCGAATTCCAAATGCAATCACTAAAACATGGAAACTGCCCTCAGATCAGGCTCCGTGGGTGTTTTGGTGCGTCCGACCCAAGGGAGAGCAGCCCTGCCAACCCTAACCCCCCACCCCCCCCCCCTTCTCTAGCCCCCCTCCCATTCTTTCCTTCCTCTCAGGATATCCAGTAATAGCAAAAGCACAATGTGATCCCGGTCTTTACACACATCCCATACATATAAATGCACACATACATGTCCCAGCGGACACATAGAGGGCCAATGTGCCACTCTCCCCGTGACATCATCGCCGTGACCCTGGCGAGTGAACAAACGCATGCCCCAGACTCGCTCTCTCAATCTCGGGCTATTGTCTTTGTTACAACACAAATCTGTTAGCGCCAAGTCATAAAGTGACTAGAGGAAAGGCTACCAAAGAAATCACACCTAGCATTGATGGATTGATGTGGGTGAAACTTCAGACACGAAACCCATTTGTGAACATTCGTACAGAGCTTTAACCTCCATGCTAACCAGCTTTATTGGTTTGTGTTTGAACTTTTATTTGTCTTTTGTGTCTTCAAGTGTCTCAAACTGGCAGTTTACAGCCGTCTACAGTTTGTTTATGCCTCTCTGTCCCGGCGCTCAAGTCTCACCACTCTAAATTTGTCTGTGTGTCTCTGGCTTGTATGTCTGTTTCACAGCTTCTAACCTATATCAGCATGTCCCCGTCTGTCTCCTGTCCCGTCTCTATATTTGTGTTTGTGTATGGATGATCTTGGATGAAGGCCAAGGAGCCCACATGCCTGACAGAGACCTGAACCCTCACCTTCCTTGGACATGCCAACCTCGAAGCACTTCTGCAGCCGGCAGTACTGGCAACGGTTGCGTGTGACCTTGTTGATCTGGCAGTTCTTGTCACGGTGGCAGGTGTAAACCATGTTCTTCTGAATACTGCGACGGAAGAAACCCTGCAGCAGACATCCAAGAGAGAGCGAGTAGGTAAGCTGAAGAGTAGGTCAGCCATTATCATTTCACTTACACAAACTGTCAGTATATTGTTTAAAGTTGCTGATTTGCTAATGTCATTTTATTATATAAAAGGATAGTTAAAAATCTGATAAGTGATGGCCCTTATACCTGTCACCACACATTAATCAAATGAATGGAAATATTGTTATTGTGCCAAATGTAATATTATTTATGACAAACGTCTTAGAACTGGTGTTAATGAAACTAACTAGACCGGTTTAGACAGGACATGTTATTGTGTTCATTAAATTGTTTTTGTATGTAAACGTGCTACACCATTTTTTATAGTCAAATCTTGACTATAGTTGTATTTAACCACATAGGTATATGGTACAACACATATTTTACCCCTTAAACATAGTAAAATTGCTGTATTGCATTGCTTCTCATTGCTTTAAAGGGACAGTTTACCCAAAAATTAATGGTTTAGTCAAGTGTTTGGTTACCAGCATTCTTCAAAATAACCTTCAACAGTAGAAAAGAACTTATCCAGTTTTGGAACAAGTGGAGGGTGAGTAAACGATAACAGAATTGTCATTTTTGGGCAAGCTATCCCTTTAACATACTGTCCACATTACTCTGTGTCTCGTGTAGCTGATACTGCGCAACTGTATCCTTTTCAAGTGACCTTTTGTATGTTTTCATAAACATTTTTGCTCTCTGCACTACAAGTTCCTCAGTCAGTCTTAGCTTCTTGGTGTTGACAGGAGCGAAAATACTTTTCAGTATTCAAGTACTTTTAACATGCGAGAGCAAAACCTCCATGTATTTTTCGCATTTTTGCCAAACGTCAAGACAAATTGTGTAACAGACTCATGAAGAACATGAGATTCGTCAGGCCATAGGTGATGGGAGTTCAGTTGTTTACCTTGCAGCCCTCACAAGAACTGACACCATAGTGGTACCCGGAAGACTTGTCCTGGCAGACGAAACAGGGCTTGTAAACACGGGGTGGAGGTGGTGGAGAAGGGGAACTAGGCACCATCTCCTCCGAACTGGTGCTCTGGGTCTCCACAGCTGAAGAGGAGAGAAAAGAAAACATCAGACGCTTCGTCTAATCACATCACTTCACACTATTTACACAACACAGGAGGATTTAATGAGAGGGAGATATTAAACGCCACATGGAGAGAAGAAAAGATCCTACCGTGAACCTTTTAAACCGTATCTGATTTCAAAGACACACGAGGGCTTTGAAAACCATCATGATTACTCGCTAAACCTTTTTCATGATGCCCCCGAGCAGAAAACACAAGATGCCACCCATCGCCACTTTTTAAATCTGTTATTGTATGCAAAGCATCTGTCAACTAGGTAAAAATCAAGTCTAGTTAACATGTCTGTTGAATTCATCTCCTATAGCTCTGACCCCCAAGCCCCCAGCCCACCCTGTCCTTAGGGGTCCAGGATTTTAAGGGATTAGGCTGCGGTGATTGACACTGGAAAGAAAAGAAAACACAAACAGTTTAACACTAGCAGACAGATAAGCGGAGCCGATAAGACAGGTAGCTCATCTATGTCACAGCCTGGGCCTCCATCCTGCGTTTGGCGTCTTGCAAAGTTACTTTAAAACTGTGATCATGTGTCTTACAAACAATAACATATACCAAAAAAAAACCATTTTAACTATTGACATGAGTGTATCGTTACACCCCTAGTTATGACTTTGACATATCACACCAGATTAAACCCTTTTATTTCACATTTGCACATGCCAAAGTCAACTTTTACCCTTGGTCACTCCAAATTCAACCCCCCAGCCTTCACCCTTGCCATTCTTTGACACACAAACCCTATTTTTCTCTTGTTTCCCGGCCCTAAATTCCTCAGTGCAGTCCTGCTAGGTTTTAATAGAGGACCCTGCTCGTAAGCTAAGCCTATAAAGGTGGTCTCATGGCTGGACTGGAGGCCCCAGCCCGGCTGGTGGGGTCTTTATTAAGACTCAGACACCTCAGGCAGCCATTCACACCACCAGCTGTAGCCCGAGCTAGTAAAAAAAAAAAGGCCCAATCATAAAAATAAAAAAAACAGAGAGGCTCTTAACTTCTAACTTTTATTGCCCCACCTTCTTCAACCATCTTCAATGGAAAGCCTAAACTTAACCTACAACCCCTCCCTCGCTGTACCACCAGCTTGGCCTTTTACAAGAGTTTGGAGACTTCAAAAGAAGAAAAGGGGGCATAAAAAGAGGAATTTGATAGAAAACAGAAAGAAAAAGACGAGGGTGGAGGGGTGAACGAGGAGAGGCAAATAGGCCCATTTAAGGTCGAGCTCACATACAGTAGGGCCTTCTGTTCATGGCCATGGTTACAAACAAATCGCTTATTCTTCAAGCGAGAGTGAGAAATGCAAAAGCTTTCTGAGTATATGATGTATAAAAAAGCTAATTGCATTTGAACTAGCAACGTGCATGACATTTGTTTCCCAACTGTTGTGCAGTGTCAAGTTAGTTATTTTTTTACTATTCTACTTTGTAGTACGATAAAGAGTTGTTATAAGAACAGGTTCCAGTTTAGTTTAGAAATCAACTGATTTCTGTGCTGAAACGAATATCCGATTATTTAGAATGACGTGCCGATATAGATTCAATAGTTTGATGGTTCTCTTTTTTTACCTTTTCAAATGAACAATTACACAACTTTGAAAGATGTAAATATAAAAGATGTAATGTTTTCCATGTTTCAAAGTAAAATCACTTGAATTAACAGAATACTGGACATTAAATAAACATTTCTTAAGTTTCTGGATGTACTTAATGCTAAATGCTCATTAACTGAATTGTAAAAATCAATTATTAGCCGATATATCGGTGCATTGAGAACACTAACTAGCAAATTACCATCAAAATAACTGAAGAACTAACGGGAAAAAAAGGTTATCAAACATAATCGGTCACATTAAAGTTATAATTCTAGTATAAACCCCAAACATGTATGCTATCACAACACATACGTGTTTTGAATACTAAGTATTCGCTTTGAACTAAATGTTGCACACCAGGATCAATGCTCTCAACTGAACCTAGCGTGAACTCATTTGTTTATATAGCAATACTGGCAATATGCTGGTAATGACAAGCACCTGAAAAGGATCGCAAACTGCATGTGGCGTAAAGAAACAGCTAATGATTGACACCATCTGAGTAGCTGAGAGTAAAAAGAATGGGAGGGGGGAGAGGGACAAAAATCCATCAGAATCTCTCAACAACCCGAGACGGTTCCTGCCGTGAAAACCCCAGTCGCTTTCCCTCCCTCTAACACCTCTTCCCAAATATCAGTCAACACTTCTCCCAGGGTGCACAATGGGATGGGTTCTTATGTCAGCCCAGAGGCCCTCTCTGCATCCCCTCTGCTAAGCTCTCCTCTGTTTGGGAAACAAAGCGCTCTGAAATGAGAGGCCTCCTTATCAGCTCTTCAGCCAGGGACTTGATTTGCATCACAATGCGAAAGCAGAGGGCGGATGGCTGCTGACGGAGGGACAGGTAGAAGCCGACTGCAGTTATCAGCAGACGCTGTTCATTTCCTGCCTGGTATTGTGTTTCTGTCCTTAACTGGTCTCTCTGTGTCCTCTGTACACAAGTATTCCAGGTGGACCGTCCTATGCTAAACCCAGTGTCAACCCAGACAAAGTGCCCCTGTTGTAGGAAAATGTCCATATCTACAAGCCGAAACATACAGTACACACCAGGGTAAAGTAAATACACAAATGCAAATTTTTTTAAAGATAAGTAAATATACAAGCACACACAATGATCCAATTCTGGGAAAATATTTATGTATACACACAACAGGGGTGTCAAAAACATAATATTTTAATAAAAAATTTACAGTATTTATATTATTTAAAAATATTATAATTAAAAATATATATATTCCAATTATTAATATTAATGTATTGTTATCAATACATATTTAATATTTAGAAATATAAAAATAATAATAATAATTATCACATAAAAATATACATTTTAGATATACTAAAATATGTAAACAAATATTTAAATACATAAACATGTATAAACATATGCACGTTTATTTATGTTACTAAAAATATAAGTAATATTTTTTATAATATAAAATAATATAATAATAATATAACTATAAAATATTCAATATTTTTAAATACATAAATCATAAATATAACAAACATGTTTGTTTATATAATCATAAAACTATTAAAAAATTAAATAATTAAACATTATTATATAAATATTAATATTTAAAATAAAAAAATAATTCTACATTATAATATAAAGTATATAATTTAAGTATTTCATATTTATTAATAAACTTTTAACTCTTATTCTTGTATAATTGATACAATTAAAAAATTGTATCTAAATATGATCTAAATCTAAATAAGATCTAAATATGATCCATAAAATCTATATTTAGGTAAGATCTAGTGGGTAAGTGTCAATGCCCACAATGATGTGCACATAAACATGCATGCATACTACAAACATGTCACTGTTTGTAGTGGTCCAAGTTTAAACCCATTTCCTGAAGAACTGACTTTGGTAACACAATAAACAAGTAGTGCAAACAAATCAGGCCACATGGGTAACAGGAAGTGAGCTGTGACCTTGAGTTTTTTTATCTTGGTTCAGAATGACAGTATAAAAATTAGCGAGTACACAAGTCTAAAAGAACAAAAAAATAACAAGTGTCAGCTTCATGTGTTTTAAGAGTTGCAACACTACTTTTAGCTGAGCAGCATATGACGCATTGGCTGCGGAACAACTATTCTTTCACAATAGAAGAGTAGATTTTGTGTACGTGACTGGGTGTGATTGAATCTTCAGTGGAGTTCTGTTCCCAAATCTAGTCTTGGCATGTGAGCGTATGTGTGTTCAGTTCTGCATGGGCGCTCGTCCAACAAGTGTCTCTAAAGACTCCCATTTGATTTGCAAATATAGTTCTCTGCGTCTCAATTCCTCTTAAGTATTTCAGCGTGTTGGGCGTGTATTTGCGTGTCGCTCGCTTTGCATTTCTCAGAACATAATCTTGCTTCCCTCCACTGAAATCTCCATGATTTCGCCTTTGCCTCGTATTTCAGCCCCATGCTGGTGAGTGGGGTGGACTGAATGCTTTGTTGTGCATGCAGCCAGTGTGGCAGACGGGCCACAGATTGGCCAGGTTTTTTGGAGCGGTGTAATTGATAGACTGACTGGCAGGGACCCCTCTCTCTGAGCGGTGACTGATGGACAAGGACACACAGCCCTCCTCTGGCTGCCAACTTCCTGATGAGGGGAACCGACCGTGGCTCTTTCTCTGTCTCTGTGTCTCATTGCCCACGGCTTCCTGCCCACAGGCAGATCCTCCTCACATGCTGTTGTCATCGTACCACCTCATCATACTACACAACCCCATTTCCTTCCTCTCCACTGCATCACTGTCTCTTTCCGCTGGATGTATTCTCACTGATTGCAGACTTTATCTTACTGAAAGTTGTTTTTCGACATTTGTAAATTCACATATTGCAGCTAGAGTAAAAATGTTGATGTATTGAGAGAAACAACCATTTAAAGAAAGAGTCAAACTAATTTCAGATACTAATTTGTCAAGTACTTGGCAAATTTACTATCTAAAAAATCCTGAAAAAACTAAACAAGCTGAAACTAAAATAAAATAAAATAGTCAAACAAAGATTTGAACAATTTCCAGATACTATGTCTTATGTCGCTGGGGTATATTTGTAGCAATATGCCAAAATACATTGTATGGATCAAAATTATTTATTTTAAACGCCTTTTTTATTTTTTTTTATTTTTTTTATTGAGCTTCCGCCAAAATCAGTATTGTATCTGGTGGGTATTGAAAAGACAATTTTTTATTTTATGCAAAATGCACTATTTGCAGAGGTATTAGGTCATGTTTTCTCCCTTTTTTTCCAAACCGCGACAAACGACAGTCTCCCTTTTTGCAGAATGCATTATATCTGCTCAGCCAATCACAGCGCACCATTCCATGCACTCTGGACAGTAATGGTGGTGCTTTGAATACACTCGGCATCCTAGTTTTCCTCATCTACTTTTTACTTTATGATCAACAAACAAGGACTTAAGGGATAAATCGCACGTAATTGCCATGCGCATCTTGTCAGTAAAGCTGGTTCTGTGATTAATAGTACCGGTAAATCTGCATGTGCTTTCAGATGTAAAATTAAGATGCATTTAATACACAGAGCTGTAGATCACTGAGAAGCTATGCTATATCGCATTCATGAGATAAATCGCATTCGATTATGAATGCGATATTGCATAGCTTGTCAGCATTAGTGTTTTTATGAATGACATTTATGTTTTTGTTAATACAGCACATAGCACTAGTCAGCTAAACGAATGTAACATGGCAAAGATGAATGCACTTTTGGAAGTTGAATGCAAGGCAAATGGCACTTTAGAATTTATGTGGTCTAATAAGATATTATTGACCTAAATTTAATTTTATTGCTTTATTTAATTTATAGCATTAACAAGATGACTCGTTGAATTCATTTTGGGAGTGATGACTGATGAATGTATTTTTAGTCCAGTGTCTGTATATAAGATTATAATGGATCATGTGGATCAATTTAAAATGTGTATTTTCATCAGTTTCAATATGAATAACAACTTTCATATTGATTCAATGGATTTATTGCATTAAAAAAATAAAAAAATAAAAATAAACGAACAGTATTGTTTTTTGTTGTTGTTGTTGTTGTTTTTGCATTTTGGGGAAAAAGAAAACATTTTATAAAAAATCTTTGAAAATCAAAACCTGGATTTGAATTTTTAATGTTATTATAACCTAAAGATACTATGTGAAAGTTTGAAACAGAAAATAATGGTTTTCATTTAGCCACTTTCTTGGTAAAGAAAACACATTTTTACTCAGATGAATCAAAATGTATTTATAGCGTTTTAAAACCAAACTCTTCATATCAAAACTTAATTTTTGATTTGTAATATGCATTACTAAGAACTTCATTTGGACAGCTTTAAAGATGATTTTCTCAATATTTAGATTTTTTTGCAACCTCAGATTCCAGATTATAATACTTGTTATAAAATCTCTGCAAAATATTGTCCTATTCTAACAAACCATAAATCAATGGAAAGCTTCAGCTTTCAGATGATGTATAAGTATCCATTTAAAGAAATTGACCCTTATGTTTTGTGGTCCAGGGTCACATATTACTTTTTACATGGTAAATTTACTTAAAAAAAGCAATGTAAATGGTAAAAATACTATTTTTCAACACACACACACAAAACATTTAACGCACTAAGCAACAAAATAAATAAATAAAAGTGGATAATGTTTTGTTGTAAAATAAAATAAATTACATTAAATAATAAAATAAAGATCCATTATTATCAGATAGTTATCAATTTAATATCTAATAGTTATAAATCTCTAATATCAGACAATAACTGATATCATGTACACCCCTAATTAAAAACTTTAATTTAGGAGTTGACCTACCTTCTAAAATTACTTCAAGAGGCTAGTTTAAAAACAATGTCTCTGCACCACAGATGCAGTGCAAAAGGAGGGTTAAGTTACAGGACTGAGAGGTGTGTGTGCTTTCATTAAAGGTGCTGAGCAGTAGCAGTTGCTGTCAACAGCTGTCCGAGAGCTCATTACCTGATCTCCCCCTCCTCTCGTCCCATTTTTCTACTTTTTATCCCTCCCTCTCATGTGCTCCATCCTAGGCCTGTAAAAAGGAGGAGTCCTTCTTTTTGCAGTAAGGCCCTTTCTGAAAGGAAGCCATGTGATAAAACTGGGCTGCCATCCAAGAGATGGCTCAGAGCGAAAGACAGAAAAAGAGATAAAGACTTACATACAGCCCAGACTGAACAAGACTGAAGGAATTTACACCCTCATGTCATAACCAGCACACAGGTATGAACACATACATGAACACATACAGTTATCGTTCTCAGTCACGGAGTCGGCCAGCAATAGGTCTTCCGTAGGTCAGCCCCATCATGCAAGGTGAACAAAAGGGCAACAGGTATGAGCAGACTTAATGGCTGGATTTGTCTGAAAAGGTTAGTTCACTCAAAAATGTAGCATCTGTCATCATTTACTCACCATCAAGTCAGTCCAAACCTGCATGACTGGAACAACATAAGAATAATCTGAAAAATGTCTGTTGCTCTGAGAAATGGAGCAATTCCAATATAAATCTGCATAATTGGGTGTTGCAAAATGCAAGTTTTGCTTATTTTCCAGTTGGTCATGTGATTTTCCCACATTGACCAACAGGAAGTCTCTTGGTTTGAAAGTGACTTATGTGTAGGAAATGCTTCCTATGCTACTGACAGTAGACAATAGACCCTTTTTTGCTTGCAAAAATATGTTGCAGTTCTGCTAATATGGCCACATCAGTAAATGACTTTTGGATCAACTATCCATTTAAAGTTAAACTACCCTCAATCTGCAACATCTCATTGACCAGAAGCATGTCTGGATAAAGGTGAGCCAGCATTTGGCCTGAATGACCCCTGAATGAGTGGCACTAACACATCAATGGACACTTGAGTCCTTCCTGGATTACAGGCAATCAGACACCCTCTTAACTACGGCTTACATAGATACTGTTCTCTCTATTACCAAAGGCGTCTTTTTTTCTGCTCTGGTAACCAGAAGGTTGCTGGTTTAACTCCATTGATCTTCATTGGATCCATCATGCCCTTGAGCAAGTCATTTACCCTTGGGTTGCTCCAGGGGCTTGTCTCTATTAAAAATTGTAATTTGCAATATGTAAGCTTCTCTAGATAAAAGTGTCCACTGAAAGACTATTTAATTAAAAATAAAGTTTTCAATTAGAAACAAAATGGTTTTTATAGCCCAAAGCCATAGAGGAAACCTCCACAAAGACCTTTTCAATTCCCTAGCTCTTTAGAAAGTCATCTATTCAGCGGTTCTTCACAGAAACTAGAACCTGCTGGCACCTTTCTACAAGAAACAGTTCTGCAAAAGAACAATTCAAGAGTTTATTGACAGAAAGCTTTTGTGTAGTGCAAAACAAGGCCCATTTAGTAAACCATTTAAGGGACTTGTGTCCTATTCCTCTAGTAGGATTCTATCCAAATTAGACAGTGAGGGGTAATCAGAGCACAAAGACCGGGAATGAAGGCCTGTTTCAGAGAAGACAGATTTCTGGTACAGACATCCAAATTTGCAACTCCACTGAATCTCCAGCACCCCCACCAGGCTTCATCTGTGCTGTCAGCCCCTGAGTGAGAGTGTCTCCTCTAATTCCTCTTCACTCCAATGGCTGGATGCGTCCTCCATGGACACAACCATTGATCAAGCCAATAGGCAGCGAGACAGCCTCATCTACCCATTATCTCTGATCTTCTGGTCCTTGCAGACCTCCTCTCACCATCTGTCTGCGCTCACCTGCTTTAAGATGGGCAACTTAGCTTAAGTCACAGCCTGAAGTGTCTCTCGGCTTGGGACTGGGGCGGGACTCGGGACCTAATTGCTTCCTTCCCCAAACAATAGAAACCACAAAAGAAGAAGCAGCCGAATTTTGAAAGCGGACACCTTAATTCTGTAAAAAATAAAGTGCAGGTCTGTTTGACCTGCTCCGATCTCATCAAATTGTTGTTATTTATAAACTGCATGAGCTCAAACAAAATTTTGCTTTGCATAAGGAGCGGACCCAACAGAGTTGTGGCTTCCTGCTGTTTGTGTGATTTGTGGTCGATTTTTATAGTAGCTGTGGGTCTCTTGTGTATAAATACTTGTTCTTTCATTATCAGTTCAACAGCCTGGTACAGTTCTGTTCTTTCTAATGGCACAAGGGCGAGTCTGTGAGAAACTTCTGCTTTGACTATAGGGGAAATTACAATAAGATGTGCTTACGCGAGTGGAATTTTTCACTTTAGTGTGGCATCACGCCTTCAGCAACTGCCCAAGATGTTAGGGTGTGGATGGGCATATTTCGTGGAAACTGGCATTTGCAGAGTTTCAAAACAATACTGTGTGCGGTTTGATGTACTCTCGTAACACCAAGGGAGCAACAGACAGAGCTCAGCCCTTTAGGAAGTCACCTTGAGAGACAAATCCAACCCTATCGTATTGACTAAACCACAATATGCTTTTTATTTAGAGCCAACACAGCTTTTCTAAATGGAGCGTAGATCAGCCGAGCCATAGACGCCATCCACCAGACAGACGGTGTTGTTCCTGTTCATTCTGAACACTGCGCTGAGTCTTTAGACAGCAGATGATCGTTTAAAAAGATGGATGTGTGGGGGTAAAGTACAGATGGTCTTCCCTAACAAGCATGCTTGGGCTCTTGTATCCATTCATCTTTTATGCCTGATTTAGGATGGCCTCTCACCTCCATCTACACACACAAAATGTTAAATATATGTACTTTTTCATATTATATGACTTATACTATTATTTGAAAAATAAAGAAAATGCGAAAATAGGCGCAACATCTTTCTGGGAGTTTTACCGCACTGACCATGCTAAACCACAGCTCACACTCAGCGCAGCTCACACTCAGCACTTGAAAATCTCAGAGAAATATTAATTCCCCTTTAAATCAGTACCACTAAAAATACCAGAGAGAAAATAAAAAAAACTACATCAACTAGTTGGTTGGTGGATGACTTGCTGACCATCCCTCCCCTTTGTACAACAGGATGTTTTTCTGAGCTGCAAGATTATCAGTGACAAAAAACCACTGATATAATCAGTCTGAAAGTATTGTTTCATCCTTGTAGGTTTCACAGCAATAATATGCAGATTTCTAAACAACCAAAAAGCATGGAGGTTATGTTAAACACTGATATATGCATTAGATCTCAGCGCTAGCATTACAACACGATACCAGAATCAATGTCTTCTGAGATGCATCGTCTCATCAACAGTGCTGCAACCCCTCAACCTGATTCTCATTTTAGATAAAAACCAATGATCGACTGACGGGGAGTTCCTGCTGCCCAGCTGCAGACAAACATAGTGGGGGTTTGAGCTATATTTCGCCTCACATTTTCACATAACAGTGAGTGCTAGTAACGACGGAGCCAAGCCGTCAGTCAACAACACACTGGTAACAGAACTTCTCCCCTCACACTGAGCTCACACATGGTTTCAGACTGACAAAGATCCTGCCAACGCCTCGCCCCCATAGAGAAACTGCCAACCAGGCACTGGAGCTCTCAGTAAACATCCACTAAGTCATCGGACAAAAGGGAGGTGATGGCCAAACTATGACAGCCATTGAGCCTCACCCAGAGTTTTCAATCCCATGATGCCTGGCCTTGTTTGTGTCTTTCAGAGACCCATGAAACTGAAGTGGAAAGATTAGCTAATTAGCAATGCTTCCTGAATAGATGTGAGACAAATTTGGACTGTCCAATGAGTCTTTCAGCTTGCCAATTGGGACGGTTCTGAAATCTACAACAAGGTGCAAAGAACTCGCCTAATAGTCTAAACCAAACAGAACCATGTGCATGTTTTGGTTCTATCAACTGCACCGTCTGATCATTTCACAGTCAGTCTAAAATTCGCCCCTCCTTCAAGCAATGCAAAACAGTAACTTTTGCTGTTCCATGAGAGGTGGATCTTTCTTATTTAGGGTTCCTTGACCGTGCCAGGATTAGGGCTGGACGATTAATCGAAAAATAATCAAAACCGAAATTCATAACCTCTAACCGACGTAATTTTCCCATGTCGGTTATCTCGGTTTTTTAATCCTGTTAAAACTTCCCCCTTAAAAGCATACTAGTGCGTGTGTAGCCACAGAAGGTAGGTCACATGCCTGTCAGTGGCATAAAAGCAAAACACGGAGGTGAACGCCGGTTCAACACATACTGATGGCGCGTGAGCGGTGAGCCTTGCGTCTTCACTAAACTTTGTCAGTTGTATTTGTTTTATGGTTTGGACATTCAAGCGATTAGATGATTCGGATGTGTATTCTTACATCGAGCTACCATCTTCGCGCAGCTGCACTGTGGCACGAACACTCATATAAACAGTAGCTATGAAGACCGCGTGCACAGAGGAACGCAGAAACTAGTTGTCAGCACTGTCCTGTGATTTATCACTAAAGTATCTTAGATTCTCAAAACGTATTATAGCATGTTTGTGTGCAGCGCATATGAAGCACAAGCGCGTGCATAGAGAGCAGCGGTCGGCGGTCGCGCTGCGGGTTCCCGGTTTGTGTCCGTTCTCGGAATGTTCTGTGTATTTTCACTGTAGAAAAGGTTGTTCCGAGTCGAAACTACGATACAGAAAACTACATCAGTATATCATCATAAACGCAGCCGTTTTTGTCTTACGTGAACAGATTCATAAACAGATGAGAAAGAAAACACATGTGCAGTATTTTTGATTAAAGAGACAACAGCCTAATAAACACGCTGCCTGTCATTAATGTTAATCAAAGAACAAAAGTAAATCATTCACTGATCTTGACTGAATATATTTAATAACTTTACTTGATTAATCTTTATTCTATTTATAAAACGAAAACTATGCAATGTTTTTAAACTTTTAATTAGTTTCTGTACCTGAAATTTTTTGTTGTTGTATGTATTTATTTATGATATTGCTAATTGATTTGTTTGTTCCTATCTTATTACTGACTGTTTACTTGTCTTTAACACTTTAATATTTGAAATTTATATTAATCTAGTTGTTTTTGCTATGGTATTTTTTTAATCACAGGCAAAATTCCTCTTGCAGAGTTTTGTAGGCTGCTGATTTTTGCTCATGTTATTCAGCTGCAACAGAATGCTTTGTA
Organism: Carassius carassius; assembly: GCF_963082965.1. NCBI lineage: Eukaryota > Metazoa > Chordata > Actinopteri > Cypriniformes > Cyprinidae > Carassius > Carassius carassius. The sequence continues at coordinate 23,323,136 of NC_081791.1, read as the reverse complement.
AAAATGTTTGACATCTAAATGTTTGACTTAATTTTTTTATATTGGATTTTTTTATCTTACTGGAATCGAAACTAGGAATCGATAAGCAGACAGAATCGGAATCTGAATCGATAAAATTCAAACGATACCCAACCCTAGTAAGAAATCTTATGAACATAGATAAAATAACTGCTGATAGTCAATCATATTTACAGTACAAACCTTGTCAGTGAACTATGAGGGCAAAAAACCAAAACCGAAACAAAATAATCGTTCATTAATTGTAATCGAGGTAAAATGTTCAATTAATCGAGGTTTTGATTTTAGGCCATAATCGTCCAGCCCTAGCCAGGATATTATAAACTTCCCAAACAGCAGCAAATGGATTTCAGCGGCAGACTGTGGAATCTCCGCAGCCACGTCAGGCCTCCTCTTTTGGGTTTGCTTCCGTCTCCCTCTCTTCGAGTTCAACGGCCATCCATAAACAGCTACTGCACCACCTTTAAATCAGCAAAATGCATTGAGACACCTTATGCATACTTCACAGATGCAAACGCACAAGCTACAAACACATGAATACAGCAAAGTCACATTTCTTATGAGATTCGACATTTAATAAGCTTACCTTTTAGGGATGCATTGGATATGTAACTGTGGATTCTCCTTTTTAAATTTAGATAACCTTTGCCATCATCTAATCCTTAATTAGTTCATCTTTAAAAGCACTAATAATGCTTTAGTAAAAATATTCATTTTATACTGTACATTATGATGTTTGATGCCTAAATTGAACTTGCAGCATCCAAAACGAATGATTTTAGTGTAACATATTTAGGCAAAATATATTGGCATTTAAATATCAGCCATTTATCGGCTATAACATGAAAATAATTATAGGCTTATCAGTTAGAATTTTAATATCAGTGCATCCTTAATTTGTAAGGCTGACAACCCACACTGTGCTAGAATGTGCTTGAAATTAAGTGCAAGATTGAAGAGCACAAGTTTTAAGAAGTAAAAATATTATTGACAGCTTCTTTAACTTAAACAGAGTATATCTCTATTGTTGGACTGGGAGGCAATCAGTGTGAATCTCTCATGGCCAACCACTTTTCCCTTTTTCCTACAACATACTGTACACACATGCTGAGAGACACAAACACACACTCTCTCAAGCATCGAATCAATCAAGTATCGTTTTTTATTCCCCTGCCTTGTCGGGCACTCTAATCTTTTAATTGAATCTTTTTGTAATTATAACGAATTATTGAGGACTTCCATTAAAACAAAAAATGAGATCGGCCTGCGTGTGACAGCGGACACAGGAAGCCCTCATTTCCCTGTCTTTCACACAGAGCTCTGTTTCAGAGAGCTTATCAGACTCTGATGTGGACAGCACACTTTGCAGAAAACAATGGCGTGTGTGTATGAGCCCGAATGATCAGGTCAGGAAGACGATCCCGGATTCTAGTCCTTATTTTAATGAAGCAAAAACACATCATTTAATGATACAAAATGTACACAAAACTTTCTCACAGTCTTACAAAGCTATGAAATTTTAGTGTTACACATCATTAGCAACAAGGGAAATTAAGAACACCAGAGAAACGTGATGATATCTTTCTTATGAACAGATTACTAAATCACCTGCATGCTTCCTTTTTTTAGACATATGGCTCAACAGGGCCCTGGTGCTTCAAGGATTGCTCAATAAAAAGCTCTTTCAGCTCTCTTCCCTTTCAGGGATGGAACAAGAGCAGCTCACATTGTCACGAGAGCTGACATTGGCCCGTGCAAAGCCTCTCTATAACCTCTGACATTGAATTTAAAAACTGCAAAGGTCTTGAACTGCTGCACATAAAAGCAGGAAAGACTGGCCACACTAACAGTGGGCTGGGATTGTCTAGCTCTCCACCTCTAACAGGCAGCAAGGGGTTTTATGAATGGTGTAGGGCAAGCCGCTGCAAACCAAAAAACTGGTAAATTTTGGTAAAAAACTGGTAAAAAACACACAAGGCATTCAAACATTGAACAAAGTAATATTGTGAAATATAATGGCAATGTAAAACAACTATATATATAAATATATATATATATATATATATATATATATTTTTTTTTTATATATATATATATATATATTTATTTTTTTTTTTTTTTAATGCAATTTATTCCTGTGATGGAAAAGCGGAATATTCAACAGCCATTACTCCAGTCTTAAGTGTCACATCAGCCTTTAGAAATCATTTGGTGCTCAAAAACTTATAATTTTTCAAATCAGTTATGCTGCTTAATATTTTTATGGAAGCTGTGATTACTTTTTTCAGGATTCTTGCTGAATATAAAGTTCAAAAGAAAAACATTTATTATACTAATTTTTGAAATGTAAAATTTTTTTTAAAGCAAACTTTTGTTCGGTTTAATGCACCCATGTATATATATACATATATATATATATATATATATATATTTGGCCCTAAACTTTTTAACATCGGTGTAGAGTCACATGACCAGCACAATCCAGAATATTTAGAGTTTATGATGACATCAGGCAGAAACAGACATCACTTTGCCTAAAGCCAAGGAAAGGCACTTATGGTCTAGGATTCAACAAAAAGTACTAGATGTAGAAAAACTATTTTTAAGAGAAGGAAACTTCCTCACGACAGATTCCTAAATAAAAAATGCCAAAATCTCCCAGATACGTTAAGTCATGGTGTTAATGTTGCTGACGCAGGTTCGAGGCTTGGCCTGCTATGTGCCCCCACCCCCTCTCTGCTGCTCTCTAATCAAAAAAAGACACAAATAGCTGAAACTTTAAGAGACAGTGAGACAAACTGAACTCTTAGAGAAGTTTACCCACAATGCACTGCAGCTGTCCTGCCCCTAATGAAATACTTGCCTAAACACTGATTAAACTGGTCTAAGAGGACAATGAAGATCAACAACTGTGTGTATCCTGTGGTTGGATAGGCTGGTCTTGTTTACAGAGGTTACCGGGCATGGTGGCTTGTAACAGTACACCGCTCCTGTTTTTCCCTGAGGGCAGTGGGATCTGTCCGATTGCCTCTCGATCTCTGCTATTTCCTGGAACCAGGAAGAAACAGAATTCGAGAAGCAGCGGCAGTGCAGTCATAGGACTCATTTTCCAACATGGGCCCTGATCGTGTGCTTGTGTAGCGTTGGTGAGACATGACTGATTAAATAAACAGATTTCATCTTGTTATCATCAGGGCCCTGGCCAAGGAGAAGAGGCATTATGGACCTCCCACCTTCCCCTCCCCTCCGGGTCGAGCTCAGACAGGGCATCTGTCTTCATTAAAGAGAACCCAGTGTGGCTGACAGCCACTGAAACGTTGGTGTCTTTCACGATTAATGAAGACAGATGAGTCGCCCTCAGAGGCCGAAAAGGAGGAACAAAAAGCAGAAGCTTCAACAAATACAAATGGAAATCAGCAAGAGCGCCATGCATTTTGGGAAAAGGGTAACAGGGATGTTTACTGAACTGGACATTTGAGTTTTTTTCTCAGTTCTCTCATCAAGTTCAGACTGATCCCTTAAGAAAATGAACCTGAGTTTTGTCTATGATAAAGCATGATTGTTTTTATAGCCAAAGGCTGTTTAAGGTCTGGAACAGAGGGAGGAAAAATAAAACGGTTGAAACATACAGAGAATGAAAAAGGGAGAAAATCGAAGAGCGGTCCAGGTCTTCTAGCTCTTAGTGAACTTTCCACTTAGTGTATTTACGCCAGTTCCTTACTATTTATTTAATGCCATTTGCAATTTGGCTTCCTGTCAGAGTCTAATCACCCAATCCGTTTTCCAATTCCAGTTTCATCAGTGACACATACTTGAGTAATGTCCCTCTCGTTTTTTCACTTTTACGCTTGTTTGATGCTGTTGTGTGGGCCGAGCCATGGTCAGGCATGCTGGGATACCAGAGCTGTCAGGCCCAATTGTGAAGTGAAGAAGACAAATGCAATCTGCATGACTGAAATTATAGCAAAGTGTCAGGTTCCCCCCCACCCACTTCTCTCTCTCTCCTTCTCTTTCTCAAACACTCTCTTTCATCTCTCCCTCTCATTACTTCCTTTCTGTTTAACTTTTCATCAACCAACAAGGTCAAAAATCAGGTTACCCACACCATCGGTGAAACCAGACTCTACTCGTGACAATTTTGGAAACTGATCGACTCAAACAGTCTGTAAAACACACAAACGCAGCTTGACGAATGCAGCTGGAGTAGTTTGTTTGGCACCGATCGTCCTGTGGTCAATGTGAGGCCCCTTTAAAAGAATAAGAAAAGACACTTACAGCGTACGCTGGCCGTCCCCGTCCAAGCAAAAGGGTCCAGTCCTGCATAGAAGGGGCTCGCCTTCCGAAGCATGCATGCACCCCGGTTGGTGACATCGTAGAGTTGGCGGGGACCCATGCCCAGAGCCTCCATACAGTCGAACATGCTGTGTCCCCGTTGCCCACCCGCCTCGCGTCACCAAAAAAAAAACAATAACAACACCAGCAGCTACAACAGCGCTAAATCCCCTGCTGGAATTCCTCTAGTCAGGATATACGTGCTGCCTGATCCCGCTGGTTTTGCTCTTGTAAGCGTTTCCTCTCTCTGTCACGCTGCTTGTTTCTCTTTCCCTCTCCGGCTGATCTGCGGTGCTGGTTGCTCGGGGTGAGCTGCTCCTAGCGTGTTGTAACAGACCTAAATAACAGCCCCACATAGCACTCGGGGCTCTCAGACACACTGGAGCGAACCAACTGCCTCAGTCCTGCGCACATAGAGGGGGGTGGAGAGAGGGGGGTGGGGGTGAGAGAGCGAGGGTAAAGCAAGAGAGAGAGAGAGAGAGAGAGAGAGAGAGAGAGAGGGCCACAGGGAGGGGCCACAGTGTGTGTTTGTATTGCCAGCTCTAATCTGGTTAGAGGACAAACTTTTATTTGATTCTCTCTGGCCTCTTTTTGTCTCTTTTGTGATTCATATTTCAGCACGCACTGCACACAAACACGCTCTCTTGCTTTGCGCACCTCCCCCTTTTTCCCTTGCAGTACATATGAGACCGCCCCCCCCCCCCCGGAACCCGTCCCTCAGCCCCATCTCTAATCATAACCACATTAAAGTCCAGAGCGAGCGAGTGAAAAAGAGAAAGAGGGAGAGCATTGTGCAAGCAGCAGATGCCAGGGCAAAATTCTCGCCTTTGTCTCCACAAAAACAGAGTAAATGACGGATGGCCGCTGATGTCTCTAGCTCATTAAGTATGTGGCGAATATTCAAAGCCCCCTCTGGCCCTCATAGAAGCTTTTAAAAGAGGAACTTTATTCAGTTGCGTGGGGAGAAACCATGCGCTAGAGGACGCCAAGCAGGAGACCAACAGGAAGATGAACTTGAGAAGGAATGTCAGGGCTTGTCTTCACACTTGCAACCAAGACATGATGAATTTGAGTCCTTTCCCATGGGCTACAGTTAGTGGATGGCATATTTCATTTGACGTGCGTGAAATTAGGCTGTGAGGGCATATAGTCGGTTAAATGTAAGACTGATGTGTATGCTGAAGACGCATGCTTAGCTGACCAAGTACAAAAATGTGTACTTTTTAATATATATTAAGAGAGTAAAAAAAAACTGGGAAACATGGTTGTGGAAATTAGACATGACCAGGCCCAGAGGGAATTTATGGACTTAACAGCATTATCAAATTAATCAAATATTTATTATGATTCTAATTGGTAATTCTAATGAGCTCTCTACAGAGTTCTTCTCAGCGTGCAGGGATATCACCTAGGACCTTGAATGGACTGTACATCTATTTCTCACAGCCTCATTATCTTTTGTGAATAATGAAATATGACATCTACCCTGACAATAGTATACTGGTTTAGCAGCACATTTAGAGATAAACAGACGACTGTATGACTTTTTGCCAAACAACCCTAACTGATTTCCGTGTCGGCCTCAAAATACAGTTAAATAAATAAATAAGTAAAACGAAAAAAATTGAAAAAATGCTATATATATATATATATATATATATATATATATATATATATATATATATTTTTTTTTTTTTTTTAGAATTTGGAATTAAAAATACATTTAGATGTGTCACAGTAAAGTCTATCAAATAAAATGTATTTCTATTCCCTACAGCCTCTTGATAAATAGAAATTAATTAATTAATGAATAAACAAACAAATAAGCAAATTAATTAATTAATTTATAATTTAAAACTAATAGAATTAATAATATATAAGATATATAATATATAATATATAAGAATAAATGTACTTCTGTTCATCACAGCCTTATTTCATTTATGTAAAATTGCATATGGCATCTACGTGGACTATTGAGGGCTCAAAAACAATTTTGATTAATGACCTTTTTGTATGACCTTTCAGGCTGATCAAAATCATCTCATAGAGATTGCTGCAATAGATTTCCATTTGTGTGTCAAATACCAAGATTCAACATCAATAAAAGTAAGCGATTATACATACTGATGCCATTTGTTCGCTAATAAGAGAAACTAATGTTATATGGTGATTTGTGGCAATATCAAGCTGAGACAATACCTCAGAGCAGAGCACAACAAGAAACATGTATTTTCCCTTTTATGGTTTTAACCATTTCCAAAACTTTCCCAGGTCTGGAAATGAACATTCTCAGCATTTTTTCAGGTTTACAAAACCATGAGCACTGTGTTTGGTGTACAAGTACTAGACCAAGTAACAAGTAGCTCAGAGACTACCAGTCGATTCAACTAGATCTTGCCAGTAACCCTCATAACCTTAGTTACCCCTAATAAGCCACATATACCTCCGCCACACACAGGCAATCATGACCCCCCCCCCCCCCCCCCCCCAAAAAAAAAATAGCACAATGAAATAAATAGCTCTGCCAGTTTCAGTGCCAATGGCTTTCAATAAGTGAACAGCTGGAGAGTGGATGGAGCCACCAGAGTTCAAGTCAAGCAAACAGCTGAACACAATGCCAGAAGCAACAGAGGTGCCTACGTCCATCTTCACCCCCCTCCCGACCCCTATCGCCCCACTGGTAATGGTATGGCCCGGCCGCCTAAGAAAAGACACCATTTCCTGTCAATCTGCACTGCTGGTCGTGCTCTCCATAAACACATACTACCCTTCCTTCCAAATACAATCACAATCTCCCACTCTGCGGCATTCTGCTCTTCATTTTCCCAAACCCCCTTTGCTTTTTCACACTTACAAAGAAACAAAGAGTCCTTCTCCGAGCAAGTCAGGGCATGCGCTGAGAATGGTATTCGTTAGGCTGTTTATTGATCTTGTGGCTCTTGACTTTGTTATGGTTCTCATTTATTTTCTTTAGGCGACCCTCATAGACAGAGACAGGAAGAAAGAGTGAGAGAGAGAGCAAGGGAGAGACAGAAGAGAATATGAGAGAGAGAGAGAGAGAGAGAGAGAGAGAGAGAGAGTAGGACACTTTAATGGCCCTTTTGTTTGAGCAGACAGTAAAGTACATCAGTTGTAACACTGAGGTTTTTCATGTAATTGTTGTGTCATAAAGTCTGAGGGTGACAAAAGAACAAACAAAGAAACTGATCAAAAAGTATACAATGGTGGAAGGAGGAAGCTGTGAATTCTAATAAAACCTAAGTATTTTTAAGACGGAGCAAAACTTAGAGTAAAATATCTAAATATACTTAAAAGGACCAGTTTACTTGATATGCACAAGATATTTAAACTTAAAGAAGTTTTTTTTTACATCATTAACATTATCTTATGCATAAATGTTTTATTTATTTATTTATTTTAATGTAATTTATTCCTGTGATGGCAAAGTTGAATTATCAGCAGCCATTACTTCTTTCTTAAAAGTTACATGATTATTCAGAAATCATTCTAATATGCTAATTTTGTGCTCAAGAAACATTTTTTTTATTATCAGTGTTTCATTATCAATTTTTTGTGGAAATTGCGATGCATTTTTTCAGGATTCTTTGATGAATAGAAATTTCAAAAGAACTTTTGTAACACAATAAATGTCTTTTTACTGTCACCTTTGATCAGTGCAATGTGTCCTTGTTGAATAAAAATGTTAATCTCTTTCTAAATAAAACTAAATATTTCTTTATAAAAATATAAAAATTCACGTTTTGAATATTGATTAAATAAATATTAAAAATAACTTAAGGTGTCATTTCTAAAAATGTTATTAATATTGATAGTGTTGCTTCTCAAGTGAACTAATCTTGTTTTAAGGATGTTTACATCTTTTGTATTTCAACAAAAAAATACTGATGATGAGCTTTTTTCTGCTTTGTTGGGTAACCTATACTAGTTTCAAGTCTTTATTTTCAAAAGGAATTTAATGCATAAAGCATTTACCAAAAACAATTAGGTTTATGTATATATATATAATTATCCTTAAGACCATAGACTTTTCTTTCACTCTCTGTAATCTCCATTCTCAACTTTTTCCACAGCTACACTCATACTATTGAAATGTGATATTGTGGCACTGTTAATATGGTTGGCTCCCGTGTGATTAATTGACTGTTTTTTCCTTCAGTGCCTACATTTTGTCATTCAGAGACAGAAACTGCTTTAACTCTGCAATTTCTTCTCTCCCACTGAAAACCTTTTGTTAGAAACTGTTTTGTGTAGTCTGAGGGTGGAAAAAAAGGTGACTTGGACATTTAATCCAACTTCATAGTGCTGACCCAAGTTCCTCCCCTCCCTCCCTCCCTCCCTTTCCCAGCCAAGGAGGTTGAACTCCAGAAGAAATCCCCACTGGGCCACTAACTTTCCCCCAACTTATCCTGCGCTCCTTCTCTCTCTCTGGAGCTCAAGCTTTTCTCCATCACTCTCCACCACCTCTGCTTCACTCCCTCCTTTTCCTTCTGTTTTCAAACTTATACTCGTCTAACCCTGCAATAGTTTTTAAACAACCCAGAGGAACATCTTTAAAGACAGTTTTGTTTTCACTTTGTCTTCCATAGTTTTCTCTCGCTCTCGCTCTCTCTCTCTCTCTCTCTCTCTCTCTCTCTCTCTCGCTCGTTGAATTTGCTCTCTCACTATTCCCTCCTTCCTGTCATGTGACAAAACTCAGATGACAAACAGACCGAGAACTGCTGGAAATCCATCTCACTTATGTGGCTGCCTGTCATCTCTGCTTTCCAGGCCAGACGAGCCGCACCAGATGAGCTGATGATGTCAGGCGTCCAGTCACTGAGCCGAGCCTCAGAATCAGGTTTATCTGCCGCATGCAGGACTCACTGATGTGGACTTCAGATAGCAGACACGGTGTATTAGAGATATTAGCCAGGACTGGTTTGCCTGTGTGTGGTCTCAAAGGAATGAGAAAAATCACAAAGAAGATCTCTTTAATATCTCAACTGCTTCTCCTAGACAGCGATGAGATTAAATGGATGCTAATGAAGAGCATTTTTTTCTAAGCCATCATCTTCTAAGACTTTTGTTCTGAGAAATTGTTTTTTCAAAACGTTGTATTTCTAAAGTAGGACATCTGGAACAGGGATAGCTCATCTGTCAACATTTACTCCCCCGATGTCATTCCAAACCTTTATTATGTGAAAAATGACGGAAATAAAAGAAAATGTATAAAAAAATATTTTTTTGTCCAAACAATGGAAGTAAATGGGGTCTTATGTGTTTTGGATGCTAATGACTTTCAAATCAAGTTAGATGTATTTATATAGCGCTTTATAAAATAGAGACTGTTTCAAAGCAGCTTCCCAGTAATATACAAGAAAATAACAGTATTAATGTTGCAGATTTCTTAAATTATGAAACAAATACAATTTCAGCTTTAAATAAACTCTAAAAAGGCAGTAACGTAATTTTTCAGCTAAATTTAGTTCTCATTTGATTCAGTATTGTTTATTAGCAGTGTGAATGATGCAGTGTTCATTAGTTATGAAACAAACTCACACAGTAAAACAATTAAATAAAGATTAATAGAATTTTATCTTCTCTTTATCTTAAGTCTTCAAAATTTCACATTTGATTCACTGTTTTTTTTTTTTTTTTTTTGCCATTTCATTCAAATTATTTGTGGAATTTACTAGCAATTTCTTAGAGAAAATGATTTCACCACTTAATTTTATTTCAGTTCAGTTCAACTAAGCAGCTCTACAGAATAGGCCTACTGAGTTTAGTTCATGTTTTATTAGTAACGGTGCAGTCTAAACAGTCATATTACTGAATGTTAAATGCCTTTTAAACCAATATTAAAATTTAAAGGATCTTTTTTTGTGTGTGTGTTTCACAGAAGAACTCAAATAGGTTTGGAATAAGTAAATGATGACAGAATATTCATTTTTGGCTGAACTGCCTTTTAAATGAAACTCCATTATGTCTCCTGAGCTATGAAAGAGCAACCGCTGAACAAGAACATTTCCCCTGGGGCCTGAAATGTTTATAGGAAGGATTGATTGAGCATCCACTGCATATTCTGCTAGTTTTTAGATCTGTGCACCATGTAATACAGCTCAGGAAGTCTGTGCGGAGTGTAAGCAACAGAGAGTCATGTGTTTCTGTGTGCGTGGATATGTCCAGACAGATTGCCGGTGATGACAGAGACACAGAACACCACTTCATTTCAGCTCCGTCTGTGTGCACATGCCTCAGATTACCACAACTAGTCCTTGTAGCTCCCTCAGGGAGCACTCAGATGTTGACACACATATACATACCATTCAAACACACATTTTGAGTCATGAAACACACCTTCAGCACACACTAAACAATCTACAATGTTCGAACTCAACAGCACATCCTACCCAAAAGTATGCATGTTTAAACACAATGACACATTCCAGAATTCCCGACAGTTCAGAGAAACAATTAGCCAAGGTACTAACATAACTACATTGTCAGTAATGTGATAATAGCTTCAAAATTCATAAATAAACAACAGTAACAATAATTATAATAATAATAAATAATCAAATAAAAATCACAAAATAATTTTGTTTACAATTAAATAAATTAATGAAAATAAATACTACTTCCAAAATTTTCTAAATAAAATTTGTAATTTTTGAAAAATATTTGTAAAAACAAAAACCATATAATAAATAACATATAAATAAATAAAATAATAGTTTTAGATTTTGTTAAAAATAAATAAATAAAACAAAAGTTCTAAACTAAATTTGTTGTTAAAAATAAATATATTTATTAAATGAAAATAAATAATAGATCCAATTCGATTAAAATAAAAATTAAATCAAATACAATTTGTTATTTTGTAAAATAATTTAAAAACATAAATAAAATAAAACAAATACATAAAAATAAAAAGAAATAAAAATATATTTAATAAATTAATTTTATTAATAATTTTGTTTAAAATTTTAATAATAATTAATAATAGTTAATAATAAACACATTAATTAAACAAAACACAAGATGCAAAACTATTCAAATAACTATTAAATCAAATTAAATTTGTTTTAGTAAAATAATTAGATAAATACATAAATAAAATAAAAATATATATAAAGAAAATGTAAAAAGATTTTTAAAAATAAATACATTTATTAAATAAAAATGAATAATACTTTCAAAACTATTAAAATAACTATTAAATCAAATATAATTTCTATTTTTTATAAGTACCACAAATAAAATAATTGTACAAATTGTAAATAATATACGCAAACAACTAAAATTATTGGAAATCTACATACACGTATATGCATAGATAAGGTAATATTCACAAGGATTAATCACAGTTTTCAAACGTGATTTCTAATAGGCTAGTTTATTCACATTTCATGTAAATGAATGGCTTCAAAACATGATGTTTTGATTTGAAATGTAACTATACTTTTAAAATCATAAGCCACTTGTGGTTTAAAGAATCTTCACCACAACACTGCATCAGTTCCAAAACTCCCATCCCAGCGCCATCGCTCGGACATTCATTATGGCGTCCACCTCGAGCAACATCGTACACATGTTTGGCTCTGAGGAGACATGTAATCTTATCCTGACATCTTACTCGTACACACAATACATCTCCCCGAGAGTCTGGAAGTGTCACTTGAAGACTAGACCAGAGGGGAAAACAGAGCTAGAAGACGGGCTGTTCCAGTCCTCACTCGGCCTCCTCGTGTTCTGCACCGCATAAAAAAGAAACAGTAAAACTTTTCACCGACTTATCATACTTGGCCATCTCTCAGACAAGCCTTTGCTCTATCTCTGTGCCTGTTCTCTCTCTCACCCCCCGCCGTTTCATTCTCTCTCTCGGCATGCCAGTATTCATGCTTCTTTAGTATTCTCATGACTTTTGACATGAGGTATTCAAAACTGGAAACTACATGTTTTGTAGTTATGAACTTTACTGGCAAAAAGTTACCCACTCCTCCCCTTAACGTTGAGGCCACGCCCCTTTTGACATCCACTAGGAAGCCCCTCCCATTCCCAGTTGCCATGGCATAATCCTCATACTGCACGTGCCCAGTCTTGCCTGTTGAAAACAGTAAAGCTCCGCCCCCTCTCAACGCTCTTTATCTTCATCTGTCATCATGCTAACACACCAGTGCACTCTTTACCTTTCAGTGCTCGCTCACAAGCTCTACCTCATCCTGACACACTGTCTCTCACCTCCGTTATAGTCTGTGTGCCTGAAAACAGTGGGATCAGGGAAGGAAATCCACATAGGAGTGGAGGAGTACAGAAGGTAACAGAGGGGAGGGAAGTAATCCACCGGATTTTAGGGATAGAGTCAGTCGAGCTGAGATTCCATTTGTGAACAATTTGCAAAATTCCCAAACTGAGCTCCTAATGACCTGGCAATTCGTGACTCCGTCTCCCACTCGGACTGCAGTTAGGCCAACTCTCTGAAAAACAGACAAGTGTGGCAGTCGCTTGTGGCCAAAATATTAACAAAGACTTTATGAATTCCCTCATACACAAAGAGCCCAGCATTGCATACTAGAGAATTAAAAGCAGAACAATCCTCTATCAATGATGGCCAGCTAAGCACTGGAGCACTCTGTAAACATGAAATGAAAACTGACTCTTATTACTTCCTCAATGCACATTCTGGTCTAATTGTGAACAATGCATCAGTGTTAATCGTCATACTGTACACTGCTGTTCAAACATTTGGGATCAGTAAGATTTTTTAAAGAAGTTTCTCATCCTCATAGAGGCTGTATCAGTATGTTTAAAAATACAGCAAACACTGTAATTTTGTGAAATATTATTGCAATTTAAAATAACAGTTTTCTATTTGATTATACTTTAAAATATAATTTATTCCTATGAAGCAAAACTGAATTTTCAGCATTATTCAGTTCAGTGTCAGAAATCATTCTGATATGCTGATTTAAAATCAGTGTTGGGAACAGTTACATTTTTTTAGGACCTCTGATACTTTTTTCAGGATTCTTCGATAAGTAAAAAGTAGAAAGTACATTGTTCATTCAAAATAGCAATTTTGTATTACAATATACACTACTATTCAAGAATTTGGGGTCAGTAAATTCTTTCTTTCTTTTTTATTTGAAAGAAATTAATACTTTTATTCAGCAAGGATGTGTTAAATGGAAAATAATTATAGTAAAGACTCATAATATTAGAAAAGATTTCTATTTTGAATAAATGCTGTTCTTTTGAACTTTTTTCCTTCAAAGGATCAAAGGTTTCAAAAATTACTAAACAGCACAACAATTTCAAAACTGATAATAAATCAGCATATTAGAATGATAATTGTTTGTTCACCAGTGCTTTTTCACTTAATTTTTAAAACAAGGCAAGTTACTTTTAATGTAATAAAAAAACCTTCTTAAATTAACTTTGTTTTTTTAACACTATATAAAATATTAAGACTCGTTTTTAGAAAATAAATCTTTAATTTAAAGGTAAATTTTGTCTTACTACACTGGCAGGTTTTAAGATATAAAAAAGGTTAAAAACGTGTATTAACACAAGTGCCAGATCAGTAAGTCAAAATACACTTATGTTCAAGATAAAATCTGTGAAAACAAGTCTTTTTATATTTTATTACATATTTTAACTGGAAAACAAGACAAAAATACTCATAAATAATATTATTGTTAGTACAGTTAATTATAACAAAAAAACAAAGCCTAGATTTGAACAACTGGGTTACATTGTGATGCTCTTGTGGTTGACCTTGACCTTTTTCAAACGTGTGTCATTTGTGTTTAAGAAGGGGAGTAACTGTACACAATCAACTCTAAACTTGTATTCACTTCTGGCTTTATTCTGGTACAAAACGCCCACTGTTCATGATCCAATCAGTTCCTACTGGATAAAATCAAGTCCTGGCCTACATTTTTTCCACTTTGAATATTTTGTTTCAATCAGGAAGTATGCCATATTAAGAAAGCATAATGTGTTCTCGAATAGCATTTGATGTTGATCACTGGCCAAGTTCATCTGCTTTCAGCCAAACTGCTTCCTGGCTTTAGATTAAAACCATCAAACAACAAATTGCACAATAAGAATATTAAGATCCGTAGATAACTGATTCATCCACCAGAAGGTCTCGAAAAGTAAGTGCAGCTGGTGATGAGTGACAGAGAGGAACCTGGCAGGAAAGCAGAGGTGGAGATGAAAGATGGTGGAATCTCTGAGATAATGGAGAAGTGTTCAGACACATGCACTGCTCTTATTTAAATTTGATCCATCTTGCGCACAAACTCATGTCAGCTGTGAATGAAAGCCAACACTTTGACGGGAGAATGTTTCTGTAAATAAATAATCTGAAATAATATAGTACTTGTGCCTTCGCCTCTTAATGACACAGACCTGTTATTTTCCTCTTTTAAAAACATATTTCCCTTTCAGTGATCCTTTATTCTATGTTTGATCACTTTGTACACACCATCAATTTTTGATAATTCCCATGACATCTCTAGCGAAAAATAATAATATATTTTTTTACATATGTATTTAATAAAAACACCCTGCAATTGTACTTTTAGTATACTAAACTGGTATCATTAAAGTCTTCTATATTGGAACAACTAATTTTGTACTTAATGCACTTTAATTGTGTGGAAGTGGTGCTGAAGTACAACTAAAGTCCAGCTAAAGTGGAACTATTGTAAATATACTTTAGGTACACTTGAAATATCTTGCTTTTAAAGATGGATATTATTCAAAGATCAAACTATCCTCATCAATAATAATGTTAAAACATTTTAGGCTTAATTTAAAAGTATTACTTCAAATAAAGTTTAAATATAATTATTTGTATCAGTAATTCTCAAGCAAAATATCAGTAAATATTGTAATAGATTAAACTATACTAAGTATGAAATAAATGTATTTTAAATATATTGCTGTTACACTAGGGATTATAATCATTTATTAATTTATTAACATATTAATTTACTGACAATTACACATACAATATAATTAGTTGAAAGCAACTTATTTAATGTGTAATTAATTTTTAATTAATATATTAATTATCTTTTAAAAAGAAGTAATCTTTTTTATCTTTTGCTGTTTTATACTAAATCAAAATCCTCTTTGCAACATAAAAATCAAAACACAAAAAGCCAGCAGTGTGATAATAAACAAAGCTACTGTAAAATAAACCTCCAATTTACACTGTATCCACAATTTGTTTTATTGCAGTGTGTATTGGTTGTTATTCCATCTACAGTAGTCAACATTTTAAGTGAATCAAAACCTTTAATCAAAGTTGTCCTAAAACCAAAATGCGTTCTTGTCTTAGGACAACTTTGATTAACTTTTTTGATCCACTTCAAATGCTGACTCCTGTACGATGCAAGTGAGTTGGACAACATTCGGTGCATCTCACTTTGATTCTAAAACAAAAAAAGGTAAAACATAAAATATTAATTTGTTAATCAGATTTAAAAAATGGTTAATCAAAACTATTACTTGAAAGGTTCATATATTAAATTCAATGTCTCTGCATTCAATTGCTCAATGCGTCTGTGACTGTTTAAACTGCTCAAACTCTGCAAAATCAGGTCAAAAAAAAAAAAAAAAATTAATGGAAAGCTGCAATCATCACATAATTAATTACTGGAGTCGGAATCATAATCTCAATTAATTATTTGATTCATTGCGCAGCCCTAAAATCAGTCTTCGTCATATGATGTTTAAATCTAACATCTCCCAGAGCTTTTAAATCTGTTTGCATTACGCAAATACGTCACCTGATATGGTCTCAATTATATAACCCTGCACAAAAGCACTTTTAGACTGCAGCAAGTAGGCTGCAGATATTTACCCATTTACTGTGTGAA
Organism: Carassius carassius; assembly: GCF_963082965.1. Lineage (NCBI taxonomy): Eukaryota > Metazoa > Chordata > Actinopteri > Cypriniformes > Cyprinidae > Carassius > Carassius carassius. The sequence continues at coordinate 23,306,889 of NC_081791.1, read as the reverse complement.
AGTGTGTGACTGTACTGATTCATTCCTGTGGGGGCAGCGAACAACAAAATGTTTGCCTTTCTCTCGATGACAAGCTGGAACAAGCACGCTGTTCTGTTTTAGACAATACAAATGCCTTCAAACAACAGCTTGGCCCCAGTCACAACAATAAAAACTTGAGCTCGCAAGCCAAAAGGGAACTAATATCATTGATATGTGCAGTGAGAGCGTGAGAGAGACAGCTGGACCGTGCACGGCCCTAGCAGGACTATTAGATTAGAGCCACACGGTCTCCGTCTGGTTAAAGGAAATGACCAAGCAGCCTTTCAAAACTTCCCTCTTGGCGGCTTGGAGCGAGGCCTCCTCCCCTGATTGGTAAAAGGTTTCAGGAGCATTTGAGGGCTCAGTTAAGATGCTATCACACGGTAAGTGCTGGTAATGGGCTTCCAACTGTTTGTTTGAAGAGCTCCGATAATGACAGGGATCAACTAATAACGGCTTCCACACGTAAGACCCCCACACGGAGCCTCACACACAGTGGGCCCACGTGCACAGCTGCTTTACATACTCAGTGTCAAAGCAACAGCGGAGCTCCACAGATGAACGTTTTACCCCGCAAAAGCCTCGAGTAGAACAGAGGAACCTCTGTATTACATGCTAAAAAAAAAAACAGCATGCTAAAAAAAAACAGCAAGAGATAACATGAATTTCCATGCTGGACCAGGAAAGCTTAGTGGTGTAGGGATGAAACAAACACCATTTTTTTTATTTAAAGCAACAAGTCAGTGTGTTTCTGAATGACTAGCCAACTAATCAATCTTAAGGAAGCCCTTTGTAATTAGGCTGGTTTCACCTGACACCAACCGGATACCTGACCCTGACCCTGAACAGGCCCAGCAAGACACATAATTATTAACATGACAAAGACTGAAAAGGGAAAAATATATATATATTCTGCAAAGCAATGCAAGAATATTATAGTTAACTAAAACTAAAAGAACAATTAAACAAATATATACATGATATAAAAAATACAAAATACACAACAAAATTACTAAAATTATTATTAGATTATATAGATTCAAAACTGATTATATAGATTACGAATGCAAAATAAATTAAAGAAATAATTCAAAATATTAATAAAATTTAATAATATTTCAATTATACTAATATCAAACGGATGCAGTGCAATACAATAAAATGCAAATAATAATGCTGCCACAAAAAAAAAAAAAAAACATTATGAGTGTGCCACTTTTATTAATTGCCTTTAGCGTTGTTTCCCCTGCAGTCCACAGCTCTGTTAGAGCAGCTGAGTACTGCTGGTATAAATAAACATGTCTGCTTTAAGAATATGTTTAAGAATATGAGACCGATCCCAGGAAAGTTCTCTGATTTTGTCTATATTACTGTAGCACTTACAGTAGAACATGACAATAACAATGCTGAAGCCATGAGTTAAATTCCCAGGGAACATCTGTCAAATGCATAAATCTAAATGTGCATACATCACTCACTTTATCACTGTGTTACTGCAAACACTGCAACAGGATTTTATCAAAATTGTGAAAAGTGGCTTTAAAAAAAATTGTGATGGTGACAGCTGTCAGTGTGTGAAATCAATATTTTTAAGAGCTCTGTGCCAGCTGCACGTCTCTGGAAGGTGATTGAACCTGTCAGCCTATATCTGCTTGAACACACCTATCCGAAGTAGGCCAAAGCATGACTGTATTCTCTGGGAAATTATACACACCAGTCAAGGGAAGAATGCAGGACTAACAACGCAGACACACTTAAAGACAGGGCCTTTGATATTTTGTGCATTTATGAGCTGGGAATTTTCGCAGCCGACAGACATCTTTGACAACAAAGAAGAGGCCTGGTAAACCAACCCTCGCAAAAACAGCAACGGGCCGGTTGCTCATCTGCCTTTGTTTCCCCTCGTCTCAGAGCCAGGGATGAGAATGGCTCAGTAAAACAACTTGTGACATGCCTGTCTAAAAAGAATTTCAAACAGCGTCCCCAAAAGCAAATTAGGGCCTCTGTGGTCTCGACTCTCACCCAATTCCTGGCATTGCTTAGGGGCTGAAGTGCTTTTGGATATGCAAACAGCCAGAGTGAGGCAGAAATTGTTTCCAGTTTAAAAAATGAACTAAATTTGACTTTTAAAAGTCAACATGAATTACCATTTGGAATCCATTTTACCAATTTCAATGTGAAACAGGACTTCTTCTTTTTTTTTAAGGGTGGTAATTGATTGCACCAGAAAAAAACTGTAATATTGTGATATATTATTACCATTTAAAATAACTGTTTTCTATTTTAATATATTTTAAAATGTAATTTATATTTAAGCATAATTACTCTAGTCTTTAGCGTAATGTGTTCCTTCAGAAATCATTCTGATATGCTGATTTGCTACTCAAGAAACATTTCTGATTATTATCTATACTGAAAACGTTGCTGCTTAATATTTTGTGAAAACCATGCTACATATTTTTTAGGATAATCTGATAAATAGAAAATTCAAAAAGAAAAGCATTTGTTTAAAATATAAATGTTTGCTAAAAATGTCTTTAATGTCACTTTTGATTAATTTTATACATCTGTGTTGAATACAGTTTTCAAAATATCTTTCTGACCCCAAACCTTGGAAAAGTATTGTAAATCGTAATAGAGCCAGATTGTGCGGAACGGAAAAGAGTTTCAGAGGAAAAGCATGTTTTATCATTTTGACTAAAAACGTTTTTTAGAAACAAAAATTTTTAACAAGATGAATTCTAATTTCACGCTGATTTCAAAATGATGTTAAAGTTAAAGCCACAGCTGACAATGCTAATCAACATCTGCCTCGTCAAGCTCCTCCAATCATTTCCCAGATTTTCAAACATTCATGTTACTTTGACAACACGTTTTCCACAAAGGCAATTTCATATTCAGGGCGTCTGCATATGCGAGATGAAATATGTTTCTGATTTTCAGGACCAGGAGACAGAGGAGACTTGTTTATTGTGTATCCATCAGTGTGTTTTCTCAGCAGGGTGTGTTCTTGGATTCCACCGCACCAGGACGTCATCCCCAGGTGCTTCCATCACCCCTCCCTCACTCTCTCTTTCTGCCTCTCTCTGTAAATACCTATTGGATTAGGTGGGCAGATGTAGGGGGGTGGGTACTGATTGACATCTAAAAGGCTGGGGTGTTGTTCAGACTTGCAGAAGAGTAAAAGCGGCACAGCAGGAGACGGCGGGTAGTGTATATCTGTGCGTGTGTGTTTTGAGGAGGGGGAACGCATAGTCTTCTGCTTTGTTGTTGCCATCCAAACCCATCACAGATTCTCCCCTCAGGACTTGAGATGAGATTTGAGATGTCCGTAGCTTGTGTTTTCCCCTAAGCTAGTGTCTGAATAAGAAAAATCCACAGACGGCTCGCATTCTTGCAACACATTCTGAATCTAAAGAGCCAGTGAATGTACTATACACCTCAGCTATATATAAAAAAAAAAACAGCTGTGACAGCTGGTTTCGAGAAACCACTATTTTCTGGAATGCTATAAAATGTAAAACCTTGATATATTAAACCGACAAAAAGTATTTCTGCAGAATAAAATGTCTGTTAAATGGCTCTTTTGCTCTCTGTCAGCCATCTGTTGTTTCTCTATCCCGTCTCACATACACTTTCCTTCTGCTCTCAGATGTAAAACAGCGCCCCCTGTGACACTAAAGCTAAAATGCTGGACTTTTTCCCTCTCTCTGATGTCAAACACCTGTAAGAAATGCCCTTTTTCCAGGGAACAAGACTAGCTAGCTAGCAAACACTTGAAAGACTCAAGAACATTACAGTAAACAAATCAGAGTTTTCTTTCTCCTCCAACAAATTCACAGCAAAACAAGCAAGATTCTTAAATATAATTATCCTCATACTATGTATACTTTATGCACTGCATGTATGGCCTACTACTTTTACCAAAATGTGCGGCATCCAACAGTGTATACTACACATATCCCACAATTATAGTCTGATTGAAATTGATGCAATATTAACCATAAATCTGATTACAGGTAATTTAGCACACTATTTTAAAAGTTTTTCAATGCAAATTGCATTCTATTTTACATATATTATAAAAAAAAAGATACGCTATGCTATAAATAAAAACACACAAAAAAAAAATCAAAAATCAAAATCAAGACAAAAAAAAGTGGCTGAAGAAACACCCCAAAACACGATCTTTTGTAAGAAGCGAATGCTAATTCTGTTAATAAACGAATACGGAGCAGGTTCAATACTCACACAACGCTGCCATCTCTTTGGGAAGGTCCGCCCCAAACCGTCCAAACAGGCTACTATTGGTCAGCAGATCGAAGGGGGAGTGGCTCCGCATGGAATTGAAGGCAAAGGGGTAGACAGCAGGTGGAAAGCCAGTCATGTGACCCACCTGCCGTTCCCTATTGGTTGCCATGGTGACGGTTGACTGCCAAAGGCTGGTTGGGCCTGTCGTGCGCTTCAACGGCCTGTGTGACAATGTTGGCAAACTTCTCAGATCTGTGTCACGGCTCGGCTTTCACTCATTTGACAGGACGTACCTTCAGAGGGAAACACATACGATGAGTTAAGCATTTGTACAAAGAATTCTAAACAGTAGAAAACAGTTCAGTGAGTCCAAACTCCTGTGCAAACCGCACATTTACTCACTCTCAAGCCATTCCAAAGCCAAATTACTTTCATTCTTCGTTATTCACTCATAATCTTCCACTCAAGTGAATATGAAAAAAACTTGCGACTGGATCACTGACTCATTGGGTTATATGGACCAGACCAATTCAAGAATGAATCATTCAGACTGGTTTTGTGAATCGGGTCAACCGATTCAACGAATAGAATGATTTGTTCACTTAGTTCCCTCGTTAATTCATCAAGGACATGAAGCAGATGTCAAGGCTTTTAAAGAATAAATTATCTGTCTGTTCCTCACACAAAGCTATCATACGGCTTCAAAAGATCTGAAATATACTGCACAAAATAAAACTTTTGCTCCAGTTCCATTCATTCAAATTGCACAGAAAATGTGACTAGCACATTGTTCGAAATAAAAAGGAAGGTGTGGAACGGCATGAGCATGAATAAATGATAACAGAATGCTAATCTCCGGATGAACTAATCTTTTAAGAACCCCTAACGTCTCACAAACAGCAATCTGCGAGTTTCTCACATCAGTTTAACAACAACCCAGCAGCCGGTGCATAAGAGCGCTTGTGTGCTTGAGAAGGAGGGTGGAGTCTGAGGGAAACCGATGGGGTGATATGTAAAAACGAAAGAGAGCAAAAAAAGAAACGAAGGGGAGGGAGGAAAATAATAAAGCGGTTAGGAAAAAGTTCGGTTGAGGCAGGAGAAGAGAAACAGAGGGAGGGAGAAAGAGAGAGCTCTTGTCTGCTCCGTTTTGAAAGGTGTCCAGACGTCTGTGGTGTTTCCAGGCTATTCCATATGATTTAAATCACCCAAACTCCACAAGAAAGAGCTTCTCTGTTTGTGCTGCCAGTCTCTCAGCCCTGCACGACTACAGACGGCCTCTCACAGACCCGAGGCCCCAACATGGGCTCCAGTGGAGAAGATGAGGAACTAGAAGAGAAGCTTCGCTTCCATTTCAAAAATGAAACCAGAAACGTCACAAAATTCTGATTTTTATTAAGCAGTTTTGCTTCACAAAAAACATTTGTTTTTTTAACGATGTTTAGATATTTGCACGATTTTTTGGCATCTCGCTCTGTGTTTCTCTTACTCACACTTTTCAATAAGACAAAACCTATCTATGGGTTGTCCCTGTCCATTTTTTGTTCCTTTTCCCATGAGTGATTTTTATGAGTGGGTGGTGCTGGCGGCTTGTTGTTTAAATGTGGTTTTTGAAAAACGAGCTGAGCCAAAGAATTCAGCGCTTTTTGGAAATGCTGTGGTTTGTGAATCAGGGCAAAAAGCAAGGGAAAAATCGTGCTCATGAATTTGTCGTAAACATACACCGAGCTGAGAGAAAGAAAGAAAGAAAGAAAGAAAGAAAGAAAGAAAGAAAGAAAGAAAGAAAGAAAAAGGAGACAGATTCAGTGACAGAGTCCGGGCACTGGGGGGCACTCTGGCCAGGAAAGAAGCCTGGGCTTTCCAAAACACACATTCAAACACTGTCTCTTTCTCACTGTCGCATAAAAAACACTTGCACCTGAACACATAGTCTTTGAGAGAAATACTGAGCTCCCTTTCCATAACAGCTCTACTGTAATTCACACAATGAAGCCCTAAGAAACATCTTTCCAAGTGTAACAGACACATACCTCAAGGGTTTTTCTTGGGCGCTTTTACACTCTTAAACTATTATTAGTTTAATTTGTCTACTAACAATGTCCAACAGTGGATATGCAGGCATCACGGGACTAAGTAAAAGTGTTCTTATACATTTTTTCATGATATCACTTTACATATCAAGTTACGGATTTTGTTTAACAGCATTCTGTGAAGGAAGTGATATTTTTAACATATCGAAAAAAAAAAAAAAAAAAAGGATGACTCCGTTTGTTGTCTTACTAAGGCAAAATTTTATGTTACTATTTTATTCATCCAATAAATACACACAATTGAATAATATTTTCACACTTTTATGATTTGACAATTTGGCTTCTGTAATATTTATTGACTGATTTGAGTTTCATCTCAAGCTCTTTACTGTCATGCACTAGTTTTATTTATAGAATTGTTTTAAAAAATTATGCTAAAAAATGATACCAAAACCAAAGGACTATAATAATTTCCTATTGATTTAACATTGATTCCTTTATACATCATGTCCCATATTTCATATCAAGCTCTTCAATGACACTGTGACCAAGTGCACTCATTTTTTTATTTTATAATTTTTTACAAATTGTGCAAATGATGTATAACTGAGGTAAAGTCATTTTTTTATTGATATAAATCATTTTCACACAAATATAATTCAATTATTTATACTCCTACTTTTATGATGGATTATTTACAGAAAATGTATTAGAAAAGCAGAAAAATAAATGATGCAAGCATGATTTAAATGTTTCTAAGACCTTTATATAACAAAAAGGAAAAAAAGTTGAAATCCAAAAAACAAACAAAAAAACAATCCCTTGGTAAATAATAGTACACAAAGAAACAAAGTAGGACATAATCTTTTGTAAGAATGTATTGCAAAGACATTCATTAATACATGCTAAAACAAATATTTTCTCCCTCAGTGTGCCATTTTCTTTCGTGGCTCCAGTATACACATCTGCCCGACACACACACACACACACAAACACACACTGCCTCCAGCCTCTCTGGTTCTGTTTCGTTCAGCAGAGCCAGTTAATTACAGCCTACTGCTGCAGGCAGCTTCAAACCACCACTAATTTAGAGTTCCATTACAGTAAACTCTTCCACATGTGCATCCAAGCTAGGGTGGCCACGTCTAAGCAAGGAGCTCTGCAGATAGGCACACGCCCATAGCCAGCCACAACAGGGCCTTGCCATCTCTCCCCCTCCTCCTTCGCTCTCTCTTTTTCTCCAGGTCTGGTTTTCATCTGCGACTGTGTGCCCTCGAACCCATCCCTGCCCACATCGCCCCCCTTCCCCAAACCCCCTCCCACTCCCGCTGCAGCTCTGTCCGTGACCCCTCAGAACTGTTCCATATGTAACAGATATCATTTAGAGCTCACCATTCAAAACCACACATTGCCGAAGTCAACGTGTTTACTCTGGAGACCGAGGCAGCATAGGATAAATTCTTCGCAATTGAAGTGGAGTGGAGCTGCTCGCTCACAGGCCAAATGTGCTATTTGCTGAACTGAAAGCGTTACTGTGAACTAAAATGATAGCATAATTGTGTTTTCCACAAATATCAGTCAAGGTTGGGAAATATTTTTTATATATCCACTGGGAATGTTACCAGACTTCTATTTCAATTGAAATGCTTAGTTTCTACTGTCATATGCAAGGCATGAAATATGATCAGATATCATTATACAGTATGCTAAAAGAGTCAATTAATATAAGATAAAATTAGATAAGATAAAACTTTAAAATATTCTATAGTTTCTTAGATTAATTCTCGGATTAATTAATTTAATGATTTATTTATATGTATTTAATGCATTCATTTTTTAATGTATTTAATTATTTAAATGTATTTTTTTATTTAAGTGTAATTATTTATTCAAATACATTTATTTCTTATTTTTATTTATTTATTTCAAGATAAGACAAGAACTGTATTATTTTCTCAAATTAAGATAAGATTATTATTTAAATTAATGAATATACATTTGAATATTTACTTGTTTTTTAAATGTACTTATTGTATTTCTTATTTGTATACATTTTGATTTTAATATATTTAATTTTTTGGCTGTTTAAATATTTTATTTACTTTTATTCTGCATTGATAAAATTGATAGATTACTGATCACAGGATACAAATTAGAAACTGGACTAAATACAGCACAAAAATGACTGGACTATATCCAGTATACAATAGAAATGGCCTAAACAAATGGTCTGCTGAAAATACAATTTCACTCTGGCTCTCACTATAATATTTAAGGGTTTGCATTAACTCTAAGTCTTCTGAACTTTTGACTCTTACCAGTAGTAAGAACATCAAGAAACAAAATAAGGAGAACGTTGGGAATAAAATAAAAAGCAGAACAACAGAAACAAGGCGAACTGCGGGAGACAGAGAGAAAGCAGAGAAAAACATCAAAATCACGCCCAAAAAAGCTTTTACAGGGAGAGAAAAAGAAAGCAGAAAAATAGTGGAAAAGGAGGAGGAAAAAAAGGGAGCCGGGGAAAATCCAAATCTCATGCAGCCATTTGAGAAGAGGGGAACTGATTGAAAAGGGATCTGTGTGTTCCTAAAATTTTCCCAAACACAATAATGAATTAATAAAACACTTGGCGCCTACGTATTTTCATGAGTCACATCGGCAAAGAGTTTTACAGAGTATGTTCTGCTTTTATGGCAGGCGGGCTGTGCAGAAAGTGAGCTCATTCTAGGGCCCTCGCCCTCGCTCTCTCTGGCACGGGCCCCCGGGGCGCAAATACACACACATGTATAAGTACATACACACATGTTCTCTCATTACTGCTATTCTCTGGCTGACCCTTACACACATGCTCATTCAAACTCCTCTAGCCCGCTCTGGGCCGAGAGGGGGGCAACGGGGGGCACCCACCTCAGACCCAAAGTTTACAGGGATTACAAGAACAGGCTGGGACTTTCCAAAAGCCTGATTTCACCACTGTTTCTACATTGCTCCTCACAGAACAAACACATCATTAGCAGAGCATGCTGAGGCCTATTAGCCACAGAGAAAGAAAGAAAGATTGAGCGAGATGGAGAGAGAGAGAAAATGCTCCTGGCATGGTTGGGTGATGCGCTGTGTATCTCTGACAGAATCAGCTCTATGTGATTCATGGCTCCTCGGGGCTGGGCCCAGCCAGGCTGCTGACGTCTACTCTCCTCTGAAGTACTGCAGTCTGCCACTGTGAAAAGGGTAAGCAGGTTGTGTTTAGAGGAAGAAAAGGTATCCATTTCAACGAGAGAATTGCCTCTCGCAGATCAAGTGTCTCTGCTTGTGAAGGTATCGCGTTCTTGCTTGGAAAATGGCAATTTGAGACCTACACTAATGGTCAGAAATTTGGAATAATATATATATATTTTTAAGAAGTTTGGTTTGCTCACCAAAGCTGCCTTTATGTGATCAAAAACACAACAAAAAAACAGTAACGTTGTGAAATACTATTACAATTTAAAATAACTATTTTACATTTGCATTTATGTTCAAATGTAATTTATTCCTGTGATGCAAAACTGCATTTTCAGCATCATTACTCCAGTCTTTAGTGTCACGTGATCCCTCAGAAATAATTCTTATATGTTGATTTGCTGTTCCGCAATAATATTAAATAATAAATAATATTAAGCAGCACACCTGTGTTCAGCATTGGTATTAATAAGAAATGTTTCTTGAGCACCAATTCAGCATTTATTATTATTATTCCAAAAGTCTGACCTGTTGTGTAGCTTTTGAGCCATCACTAAAATCATTCCTAACTGGTACGCAGTATTATAAAAACCCAAGGCGTCATAGGAGGCATTAACCACTGGAGCCGATGGTGAGTTATTTTTTTCCTCCCTCTGCCTGGCTAAAACCGCAATCCATTCTTCCTCCAAAGCTGTGACGGATTTGGGATGGTACAGCGGTTTGGGTTCATTTCCTGTCTACACTCTGAATATTTCCACTCCTTCGTTCCTAAGCTCATGGCGCTCTACTTTAAAACCTACTTTAACTTTCCACATTAGCCTTCCCGCTGTCGATCAGTGCTAAGACGGATTGACACATCCAACTGTATTCTCTTAAATACCCCCAGACAGGCAGAGGCACCATATAGCGGAGGCCACATGAGCGGGGCGTATGGATTCAGATCAAAGATCTTGCAGACCAGGGCTCTGGAAACTTCTACAAGAGGTATCAAGCTCGCTTAAAGAGCAAATATAAACCATTCCTAAAAAGTTAGTAAAAACACAAAGGAAAAGGAAATACACTTTCAACTAATCAGACCCAGTGTAATGAAACCCAACCAATACGCAGCTCAAAATTAAAGTTCCAAAAGGGGAATTTCTCAAAAAATGCCATAATAATGGTTCCCCTAAGAAACTTTCATTGAACAGTTCTTACAGGGGTCAACTTCCACAAGTTAATATGATTCTTCAGGATCTTAATGAACGTCTTTAACAAAGTTTGGTTAAAATTTCTCAATGGTAGTGTAAAACATCACTGTTTTTACCCTGTCAAAAACAGCTCTGTCTACAGCAAGCCTTTTTATTGCATGCGTCTTTAGATGCAAATGAGCTCTGCTGTCCCCGCCCCTGTCTTCTATGTCGCTCTCTGAGAGACTGTTTACTTTAGCCGCATTCAACTTGCTAATTGGCACATTATTAGGAAAGGCAATTTCTTCTGGAGGTGATGGATCACAAAATATTTGCACAAACATGATCCAACAAAGGATCCAAGAATAAAACACCTCAGTCGCTTAGGAGACATTCTTGTCTACATCTGGTAAAGCAATGGCAGATTGATGACAGTTCACTCAGAGTGGGTCTAAAGTCAGACACCAGTCCAGATTGTGCTGAAACACCACTGTCAATCAAAGTATCATGGGAGAGACCTGTTTGTGTGACGTCACGCTCGATTTTTAGAAAGGGAAAATGATTTAATGAGATTTAAAAAAACACTGGGTGTTTCTTTATCATTATAGGGTGGTTGTGTACACACACTGCCAACATACATTTTCGTTCAAACAACTTAAAAGTGCATGTCGGCATCCGATGACCCTTTAAAGGAGCCAGTTTTTCTAAGTGTAAAATCTAAAGAACCTTTTGTGGAATAAAAGGTTAAATGTTCTGCATTTAACCAGCAAAGCCAATACTTTTTATTTTTAAGAGTGTGGTAGTGCATAGTGCCAGCACACTACAATAGTTAAATATGCAACCAGAAAACACAAACTGGAGGTTCTTGCAGCAGTGCCATCGAATAACCATTCTGGGTTCCTTAGAAAACCATTCAGCAAACAGTTCTTAAATTACTTTTTCATAATCTAAAGAATCTTTTGTGCATTGGAAAGTTTTCAGGGATGTTAAAAGTGTTTCATAATTGCCAATAAAGAACCTTTAATTTGTAAAAGTGTCTGTTTATTGATGCCCAGATTTCTAAATTGGATGCACAATAAAAGTTTTAAATGCTTCACAAAACGCCTCACATTTCCCAGGCACACTATAGTTTGAACATGCAAAACATAAACCAGAAAACACTAACCACATCTGAACATAAAAAGAAGAGATCTGCTTGTAGTTTGCATATTTTCTGCTGAAAAATAATTGTCACATCCTGCATAAAACATAAGCATATGTGTCTGAGGGATGTTTACAGCAAACTTCGATGGATAAAACTGGATGTCTGCTTGTTATGCACAGGAGACATTGCAGTAAGACACAGCACTGTGTGCTGTAACCTTGAATGAAATCTGTGTGGAATCGATTGAAGAAAGATGTTTGGAGACGAGACGCATTGTGTGGAAAGTCTGCAGCTGAGGAACCTCCAGGCGCTGTGGAGGTCACATGGTCATAAGGAGGGTCAGAACTAAGTGCTGAAGGTTCAAAGGCCAGACATCATTAACATGCACATACAAATACACATTAATGCAGAAAGATAACTTTTTAATGATTCATTTGTTGTTTTGTATTTTCTCCTACTAAATCCTCTATCCCGGCATCACAGCAGGGGACAGTCGTTAGGGCATTAATAAACAATAATAAAATATAGCCTCGCCGAATTGGTCCGCTGCAAAATTAAACAAAGCGTATCATTGTCATCAGGCAGTCGTTTCCGAGAAAGCCCTTCATAAACCTTTTTATTGTGGGACATAAAACTGACACGTTCCAATTCCTCTGCCTTCTGCAGGGCAAATGGTAGCAAAACATTAAGAGTGATAGAGGATCTTCTGGTTCAGAGACACATATCCCATCAATTAAAACCAGTCTGACACTGAACTCTTTCCTGGCACCCAACAAACATTTTTCACACCCAATCACTGTACAACACTGACAATGCCATAATATCTATCACAGCACTTGGGTATAACTTGTCCCTCAAGTAATAATTTAAAAGAGTGTATTATATACTCTCACAGACCCAGCTGTAAGGCCCAAACATCCCGTCATTCACAATAAACCATGTGTGCTCTTACCTCATATTACACTGGATATCATTTAACACTGTCATTAACATTTTCCACTACTAAACTAAAACAATTAATACTGTAAGTGAAAATAAAATAGTATATCTACGTATCTATCTATATATTCATCTATATATCTCTACACACACACACACACACACACACACACACACACATATATATATATATATATATATATATATATATATAAAGTTCATTTTTTTTACTTAAAAAGTGAAACTTTCATATTTTCCAGATACATTACATATAAAGTAAAACAATTCAAACATTTTTTTTGTTTGTATTCATTTTGATGATTAAAGCTTACAGCACATGAATGTCAAAAATCGTGTAGCTCAAAATAGTAGAATATTTACAAAAAAAAAAAAAAAAAAAGGATTGGTAAAACAGAAAAGCTCAAGTTCTTTAAGTATGTTCATTTATGCACTCAATACTTGGTAACTAACCACAAACTCCAGCATTAGTGAGCTGTGGCATGGAAGCGATCAGTCTGTGGCACTGCTGAGGAACCATTGAAGGACAGGTTTCTTTAAAGGGATAGTTCACGCAAAAAGTAAACTATGATGTTTATCTGCTTACCCCCAGGGCATCCAAGATGTAGGTGACTTTGTTTCTTCAGTAGAACACAAACCAAGATTTTTAAAACAAACCATTGCAGTCAGTAAGTCTTATAATGGAGGTCAATGGGAATCGAGGCTAAAACATACAATAAAACAAAAAAATATATTTGAAAAGTTTAATTCTTTTATTTAATTATTTTTTTGTGTTTTTTTTTATTTTTTTATTATTATTACTGTATGTTTTTGCCGTGATTCCCATTCACATCCATTATAAGACTGACAGAAACAAAGTCACCTACGTCTTGGATGCCCAGAGGTTAAGCAGATAAACATCACATTTTAATTTCTGGGTGAACTATCCCTTTAATAGCGTCCCTTAGCTCATCTGTATTGTTGGATCGAATCTTTCTCATCTTTCTCTTGAAAATATCCCATAAATTCCAAATGGGGTTCAGGTCAGGCATGTTGGCTGGCCAATCAAGCACAGTAATGTCATGGTCAGCAAACCACTTGGAAGTGGTTTTGGCACTGTGGGCAGGTGCTAAGTCCTGCTGGAAAAGGAAATAAGCATCTCCATAAAGCTTGTCAGCAGATGGAAGCATCAAGTGCTCATAAATCTCCTGTTAGATGGTTGCATTGAATTTGGACTTGTTAAAACACCAGGACCATTATCAGCAAACGTCACAACACCCCAAAATCATCACTGACTTCGGAAACTTCACACTGGACTTCAAGCAGCTTGGATTCTGTCCCTCTCCAGTCTTCCTCTAGACTCCATTGACTTTTATCTGAAAAGAGGACTTTGGACCACTGAGCAACAGAGAAGTTATTTTTCTCTTTAGCTCAGGTAAAAGCTTCTGATGTTGTTTCTGTTTAAGAAGTGGTTTGGTAGCTCTTTTCCTGAAGACGTCTGTGCGTGATGACTCTTGATGCACTGACTCCAGCTTCAGTCCAGTCTATGTGAAGCTCTACCAAGTGTTTGAAATGACTTTGTTTGACAGTATATTTTTTTAATTTTCACTCAAATATAAGTATTATAATACTTTGAGATACTGGATTTTTGACTTTCATGAGCTGTATATATATATATATATATATATATACATATATTGTTTAGAGTTGTAGATAGAGATAGATAGACAGATTCCAAATAAATGTATATATACATTTGAATTATTATTATGATTGTTGTTCTTTTTTTTTTAAATAATTAACAATTATATATTAGGGCTAAAACGATTAGTTGACATTATTGACAATATGTTTTTGTTGTCGAGTAGTTGTTTTATGTCATATGACCTAATGTAAGAGCTTGCAATAACGCGATTTGACCAGTATGGCGATCTACAGTAGCACGAGACTGTAAATCAGTTCTCCTGATGCAATTCAAGAGAAGAAGATGCAGCGGCAGTGCTTCAGAGTGAAGGCAGGCAAAGCTGAGGCTGCTGAGCAACCTTTGAATGAGAATGTAAATATATACGGCGTGCTTTCCTCTCAATGACAAAATAAACACATCAAAAACTGAAACCATTGAGAAGGCAGCAGTTTAAAATGCATCTGATTACAGCGATGTGGATATTTGCACGAGCTCTGTAGTTCAGTCCTCCAATAAAGTCCAAGTCATGTCACATTTATTTATATAGCACTTTATGCAATAGATGGCCTTGAATCAAGCAGTTTTACAGTATTAAACATGAAAAAGCAGAGTCAGTGTCACTTTCAGTTAGAATTACAACTTGATTTTCTGTTATAAAGCAGCTCTCCAGTGTAGAGCTAGCTAATGATAAAATCTTTTTTATTAGTGGGGAAAACATTTATTTAAATAAAACATTTAATTAAAGTTATAGTTTGGTTTGCAGAGATCAAAGCTTGATCTAACTGTTTTGATTATCATAACCCTATAAGGTATTTTAAGACAGATTATGTTGTGAATATTAGTTTATCAAAATAATTAAACATGTTATCACTTAACCTTTATTTTGTTTCTTTAAAAATATATATATTTTAGTTAATTAAATAATTATTTAATTATTGAATAATTATAAAATAATATAAAAATAATTGAATAAGAGAGATTCTCTGCAATATCATATTGTGTGCCAAATATATTTATTCGTATAAATTAATTGTATAACTGTAATTACATAATATGACTTTTAAAAGCTGAAGTGATTCCCTTAATTTATTTGTTAGAATATGGATAACTCAATATTTTAAATAATTGCAAAAGCTGAATAATCAATAAATGTCTACTGATTAATCAGCAAAAATAATCGATGATTTGTCGATTAAGCGTTCTAATAATTGTTAGATTAATCGATTATCAAAATAATCATTTGTTGCAGCCCTATTATATATATAATTCAAAATGTTAATATTATTAAATAAAAACATCAAGTTAACATAAACAGTTTTTTACAAAACTAAATTAGAGTTCTCTGAAGAGTTCTCTCTTTTTATAAATAAACAAATAACCAAACTTCCTAGGTTTGGATGGGTTTATGACACATAGAAGAAGGAGAGGGAACAATGGAAAGAGTGATGGGATAAAAGGAGTGGATGAAAGACAGTTCTGTTCCGCTGCCGCAATGTGATATGAACAAGGTGAGCACAGGCATAAACAGATAAACAACAAAAAAAGAGACATTGTTTATAAACCCATAAAGCGTCTGAACAGAAAGAAAACAAATACGACCAGTGAGCTTATTTATTGCAGTATTCCTCTGTGGCTTGCAGTATTTCTTTGTGGGAAATGAGGTTAAATAATTGGTTAAGGATCAGAGCATTAACATGATCGTTGCTAGATTGTAGTTGTGGTTTATTACATAGCGTAATCAGACAAGAAATCAGATTTATAAAAACAAATGACATGGCCGCTGAGCTAAACTAGCCATTTCAGATGAACACAGTTTATTTAATCAGAGCAATAGAAGGTAATAGATGGCGCTCATTACAGTAGCACTGGCACGGGGAGCATTCGCACTCATGGGTATAAACACACACACTAACACAGACACATTAATAAAAGCCCTGACACACACAGGAACTTTTATAAGCAGATGTCGGACACACTCTGGCTTTCACAGACACACAGGCTGACATATAAAGTCTTATATACACACGCAGTCAAAGGGATACGTCCCTGCACACCTGCAAAAATATACAGGGGAAGCAGTGATCTGATGGTTTCCTTCATAATTACAGAGTACAGAACAAAGTCCCCCCCACCTTCTCTGATCCCCCATAAACTACCTGTTCAGGCCCTCCCTGCCACTTACATTCTATTGCCCCCCAAAATTCCTGAGAGAGTCATGGATAAACTCCTGGATTTATGATTACAAGCCAAAAAGCAGACAGATGAGCTGAAGACTGAAGTAAAAAATGGGATCTAGACAGATAGACAGACAGTGGGGTGGTCTAAGCATGCATGTCTTCATGAAACATCTCCTATGTTCAGTAACACACATAGTCCAAGCAACAAGTCAAACTTACTTAACATGCATGCAAAAACAAATGGGAATTTTACACTGAAAAAAAAAGAAAAGAAGTTGGAACAATGGAACAATGGATGCTTGATTTAAGCTACAGAACAACAATAAAACATAATTGCGACTTTTTTCTCTTTTTATCAGAATTATGACAAAAAGTCAAAACTGCGAGCTATAAACTTTTTGATAACACTTTAGATTAGGGAACATTAAGTACTATTAGCTAGTTGCTCATTAACAGGCATGTTACTGGCATATTGGCTGTTTATTACTACTTATAAAGCACATATTAATGCTTTATTCTGCATGAACATATAGATCCCTTAATCCTACCCTATATCGAAATTTAACAACTACCTTACTAACTATTAATAACAAAGTAATTAGGAGTTTATTGTGGGAAAACTCTTAGTTAATTGTGAATGTGTTCCTTAATCTAAAGTGTTACCAACTTTTTATTATGAGAAGAAAAATCTGGATTTTGAGATATAAACTTACAATTGAGAGGAAAAAAGTCAGAATTGTGATATAAAAAGTCACAATTTACTTTTTTGTTTTTTAAAGCAACATGTAAACTCGGAATTGTGAGAAAGTCAGCATTACGAGTTTTTTTAATCTAAATTCTATGTTTACACCTCACAAATATGACTTGTGTCTCTGAATTCTCAGCTTCTCTAAATTACGAGAAAACAGTACGAGTTTCAGAATTAAGAAAAAAAATTCAAATAGTAAGATAAAAAGCTACAATTACCTTTTATTATTATTATTATTATTTTACACAAAAGAGAAATGTGAAAGTACTGTAGTGTACAGTGCAGTGTACCTACAGTATTATAAAAACAATCCTAAGAATAAGATATAAAATATTCAGTAAGTGATGCTGTAAATCTAATACTGTGGTTAAGAAAAGACACATTTCCCTGTCACTCAAAAGGGAAAATACACTCAAGAATATAATGACAGTAGTTTACCCAAACACACAAACACATTAAGACACTCCTGTATTCCATTACAGTTACTGTACCGCTGAGATCAGACTCCACAGTCCCGCTGGAGTCAGAGTGGGAGTTTTAGTTTTGGTGGAACGTGAATATCTGGTCTGACAATAGTTTGTTTTTCCTTGTCTCTGCTTCTTTTGTCTGAGTTCATGTAAACTCATGTTGCTGATCTGTGAGACATAAACATCTGAAGACAGAAAAGGGCTGGCCCATTCCTTTCTCATTTAAAAAGAGCCGTGTATACATTTGTTTGTGCATGTGCTGAGTAAGTCTGTTGTTTTTAATGTTGTAATGCACTCATATAGCTCCTCTGCCCCAGATGTGTGTGTTTGGATGTGAACATTCTATCACATGTTAAAAGAAGACACCATAAATCATGACTGGTTCTGACAATATTAAACACTGCTGGCATAAACTTACAAAAAAAACAACTTTTCAGCTCATGAAAATTTCACACACAACATGTTGAAAAGCAAAGACTGATCCAAACCAACAAAGAACAGGTGCTACAGTCAATGCAATGGATCTTCACAGTACTGAAGTTCAGCTATCAGGTAATATAAGAGAAAAAGTGAGCCAACAAAAAGCCATTGATGTGTGCATTTTTATGCATTTTGTCACTTCTTACAACAGAAGAAATGCAGCACTTACAAAGCCAGTATGTAGATGTTACCTCAAAGTGATACTTTAGTACAGTCCACACATCTCATATGCTACATCCCAAGTCTTCAGAAGCCATAACATGGGTTTATGTGTCAAACAAACCCGAATTAACTGACAACGTTCCAGTGTCTGTACTACTGAGTCAACCCAAGAACCAGAATAAATCATTCAGCTCAGTTTTGGTAAATTGGATCAATCAATTTATTAAAAAGATCTAACTTGTTGACACATGACCACTTCTCTTATGCGGAACTAGGGCAGATGTCAAAATTATGAGTGGATAAAAATGCTAATTTTATTTGGTCCCTTGCATTACCACAAACCTTTGGCTCCAAAAGACAAAAGAATATAGTGTATGAGTTGTGTGGATTGTATACTGGGATTTTGCATCCATTTTGAGGTTTAACACCATTCATTGTCATTGTATAGAGAACCCATTCTTTTTAACTTAAAAAAACTGTATTGTAATTGCTACCACATTTGAGTTTTATTAATAAAACAACACTGCATGAGATGCTTTTCAAAATACCTTTCCCTTAACCACAAGCTGTACAAAATACTTCGCATAAGCTTATCTCATATTTACACACATAGCCTACTTAAAACTCGTAAGCCACGGGGCTGCAACATTAACACTTAAAGCTAAAAGGAAAACAATACCTGTCATAGAGATGGTTTACAGATGTCAAGGGTCAACTCACCAGGTAAAGGTATGCTTAAACGTAAACGCATCGCGGTTCCAGAAAACACTCGCACGCCAAGCATCAACGCCGCACGAAAATAAATAAATGAAAGCACACACACAGGCACACACACACACACACACGCACAGCGCACGCGCTACAATTAGACGAATACAAGAGCACGGAGTCGCGCGAGCAAAACGAACGAACAAAAAGTTGCGATTCTTTCATCGCTCTCTCGCGCTTCTGGTGTATCTAACCCAAGTTTCGTTTTAAATCACCACAGCTTCCCCCTTATTATATGTGTCGTAAGTGATAGACACAAGAGAGTACCTAAACTAATAAAAACATCGTTTAATCGGTTCTGTGAAAGTTAAACTCACCCACTGTGACTGAAATCCGCGAGGTGAAGACAAGAAGCGCGCCTCCGAGTCCCTTTCACACTACACGGTCGTTTCTTTCTCTCTTCTTCCTTTTCTCTGCCTCTCTCACTCTCTTTCCCTCCCTCTTTCTCTTCTTTTCGTCTCTCTTAGAAATAATTATGCGCTCTGATTCATGAACCCTGTCTGGGTCACGTGACTCCACCCTTCAAATATACAGCACATTTTTCACAAGCCGCAAAGTGCCTAGAGGGAAGAAACAGAGGCAAGCTTAAATTTCTGTTTTTAATTCTCTGCCTCTCTTTTCTTTCTTTTTTTCTCACTCCATGAACTCCGTCTATTCACAAGTGACATGCACTGAGTAGCACATGATGAAGGAATGCCAGCGAGAAGCTCGTAGTTAAAATGCTGGATACAGTTTGTTTTCAAGACGACATGAAATCAACATTCGTCTTACTTAACCGATATCCTGGTCTGACTGTGAACGATTCATTGCTGCATGTTATTCCAGTTGGGGGGTTGGAAAAAAGAATGCAATAACATGCTTCAAACAGCTTGAAAGCATGGAAATCCTCAATCATGCTATTCGTGTGATAAATATGAAAACGGAAAACATGTCAAATAATGCTGTACTGACAAGTGGAAAAGCATAAAACAAACCAATAACATCCACTGATGAATCATGTCAGGGTTGTCATCAGTAGTAATAATTTATTTGCTACAAAAGTCCACAAGAATATAGCATCTTTTTGATGATGGGAGACTGTAAATATGGGGAGCTCCAAATTTCATGGTGCCGAGGGTGTTTCTGGCTATATGCCACTCTTTATGTGTTTTATATGAGTACAGTGTGCAGTTTGTGTTTGTATGTCTTGTATGTGGTTCTGGGCGTTTGCCTGGGTTCTTCCTAAAGCTGCCATTCTGTACTGGCTTTGGTTAAAAGAAACCCCCAGAAACCTCACTGTGAAGACACACCTTAACTGGCTTCTTTTTGACAGTGCCATCTCAAGATCAAGGAAGTGGCATGTCAGGTTCAGCCTTGGGTCTGACGGTAATTCATGCAAATGAATCAAATGGAACACTTGTTTTTATTTTAAACTCAATTATTAGCTACACAAAATTGTGGATTGCATTTATAAATGATCATATTCTGATTTTTTGAGAGGCTAGTTGGGCATGAAACAACTTTGTGTACTAAGGTTCCTTTTAGTTTGTACTGCACTAAATATAAACTGCCTGTCAAATAACATTTTAAAACATTTTCAGCATTCAGATTTTTCATTGCTAAGATAAAAGCGTTTACAAACTGAGCTCAGCTGAAGTGTAGCAGTAGGACACTTACCAGCAGGGCTGGCATTGGGTCTCAATGCACAAGTCAACAGGAAGTGGTTTGCATTGCCACACAAACCTACCCTACACAGCTTTATCCATCATTCTGTTAACATATTAACTGTCTGTCAAAAGAAGGTAACTACTAATTTAGAATGTGATCAGTATATGAGGACATTTCAGTCTATTTTATATTTTATTTTGAGATTCAGTGCTTTAGGAGTCTCCCTATCAAATCATTTTCATCGGAGCATCTGGTTTACCAAGTTACAAACAACATTACAGTATGTGCTGTCATTCTCCATGTGTGCCTGAGTGAGTATGTGTCAGTAGCAGGAGGGAGGTCAGAGGTTAGCAGTGTTTGTGTTTCATTGTCAGTGAAGTGTGCTGGAGGTTGAGATTTATGATCTCTGTGTTGGGAGACTGCAGAGTGGAGGATAATGAAGATAGATCAGACTGCTATCTCTCTCTCTTCCTCTCTCGCTCCTCTCGTTCTCCCACACTACCTGTGTACCCTCTGTCTGTCACTTTCTGACTTTGTCTTTCAGTTTTCCACACTACATTTCGCTTTCACCTGCTTCACTCTCCTTATTTCCTGTTATTCTGCTTTTATACAGAATTTTTCCATCTGAAATCATGCCCACTTAGAGTAGTCTTTATTGGCACTGATGGCTCCATGAAGAACCTTTAACATCCACTTTCCTCTTCACACTACTTTCTTTATAGAGGAAAAGGGATCTTTAGAACCACTCCAAAAAAAAAAAAAACAGTTCTTTTAAGAATTGCTCACTGAAAGGTTCTTTGTGGAAACCAAAATAGTTATTTTAATGGCAACACAGCAATTTTGGAAACTTTTTTTAAAGAATTCATGTCAATTGTTTTGTAAACTCTAAGACATTTCCATAAAAATTGTGCACAATTTAATGTTAATATGAACAAACTTTCTGTATAGATTTTTTACAAATGAAAAATGTTAATATTTTAAATTATTTTCAAATATGCATGAATAAGCAGTTCAGCTAATGAGTGATAATTGTCATAATATATGTAATGTGACCCTGGACTCTTTGTTAGAAGAGGACAATATTTGGCTGATATACAACTATTTAAAAATCTGGAATCTGAGGGTGCAAAAAAATAAATAAAAACCTAAATACTGAGAAAATCGCTTTTAAAGTTGGCCAAACTAACTCCTTAGCAATGCATATTACTAATTAAAAATTAAGATTTTATATATTTATGGTAGGAAATATACAATATATCTTCATGGAACATGATCTTTACTTAATATCTTAATGATTTTTGTATGGTGACCGAGAGCGCTCAACACGCTGCAACTTAAGAAAACACATGCAAACTGAAAAACACCAGCAAATGAAGAAAACATCTGCATTAGTTTGACAACACAAGTGTTGCAAAACATCTCAACACATGCATATAAATGAAACACGCTGCAAATTCTCAATAGCACATGCATATAACGAAACGCGCTGCAAATCATCACAACATAATCATATAATGAAACACACTGCAAATCCTCACAGCACATGCATATAACCAGGGGCGTAGCCATCTTTTCAGAAGTGAGGGGGACAGAAATCACACACACACACACACACACACACACATAGTCAACAGTTTTTTAACAGTAAGATTTTTAATGTTTTGAAAAAAGTCTCTTCTGCTGAAGTCTGCCTTTATTTGATCCAAAGTACAGCGAAATATTTATATAATTTAAAATAACTGTTTTCTATCTTAGTATATTTTAAATATAATGTATTCCTGTGATCAAAGGTGAATTTTCAGCATCATTCCTCCAGTCTTCAGTGTCACATTAATCAGAAATCATTCTTAATATGCTGATTTGCTGATGATCAATATTTAAAACAGATGAGTACATTTTCTTCAGCATTCTTTGATGAATAGAAGGATCCACAGATCAGCATTTATGTGAAATAAAAAGCTTTCGCAACATTATCCATATCATTCAAAAGCTTATTATATATATATATATATATATATATATATATATATATATATATATATATATATATTTATTTATTTATTTATTTTATTTTTTTTGTTAAATAAATTATAAAAATTAATACTTTTATTTAGCAAGGATTCTTTAAATTGATCAAAAGTGATGATAAAGACATCATTTTACAAGAGATTTCTATTTCAGATAAATGCTGCTCTTTTGAACTGTCTGTTCATCAAAGAAACCTGAAAAAATTCTACTCAGCTGTTTTCAACATTATCATAATAAGAGTTTTTTTTCTTTTTTCTTTTTAGCAGCAAATCAGTATATCAGAATTATTTTCACAGCTTCCTTTGGGAAGTCGTGGCCTGGTGGTTAGAGAATCGGACTCCCAATTGAAGGGTTGTGGGTTTGAGTCCCAGGCTGGCAGGAATCGTGGGTGGGGGGAGTGCATGTACAGTTCTCTCACCACCCTCAATACCACGACTGAGGTGCCCTTGAGCAAGGCACCGAACCCCCAACTGCTCCCCGGGCGCCGCAGCATAAAAAATGGCTGCCCACTGCTCCGGGTGTGTGTTCACAGTGTGTGTGTGTTCACTGCTCTGTGTGTGTGCACTTTGGATGGGTTAAATGCAGAGCACAAATTCTGAGTATGGGTCACCATACTTGGCCGAATGTCACTTCACTTCACTTCACTTCAATTTCTGAAGGATCGTGTGACTGGAGTAATGATGCAAAAAAAATTCAGCTTTGAAATCTCAATAAATTACATTTTGAAATATATTCAAATAGAAAACAGCTATTTAGGCTAGTAAATATATTGCAAAATTTCACTGATTTGCACTTGGATCAAATAAATGTAGGCTTGGAGAACAGAAGAGAATTAAAAAACATTAACAAGCTTACTGTTCAAAAACTTTTGACTGGTAGTGGATACTAAAGGCAACAAAATTTTCTCTAATTTCTAGCTTTTCTTTTTTTTTTGGCTTAGAAATCTATAACTGCTGGACAATAACAAATAATAATGATTTGTTTATATACTACAAACACTTGTTATCACATAATAAGGCAGAATAGTTTCTATACTGTAATAAATGCTATGTCAATTAGCACTGCATTGTTCTTACACTATTTATCACCTCCTGGAGATTTTTTTGGACTTGAAAAAAAAAAACAAATCCGAAAACAACTATTTTCATACAGACGCTTTTGCCCATATTAGGAATTTCCTGTTATGACTTTCTGCACGAGAGCGCCCTCCGGCTTCGAGTATGAATGAAACACACACTGCAGGAGAGTTTATCACTCCATTATGTTTATCTCGCCTTTTCGGTCCGAAAAAACATCAGGTCATGCGCAGACTATCCTGTCTCTTTGAGTTTAAAACTATATTTATTCACACCAGCTCTTGAAAACCTCTACATGAACACACTTGCCCGAAAAAGTGCGGGGGACGAATTTCCGTGATACTAAAAGTGGGGGGGACAAGTCCCCCGTGTAATCTACGACCCTGCATATAACGAAACGTGCTGTAAATCATCACAACATATGCATATAACGAAACGCGCTGCAAATCCTCACAGCACATGCACATTATGAAACAAATAATGAAGCATTGCAAATATATTTTCATTAACCTTGAAATTATATTTAGCTGAGGATATTGAAGTTAGCCATCTTAAGTAACGTTTTACATTTAATCATGTAATTATTCAGCTTATTTAGGCTAAAAATATCCAAAAGATAAAGGAATCGTATGGAACCAAAAGAGTCTCAATAAAGATAAATGCACACACTACATTCACACATGCACACATAGGATTCATACATGCACACACATAATTCATAAATACACACAGGATACACAAATGCGCACAAAATTTACAAATGCACACACAAAATTTAAAAAGCACAGAAGATTCACAAATGCATACAAAATTCAGAAATGCACACAAAATTCAGAAATACACACACAATTCAGAAATGCAAACAACATTTACAAATGCGCTCAAGATTCACAAATGCACAGGACAAGATTCAGAAATGTATTTCTGATGCACACACACATATATCTTGATTTACAAACTGCTTGCGGTCTGTGAACTTCATTGCATTTGTGTGTGAATTTTGGACTCCCCTGACTTGGCTCGACACACAAATGCCTTTTTTTAAACAGAGAATGATCTGCAACCAATCAGATATCTCCCTTGTTTTAGCCAATCACAAGAATACACCCCACTTGGGGGGTTGTTTACTTATAAGCCAATCAGCGAACGACTCACTTTCCTCAGCGAACAACTCACTTTCCTCACGCAGCGAACGACTCACTTTCCTCAGCGAACAACTCACTTTCCTCACGCAGCAAACGACTCACTTTCCTCAGCGAACGACTCACTTACCTCACGCAGCCGACGACCCACTTTGCGCAGCCGGACACCCACTTTGCGCAGCAGGAAACTCACTTTCCGCAGCCGGAGAGTCACTTTCCTCTCGCAGCGAACGACTCACTTTCCTCACGCAGAGAACGATTCACTTTCTTCACGCAGCGATCAACTCACTTTCCTCAGCGAACGATTCACTTTCCTCACGCAGCCGGAGACCCACTTTTCGCAGTCGGAGAGTCACTTTCCTCTCGCAGCGGACCACTGACTCTCTCTTCATGTAGGGATCGAATATTAAAATTAAAGTGACTTCTATATTGCATCCAAAAGAATATTTAGATATATTTAAATATTAAAAAGGTGTAAAAATTTTTTTTACTTTCATTAAAATATTTCAATAAAATGAAATAATTGCCTATTGCAAATTTATGAATCCATGGTTAACTTTTTTTCTGCAGTCACTGGGCTATATGTATTGAGACATTTTTAAATTTATATTTTGTAAAAAATAATAAAAAATAAAACTGAATTGTGATCTAAACATCTGTATTTTCATACAATTTCATAAATAAGTAGGCTATAATATGCCGCACCACAGGCATATCACGCTGTGTGAACGTGTTCATGTGATTGGCTTATAAGTAAACAATCCCCCACACGTGGAGTGCGTTCTTGTGATTGGCTAAAACAAGGGAGATATCTGATTGGTTGGAGATCATTCCCTGTTTAAAAAAAGGCATTTGTGTGTTGAGCCAAGTCAGGGGAGTCTCAAAATTCACACACAAATGCAGTGAAGTTCACAGACCGCAAGCAGTTTGTAAATCAAGATATATGTGTGTGTGCATCAGAAATACATTTCTGAATCTTGTCCTGTGCATTTGTGAATCTTGAGTGCATTTGTAACTGTTGTTTGCATTTCTGAATTGTGTGTGTATTTCTGAACTTTGTGTGCATTTCTGAATTTTGTATGCATTTGTGAATCTTCTGTGCTTTTTAAATTTTGTGTGTGCATTTGTAAATTTTGTGCGCATTTGTGTATCCTGTGTTTGTATTTATGAATCATGTGTGTGCATGTATGAATCCTGTGTGTGCATATGTGAATGTAGTGTGTGCATTTATCTTTATTGAGACTCTTTTGGCTCCATAGAATCATGCATTCAGGTTGTTTAAAAAAACAACAAAAAAAACCTCACCTTTCAGTTCACCAAAAACTCCACTGACCATTAGCCACTGCACGATAAGCAAATCCCAGCCAGGTCCGACATTTTTAGGGGTCTCCTTGAAACATTTCCATTGTGGTCAGTGCTATTTGCATCAGGATTTGCAGAGTTTCTTAATTTGCATGTTTTGTGAAGGATTTGCAGCGCGTTTCGTTATATGCATGTGTTGTGAAGGATTTGCAATGCGTTTCGTTATATGCATGTGTTGTGAAGGATTTGCAGCACGTTTCATTATATGCATGTGTTGTGATGATTTGCAGCGCGTTTCATTATATGCATGTGTTGTGATGGATTTGCAGCGCGTTTCGTTATATGCATGTATTGTGATGATTTGCAGCGCGTTTCGTTATATATTTGTGTTGTGAGATTTTGCAGGCGTTTCGTTATATGCATGTGTTGTGATGATTTGCAGCGCGGTTCGTTATATGCATGTGTTGTGATGATTTGCAGCGCGGTTCATTATATGCATGTGTTGTGAGATTTTGCAGAGCATTTCGTTATATGCATGTGCTGTGAGGATTTGCAGCGCGTTTTGTTATATGCATGTGTTGTGATGATTTGCAACACTTCTGTTGTCAAATTGGTGAAGATGTTTTTTTTTTTTTGCTGGTGTTTTTTCAATTTGCATGTGTTTTCTTAAATTGCAGCAAGTTGAGCTCTCGGCCACCGTATTTTTGGCATAAAAGAAAAATCGATAATTTTGACCCATGCAACATATTTTTAGCTATTATATAGGCTACCTTTGTTACTTTTGACTGGTTTTGTGCTCCAGAGACACATCAAATTCAACGTAAAAAAAAAAAAACCTTGTGGCTCTTTTGGGTTTGTAAAAGATGTTCCTTAGAGATAAAGTGTAGTGCTTTAAAAAATCTTCAGCAAATTAATAAATTGCTGTGGTTGTTGTTAACACGTCATATGTCAAAAACATTTAACTCAATGAAAACAGAGCAGAATTAATCAACAATCGACTAGTAAATTTATTTCACTGTAAAAAAAATTGGCGTAGAAACAGTTTTCACTCAGAAATTGCTAGTAAATTTACACTTCCACTTCTAAGTCCAATACTGTTTATTTTCAACTTCAATAAAAATCATTTTTCACAGTGCATTTGAACACAGGCTCCCTGTCATTTGCTCCACTTCTCCCCCCTTTTTTTCTCCTAATGGTTTCTTCTTCACAAGAGTTGCATTTGTCACTCTTTGCTATGACATCATCACTCATCTTAAAGGCCTCTGACATCATCATTATTTTATCCTTCCTCCTTCATTCATTTTCATCCGTGACCTTCTTTTCCCCCGTGTTAATAGTAAGGAGTGCAAATAAATAAACGAATAACATTTCTACTAAGACGTGTATTTATTTATGCCAAGGACTAGTGGGCCAGGATGGAAAAAAGAAGGGGAAGAAAACGAAAAAGGGAGGGGAGGAGAAAGAGACACACACAGAAAGAGAGAGGCTGGTGGCCACGGCAGGTTTTAATCAGGAACAAGATGCCTGTAATGAGATCACTATTTCGTTGCATGCAGATTGATGTCATGTGAAGCTTTGTGCTGCAATGAGACATGCGGAGAGAGCGCGAGGCGTGCATGTGCAAGCACAACGTAAATTTACTCAAAGCACGCACACGTAAATACATGAACACACGCACACGAAAGCCATCCGTTTTTTAGTTTCAAAGTCAAACGCACGGCTCGGGCAATGAAGGGCCTCATTCATTCCGCTTTGCAAAATGTACACATTTACTCTAACATTGACTCCAACTGACATGAAGAAATAACATAGACTAGGAAAAACAACACACAGAGTGCTTTTGGAAAAAGCTATAAGGGGGGAAAATGGGACAGGCTGTGGTGTATATTTTGCATTAAAGTTCGTGTAAATGTTAAGCCACATGTCATATTTAATCTGTGGTTGCACGTGTGTGCATGTTTGTAGGCCTACTTATTTTTGTATGTGTATGTGCGCAAGTCAAGTAAGCAAGCGCGCCTCGGCGGCGCAAACAGAGTTGTCGGAAAAAAAACTTAACAGGGTGCCAATAAGCGCATGCAAATGAGTGCGCGGCCTATCCTCCAACATATGTGTCCAATGAAAGGTGAATGGCTCTCCTGTCTATACTTTCCTCACAATCAGCCATGATGTCACCATGAACCCTCTCTGAACCGACCTCTGTCAAAAAACATTTCGCTCTCTCCCTCTCATTCGCTTCTCATTTTCCACCTTTCCCTATTGCACTCACCAGGCTGCCTCCCTCCAGTCCGAAATTCTTTTGGTGAAACCACATTTTTTCTTTCTTCTTTTTATTCGCTTTTTTCCCTTCATGCCCCCCCCCCCCTCTAACTCTCCCCCCCCCCCCCCCCTCCTTTCGTTTTTGCATCCAGGCCCATTCTGTCCGTGGCTCTCTCACTCTAATTGAACCAGCACAAGTGAAGCCCACTGCCAAAAGTACCAGGATGTTCTGATTAAGATGGACTTTGTTTAAAAGGTGGCCTTTTCAAAACCGTTCGTGGCTCTAAGAGAAAGAAAGCAAGGGCGGAAAAATATAGTATGGCTAAAAAACAGAAGTCGGGGAAGGACGTCGCTAAAAGACAGGGAGAGAGAACGCGTAGAAAGAGAGCAAAGAGAGGGGGGCTGGAGGGGGCTGCGGGAGAAGATGCCTGATCCACATATGGAAGCAATTCTGTAATTGCGGCAAATCTTTGTGCTCGAGAAGAAAGGTCCCCTTTTCAATGCCTTCTCCTTAGCAAATAAAACTGCCATTGCACAATGAAAAAAAAGACTTTGAAACGATATGTTCACTCAGAGATTGCAAGTAGATTTTTCCAAATAATTAGCCTATAAAGAAATGCAAAGTAACTAATTGAAATAAAGCAATAGTTTGGCCCAAAAATTAACCTTTGCTAAAAATCTACTCACCCTCAGGCAGTCTAAGATGTGGATGAGTTTGTTTTTATAGTCTTTTAGAAATGTAGCATTACATCACTTGCTCATCAATGGATCCTCTGCAGTGAATGGGTGCCGTCAGAATGCGAGTCCAAACAGCTGATAAAACATAAAAATAATCCACAAGTAATCCAGTTCATCTTTGAACTTCTTGTGAAATGAAATGCTGCATGCTTTTAAAAATCAAATGCATCAAGACGGTTTAACTCTAAATCATCCAAGGGTCCATAATCTTTCATTATGCATCCACCTTAAAAAAAAATCAATCCTTTTATACCTCTCACTTCAAATCCGCCGACATATTTGTTTTAAACTGTTTTGCTTGTAAACAGTGCTTGATCTGTGCATATTTCTCTCCTGAAAGCAATATGAATAGAGGACTCATATCTTAGCAACAGTTTGAAGTTAAAAATGTCTTAATGATGGATTTGTTTCTCTTAACATACAACTTTTCACTTCACAAGATAATAACTGATGGACTGTCAGGAGTCATGTGGATTACTTGTGGATTATTGAGGTGTTTTTATCAGTTTTTTGGACTCATTATGACGGCACCCATTCACTGCAGAAGAGATGATCCACTGGTGAGCAAGTGATGTAATGCTAAATTTCTCCAAATGTGTTCTAAAAAAAAAAGTTATCTACATCTTAGATGGCCTGAGGGTTTCTAAATGATGAGGAAATTAAAACATTTTGATAAACTATTCCTTTAAACATTAAATGTGAAAGTAAAATACATACAACAAAAGACTATTTTAAAAGCATTTTAAAAGTCACATCTAAACTTTTCACTATATATATCCTCTTCACCATACTAGTGCTCTTTCCCTAACAGGGAGCTTGGTATAAACTTGTTAAATTGCTCATCAGCCTCAGAGAATCTGGCATGACTTCACAAACAGATCTTTCAATAAAAGAGTGAAAGAGTTCGAGCTTGTAAGTGTTGGTGGGCAGAAGAGAGGAACAGAAAGATGACAGACACTGATGGCTGTCTGCCTAGCTCTAGGCACAAGGTGTTTCTACTGTGTGCATGTTGGCAGCAGCCCCTGTTCAGTTCCCAAACACTGCCGCTCTCCCTCTGTAATTATCGGCATGCCCTGCCATAACATGTTCCTCGGTGCTTGAGTTGCCCACAGTCATGGGTTCATAGCTGTGGAACAGAGCTCCAGATTTAACACAGCCAATTAACCCTGGCAACTGTCAAAACACCATAGAAACAGGGTTTACTTAAGGTGCCACATTATCTTCAGATTATTTCTATCTTGTGCGAAATGTATCATTTCAATCAACATGTCAAGCACACAAGCTGTAATCAAACTTTTTTTATGGATTCAGAAAAAAAAAAGAGATGCGAGCTAGAATGTTTATGGCCGACTTTGACAAAGCTTCCTCTCGATGTCCAAATAAAGGCCTTAAAAGGAGGTTTATAATATGTTGCATGATTTGATATTACAGAAGCATATTTTAGCCTCTCCGGTTGCCTGTTACATTGCTTTTACTTTTACATTTACAGGCATATTTTATTTATGGGTGAGGGGAATATATTATATTAAGGACTGAAGAAAAATATAAAGGAAGGTTTGATCTATTGGTGTGACCTAGTGCTAAATTAAGATGGTAATTTAAAGGGTGTAAGAGCCACTTCTTGCATTAAAGCTACATCTAGTGGTCAACATTGGAAGTACAACATAAAGCCATCACTATTGCTCAAGGTCATGTCACATTGTATATGAAAGCACTATGAACAAGAGCACTTTCATAAGCATTACGTTGTCATTATTATTATTATGCACTTTAATTGTCTGCAAACACTATGAGTGAGAATACTGTGTTTTTTTGCTGGAACATAATTTTTAACTATACCCTAATCTATGTTCAAATAGCACTGACCAACTCCAGTTTAGACAACTTTACAGTGTATAAGAGTTATTGATACTCATTATAAAGGACTGGCCAAGTAAATACCAAGTTCATGGGCAATACAATACATATTCCATTTGCAAGACGCTGAACAAGGTTTAAGCTTTTCATCTATTTAAATAAATATATGATTAGCCTATATTTTATGGCAAATAAAACTATAGCATAACATAATTTTGCTATAAAAAAAATGTAAAAAGCTATAAATATTTTTTTTTTTCAGATTAATATTAACCGCCACAATAGCACAATGGTAAATAGGAAGAGCATTTTATTATTTGTTTGTCAGAGTTGCCTTTGTTAATGGATGTTTTTCATGCACTACATTTTGCCCACCCCTTTTTTTTATGAAGGCCCACCCACTAAAACATTTCTGGCTTCGCCCTTGTAATAGCATAAAATGCAGAAAAACAGCCGTGTGCGTTTATTAACCACAAGAGGACGCTGTTTTGCTGTTCTTTCAGTTTAAAAGGGGTATTGTTTACAAATCATTATCCCCCAAAATCTGATTTTAACCCCAGCAGCACAAGCACATGCTTTCATTAAAACAAAACCAGCTATTAAGATATAAAAAATCTCTCTCTGTGTGTGTAGGTCCCACGTTATATTAAGTGGCCTTAACTATGCATTTACATAAAAAAAAAAAGAAAAGAAAAAAAAAAATATATATATATATATACTAGGGTACACACACATACAATACCATTCAATGCCATTCATGTTTTTTTTTTTTAATGTAGTCTCTTGTTCTCATCAAGACTGTATTTATTATTTAAATTTAAAACTAAAATCTACATTTTTTTCTAAATGTAAGGTTTAGAAGTGGAGTTCATATTTCATATTGGAAAGTTGTAATGCTTAGAATTTAATATGATTTATATTTGAGTTAATATACTAGAAGTATATTTACAATGTTTAGTCAGTTAATTATTTACACCTCCACTTCTAAACCTTACATAACAATATGAGTCTTTAATGTCATTTTTTATCCATTTAACACATCATTGCTGAATAAAAGTGTTCATTACTTTTGAAAAAATAAAATAAAATAAAAACTTACTGACTCCAAACCTTTGAACGGTAGTGTATATTGTAACACAAGAATCAAGATTTCCATTTTGAATAAAAGCTGTTTTATTATTATTATTATTATTATTTATTTATTGTGTGTGTGTGTGTGTGTGTGTGTGTGTGTGTGTGTTGTCCCTTGCTTCTCTCTAGTAGAAGTTTTGTATGCTGGCTTCAGACCCTCTTTATGGAAATACATTCTTTGAATTCTGTTCTTCAATCTAAAATTCCTAAATCGAATAATTTTTTTTCTGCTATAGCTATTAGGCAAACAAGAGAACACAACAAAACTACATTCAGGCTAGAATCAACTATACAGTAAGAAATCAGATAGTTCATAAGTTCAAATTATAATGATTATGAGCTGTCCAAAACAGTTATTTGATATTGTGTTATCTTATTTTTTTTTTTAAGATAAATACTTTATTACTGTACCTTACATACATAAGGTGTTTTTATGCACTTGTTTATGCCATGCCTCTGTGCCTCATTCACATGTTGAAAGAGATTTTAAAAGGCCCGCTCGGCAGCAGTCACGCAGAGCCCCTCCTGCAGTCCATGTGCAAGCCTCTCATGTCGCCTAGTCTCACGCTGTGTTTTGCATAAAATGTGTGTCAGTAGGACAAGCGCTTCCACGGCACATGCAGAGGGCGCATGCAGCGTGGCTTTACTAGCACGTACTCCCGCCAATGAAAATGCACGCTAGGATCAAGAGGAAAGGGAAAGCTAGGAGATCATGGGGCACGTCAGAGTGAGATAAATCCCTGCCAAAGACAACAACAGAGGTTGACGGCTCTCCTAAACTCAGTGACATTTGCCAGTCATCCTAAAACGTGATTGATGTGGGTGTGGAAGGGCGTGTGCGTGCCCAGGAGTTTGACAGTCCCACAGAGATGCTGATGACAATGAACGGACAGACGAGAGACATAACCCAGCACACCTAACGCGTCCTTCACACTAGATCAAGAGCAGGGTACAGGTAGCCGCGCGCGGAAACTGCATCTGCACACCTGTGACCGACTCTATTTTTACCGACTGTTTGTGTATCCGCTGCCAAATGCTCTGTGCTCGAGATTCTGCCTGCCTTCCTCGGGATTCTCACTGTATGCACAGGCATTTCGTGACTTTTATACCTGTTTTCACCAGACTTTAACACACTGACCCACAC
Organism: Carassius carassius; assembly: GCF_963082965.1. Lineage (NCBI taxonomy): Eukaryota > Metazoa > Chordata > Actinopteri > Cypriniformes > Cyprinidae > Carassius > Carassius carassius. The sequence goes on along the minus strand of NC_081791.1, from coordinate 23,273,318 downwards.
AGACTTTCTCGAAGATAATAGTTCTGAAGACAGAGGATCTTGAAAAACATATCAAGGATGGACAGCAGTCCTGGTAAGTAATACATTTATTATTATTATTATTATTATTATTGTTGTATTTACAATTAATATTTTTATAATGCAATATTATTACTGCTAATATAGCTTATTATTATTTTTCATAAAAATGCCATTTTATCGATGATGTGGCTTAATATGTTTATTATAATCCACCTGGCATTTAATACAAATGCTGAACTCATAATTCTGTGCATTAAAGGTTGTATACATTTTTTTTCTGATTAAATGTTTTTTTTAAAATGCACAATTAAATTAAAAGTGCTGAGGATAGTAGACATGCTCATTCTAAAAGCTTTAGAGTTTTAATATTATTATGATTACTATGCATTTTATACATCATAATTAACTAAATATACATTTCATGTTTTGTGTTAACTGATTAAACTGTATGTAGATGCACAATGCATATGGTTCTAAAACTTTAATATATTCCATGCGTGTTCACTCTGAAATCTGCAAGTTGCATTTGAACTATACTCAAAACAAAGACGTTTTACAGTGCTGCAGTGAATTATGTGATACACACTGGTTTTGCAGTAATAACCTAGGCAGGTGTCATGAAGGCGTCTGCATGCTTTTATGATTGCGCTGGTTAGACTCATCATCAGTGCAGCATAAAGACTACAAAGTGCAGCTAAATATAGCATCAGTCTAATCCAATGTGTGAATCACATAAATGATGGTGATAAACATTGCTATATTAGAGTAACTTCTGTAACTGCTGTCATAAACCCTGTGTGATTGCTTTCATGGAATCTATTTAGAAACCACACGTGTGCTATAACAACTTCCTGGTACTAGCCATGAAAACAAACTCACGTGTATAGATGGTCCAAGAGCGCTGTCAAACTTGGCTCTGACACATCAGCACACTTTACTAGTGTAAACTATAGTATGGCCATTAATCACACGAGATATTCAAAAAAAACATGCAACTGGAATATAAATAGAAAAGCAAGAGTCAAGAGACATTATTCACTGTCCCACCAACACTTATGGAAAGTTAGTGAACTCTTGGGGTACATGGGTGGTCATGCACTAAAGCTGCATTCGTTTTTCTTTTATTTTATAGAGCTTACAATAATTTTACTTTACTCAAGTATGCAGCCTTCATCCAAGGAGGTTAACCAGTTAAGCTGATTTGAGTTGTGGTTCAATACTGAGGTTAGCCAAGGGCCATTTACATGCTGGCTCAGTCAACCAAGTCCACTTCAATGTTAATTGATGGCTGATTCATTAAAGCTGCAGTCACGTTCCAGAACAGGTGATAGAAAAACTGTCTCGTGCCTGGCACACCCTCTCAACTCACCCTCTGTTTGACAGAAAGCCTTGAAAGCAAGTAAAACAAATATGAGGCACAATAACATGCTGCATAAAGTCATTAAAGACAGGGAAATAATAACATTTGATCACATGACCTTTTAAGAGTTAGACAAAAGGAAACAAGGAAGCAGATTTTCTGTGACATTTAACAAGTAAACACACTACATAAACTCAAACATGTGACTTTAGATCCAGCCCACATGGAGTTCTAGGGATGCAACAATATTGCAATTTTGACTGATACAAAGAATTGCTTAATGTCATGTCCAATAACCAATATGATGTTTGATATTATATAAGTCTATTACATACAGGTTAACAAAAAAACAGTTCACACCAAACTTAAACATTTTGAAACCTGTGTGGTTTCCTAATGTGCTTCATGTGGTAACATCTAAATAAACTGCTTTCATTCAAAAAGTCAGTATTACCCAAACTGACCCCCCAAAAATGACCAAACTACAATAAGTATTTTTAAGGTGAAAAACAGAATCTTTTATTTTCATTTTCAAAGGAACTAAATTGTGTAGCCTACTCTAGTTTTTTCTTTTTGTCCCTTATGCAAAAAATGGCACATTTGGTTTGGTTTACTAACCTACTGATGACAGATGCTTTACAAATCCACTTATGAAACCTCTGTTGAATATGTGACTATGGTGAGTGTGATTTCACCAAGTTCAAAATGTTCCTGGACCAGCATCCTTGTTGATCCTGGAACAAAATTACAATCAACCAATCGAAATTGAATTATAGCATTTCAGGAAATATCTGTTTTAGGTTTACAATCAGTGTTAGGTGCTTCTACACCCTTGTTAATCAGCTATCATTTCACGCTGATTTTAGGAATAAATTATGGGTGAGGTTAGGTCTAGGGGTAGGTGATTGGGTTAAGTCTATATTTTTGGACAATAATGTTGAATCAGCATCATTAAAAGATGTTGATGTTGAACATGTCTTACTTGGCAAAATCACGGCGACCATGTGTCTATTGTACAACAACGGGACCTTAAATAATTTGCATTAGCTTATAATGTTCCATTTATTATCATTATTGGTGTAAAACGTTTATGGAACTCTGTTACACGTTCCAATGGTTTAAATACGTATCACACATAAAGTCTATGCTCTGTGCTCACGAGATGAGTGAGAAGTTCCAGAAGCGATTTATGCAGTGTAGCTAACGGACCATCCACCCACCCCCTCCATTTTATATAGCCGCTTGCCTCTATTTTATAGTGCTTTTCGATTATAGGAGAGGCGCGAGGCTTTTAGTTTTGCTTGTGGGAGCGCAGCGCGCGTATCTTCCCACCGCCACCGAACGCATCCCTCGCGCCTACAATCGTCCTCACGTGCATGCGCTCTTTCAGCCGCGTGCAGCGCGTGATTTCCACGCCCCCGCCCTCACTGCTTCTTTCAGTGATTATGTTTTGATGCGGATTATACGTTAGGAAGGGGAGGTTGGTCAGTGGGTCAGCGATTTCATGCAGTCAGTGTAGCGCCTCATCACGTTTTCCCGCCTCATGCAACGGTTCGCATAAACAGCTTCATGACAGAATGTGAACATTCTACAATGGACGAAATTACCTATCCAAGTTTATGTTTATATATAAATATATATATATATATATATTTTTTTTTTACTAAATACTAAATGTTATAATATAATATAATATAATATAATATAAAATAATATAATATTCTTACCAAATATGTTTTTTAAAAAAATGTAATGAAACGTCCTGAGGGTCTGAGAACTAGTTTGAAAACTTTTGGCTTTAAATTGTATTCATATTTGTGTGATTTTGACCCACTTTATGAAATTTTTCTATCCTGTAATAACCCATTTAATCTATATATGAGCACATCTCCTTCAATAGTAAGCAAATGTCATGCTTGTTCTAAAAAAGTTTTAAAAAGTGAAAGTATGTGCTTTTATCATGATAATTTTACATTCACATTACTTTCTTGCATTCCCGCCCAAACCCATACAAATGCAGAAATGTTAAGATGCCGTATATCAAGGCAGATTTAGAAAACATTGCGGTCATGCAAGGCAGAGTTCAGCTATTTTCCTCAGGGGAGGGAGGAAGAGAGACCATGCCAGTATTTGAGACCAGGGAGGAGGGAATAATTGTCCCTGCAAAGTCCTCACGTTTCTACGCCTGCCTTTGGTCACTAGCAGATTAGGGTTTGCATGGGTTGCCTAAGCTCACAAAGAGACCTGCTGATTCTTCAACTAATGCTGGTGTTTCCACTGACCCTAATTTGTACCGGCTTGCAATGACATGTGCACGGCTCCTTATTTAGCTTTTAGAAATTGTATTATCTTCACTTGATGTTCAAACTGGTTATTTACATAAAGGGCAGGAAAAAAGAAAAAATAATATCACACCTACATATTTTAGATTAATATCTAATTCAAGCCTTAGACTGGTTTGCAATCATGTGAAACTGGTGCCAAAAACAACTGTGCCCCAGCTGTTATGGTTTGGTTTAATAACGGGCATGTCCTGTTATCTATAATGTAATTTGTCTGTTTAACCTCTGTGGCCTCACACGTGTGTCCAGGTGTGAGTATTTCTGTGTAAGTGGGTGGGGTTTGTGAGTTGGGCAGGACTGAGTAATACACTCAGGTAGGACTCACTATCACAAGGCTGTAAAATCCTGCGCTGCAGTATATCAACAAGTCCCATTGCACGTGCCAGTAGAGGGATCACAAAAACACTTGAGCTAAATAAATACCGCGTGCAGCATGTGAAAAACACACAAAGGAGTAAGGCAATTATTTACTGGTAGTTTGAACTTGTTTACCACAGAATGGTTCCAACTGATGTGGAAAACACAGATTGAAAGACAGTAATAAGGAAATAATTAGCTTATTGTCATAAGCACTGCACAGTATTAAAGGCAAAGTTAAACTAAAAACATTCAGGAATTTTTTTCTTTTGTGATCTACATAAGATACTCATGTGCACTTGCAATGTCATGAGGTTGAATAAATGTTTGGTTTTGTGGTCCAGGGTCACATATGGAGACACTGACTCAAATACTGGCCTAAATAGTGGCGTAAATAGTGTGAAAACGGCAAGGCCAGCTTCCACAACATTGTTTGCACAAGCAAGAAGCATTTTGTTTATTAAAAATATCATTAATAACTTTGCCTGTTGAAAGCCACCACTGCATTACATTGTTAAAGCACCATGGTGCAAGAAACGTTTTGGACACTGCGGCTTTAAATCGCATTCTCTTGGCCCAGATTTGACCGACTGTGTTCTCGGGTTGTTTAAAAAGTCAATCTGAAAGCCACGGTGCACATTCTACCAAAACGTGAGTCCTCGTTGCCTCTCTCTCACAGGAGAGCATCTGTGTGGGAACCGTAACATTATCGCAAAGTCCCTGCATGTAGCGTTTGATACGGTTGTTGTAGCTGTTTACACGAGACTGCGGATTTGGTTTGGGTAGGAACGGTGTCAGGATTCCATGTGAGGCGGCGGTCAGGTGTTGTGCAGTTTTGGCTGGGGCACTATGCCAGGGCTATTATTGGAGAGCAGAGGCGGGAGAGCTCGCGTCGCAAACACGTGAGATCGTGCCTCAGCTCATCCTGAGCGCATGACCGGAGAGGATGCGACAGGATGCAGAAACCCAGAGGGAGAAAGAGAAACCTGCGGGGGAATGGAAATAAAACAAGCCGATGGTTTCATTTAAAGTAACGTGTAACAACACCAAACCGTAAACCTCTTGAGTGCACAAAAATGGTTATCGTCGCAATATGCTGCTGTACAGCCGTCATTATTTTTAACGCTTGAGATTGTTCTGACGGAGGAAACCTCACTCACTCCCAGTCGTTTAGATCATTAGATCACCTCCCTTCTGAAAGCTGCTGCAAGCGGTTAAATATCACTCACATAATGCCCCTAGCCCCTTACAGATAGCGAACAAAGAGATACGCCGTTGTATTGTCCGCAGTTTTTTGAACCGGATCTTTTTGATCGATCGGTCAGGGTCGATTCTCTAAAACGGACTAAATCAGTCGGCGCATTTCTCGAGTCAAAAAAACACTTGCTGAATTCAGAACAGCATATTAGCATACTTCGCCTAATATTGGTCAGCGGGGTTTTGCCAAGTAAGACATTTTCCTAGATCAAAATTTTTGGTAGATCCTGAATCAAAAAACATAGATCCAACACCTAAACCTAACCCCAACTATGATTAATTCCTACAACCAGAGGGACATGATGATAGCGGAGTAACAAAAGAGTGTAGAAACACCTATTCATGGTTGTGAACCTAAAACTGATTTTCCTTTGAACTTATCCCTTAACTCTGACTATTTGATGGGAATTTTGTTTCAGGACGAACAATGATGTAGACTTTCTTAATGAATGTCTCTTGTTGAACATTCATGAAAATCCGAAAACCAATTAATAAACTGATAAGCGCATTTGTTGTGAACCTGGAATTTGATGGTAGAGCAACAAGGAAGTTACTCAAATAGCCAAACATGAAATAATGAATACTGGAAATATATTTATGACTTGAGCAAGATATCAGCAAATGAACAATCTCACATGCTGGTTTAAATAAATAACATTTCATTATAATATCTAAAAATGCTTTCAGTCTAAATAGATAGATTTAGCATTTAGCATTGTTTAATGCCAATGCAAATTAGACTTTGCAAATTTGCCAGTTCAACAAATTTAGCTCGGGCACATGAAATTAACCCTAACTCTAACTTTTAACTAGGGTTGTTAAAACGTAAGGTGTTTGAAAGACTAGTGAAAATGCAACATAATGAAATTTACTAACAAAATAAAGTTCCATTTTTATGTCTTTTTTCCCACTCAAAGGCTTCATATACTCTGGTATTTTTACAGGGGGTGTGATACTCTACGCTGGTAGCAATGGCAGTGCCAGTCCAAGAAGCCCAGGAAGCCCCTCTAGTGGCTATCAAACCCAATCTCCATCTTCTCACTCCCAGCCCTCTTCCCCAGAGGAGGTCACCTTCACCGAGATTGGGGCCCTCAAGCAGCAAGCACCTTCTCCAAAACTGGTATTTCAGTTCCCTGAAATCTACAACAACGCCACTGCAGGTTCACACAGCTACTCCCATCCCATCGCCGGCAAAAGGCCTTGTGGATTCACTGGCACGTTTACCAGTAAGTGGGTTCTCTTTTTAGTACCTACATCACACAAGTCAGCATCTTCTTTCACAAAGGAATAACGAGTCCCCAATATTAAGGACATGCGTTCTTGTACGTCCTGACCCCATTCTCTCTCTGTTTCTATCTTTATCTGAGCAGAGACTGGAGGCATGGTGCTCCTTTGTAAAGTGTGTGGAGATATCGCATCAGGGTTCCACTATGGTGTCCATGCATGCGAAGGCTGCAAGGTGAGAGAGAACAAGCCTCAGATAAATCAAACATGCATGAGTCTTTTCTGTCATGTTATTGTGGTTTATCATATCAAATGTCTTTTGTTCTTTGCAGGGCTTTTTCCGCCGCAGCATTCAGCAGAACATTAACTACAAGATGTGTGTGAAGAACGAGAACTGTCTAATAATGCGCATGAACCGCAATCGCTGCCAACACTGCCGCTTCAAAAAATGCCTGTCTGTTGGCATGTCCCGTGACGGTGAGAATTTTAAGAGGTTATCAGGGCACTGACATATGACAAATAGTTAAAAGTCGTATTTTCATTGCATTCTTCAAGCCAAGCATCCCAAACCCCCCCCCCCCCCCCCAACCTACTTTCCTCTTTTAGTCTTGCACCGTTGGTAACTTTCAAGAGAGTTGTTTTGCACTCGTTTCTGTCTCGTTTGCCCTTTGTGGTCCCTTCTTTTTCTCGCCTCCTTCTCTCAATCGGTTTACCCTTCCCCCTCGCATGTTCCCTAAGCTCTGCCTCCCAATCCCTCCTAGAGACAATGATATATGAGGGATGGAGTCACGCAGTCCCTGAAGCTATCTGTCATCTGGAAAACTGCAGCAAATACAAGAATTATTTTGAGAAATTGGAACAAGGGCGACTTGATTACCATACTTGTGGCCTTATAACATCCTCAGCAATTAATGTTGTGCTGCAGCAAAAATTAAGCAAGGGATGCAGAAAAAAGCAAGGCATCTGAACTCTTTAGAAGAACAATGCCTTTGGTGGAGATTTAACCCCGAATAACACTGAAATGAATGATAAATCTTGTCCAATTAACTTTTGAGGAAATTTAGCAAAATAAACTGATACTTGTACATTGTGACCTATTTAGTCAGGTTCTCAGCAGAATTTCACATGGTTACCAGCGGATGTGCTTCAAAGTTAGGTTTGGCTATGATAGCAGATTGCACTGGATATTATTCTAAGAGGGCACTATCAGAAATGAGTCTATTGGTTACAAAGTGGGGGAGGTAAACAGTCATTTTACCCTAGTTCCTGAAATTGTTAGGGCCCACAACCTAGAAACCTGTTTCTCTGACGGGTTCTCTTGCACAAACAGGAAAACCTCATGCAACGGCCTCAAATACCACAATAAAGTAGACGCCCTGATTTCATTTCACTTTACAGCAGTCTTTAGTTTAATTTCGGTTATGTGGTACAAACAGATGTTTGGTTTGACACGATGGTGTGGCATGGTTTCACTTCTGCTATGAACTTGCCATTTGTTAGTAATCAGTGCAGCGCCCTAAGCTATGTGTGTCAAGTTGTTTGCACAGGATGAAGCACCCTAGTCTTCAGATTCATTCTGAGAATTTGAACTGAATTTAACAGATTTAAGTCAAATTCAGAACTGGTGTATTGGAATTTGAATTGGCCACAACCCACCAGAAGTGGAATTTGAATTGAAATGACAGGAAGAGGAATTTACTGAATTGCCATTGAAACAAACTCAACACTGGCAATGCATTCTAGGAAATGAATTGTTATGTTAAAGTTTTTTTTTAAATAAAACGAAATAAGTAAACTTTTGTTAAAACAATATTCAGAGTTTTAACTCTGTTCTTCTAGTTAAAATTGGTAATATTAACTTTTTTATTTTTATTTCAGTTTAAGTTTTAAAAGTGCAATTCTGCATCCTGTTTGCTACATCAATTAAGACCGAGATTGAATTCAGGAAATTGAATTGGAATGACAATAAGAAGAACTGATTTATCTCAACAAAAAAAAATATTTATCTATAAACATACACACTGTATTTTTAACTTTTCTATTTTTGACAAAATAATGCATTGTTTATTTTGCATTACTAGTTAAAAATTACAGTAATTTAATTCTGATTTCCTACATTCAAATCTAAGTACAATTTTGTATCCGGTTTGCCAAACAATACAATACAAATTGAGCTGAAATTCAGGGACTGAATCGCAGTTTAAAAGGCATCTTCAGTTGAGTTCTAAATGGCACACAACCCTGATTGGTAAGTGGCAAGTCAGTTATGGACTTAGCAATGCAAAATATTGATCATCCTGCAGGATAACACATGCAACCATTGCATGTTAGTTACAGAAGAGTGGGAATTTTTTTTTTGGCTTCTCTAATTTTCTCAGATGCAGGTGTTGTGAGACATATATGATATATGGAACATCTCTGCCACTTGCCTTCCTTCTGCTCTCATCCTACAACCCAGGATGTACCATAATACCTTACATCTACTGCCACCTCAATCTGACAAATTACTTCTCTTCTCTTCTTTTCTCTTCTCTTCTCTTCTCTTCTCTTCTCTTCTCTTCTCTTCTCTTCTCTTCTCTTCTCTTCTCTTCTCTTCTCTTCTCTTCTCCCCTGCCTTTTCCTGTCCTCTCCTTACCACGGTCAGTAGTTTATCTCCCAATTCCCGTGGCATTGTCATCACGTTCTGCCTGACCCACTACCCTACTTACGGCTTCAGAGAGGATTGAGAGTAGCATAGGGATGAAGAGAGGAAGAGGTAGTGACGGAGAGAGATGAAGAGTGGGGGGAGGAACATATGGTAGCATTGGTGCTATTTTTAGATTCAACAGCTGACAGATTTACTTAGATGAGGGGGTGGTGATGGAGAAAAGAGTGAGGGGCCTGTGAAAGATGCGAAAGCATTAAAAACATGACTAACACATTTAATGATCATCAATATTCTACACCACAGCGACCAAAGATTCTAGATAGCAAGTTGTCTCCTACACTGCAGCTTTGCTATTTTTGAGTGTTTTTTTTTCACTTCCAAAGCAATTTTCAGACAATATTTCACTTTTTTTTTGTCACACTAGGCTATTTCTGATGCTGCCATGTGCTTTATTATAAAATAAATGGGACATGGGCATTTTGATTACCGATCAGGCAGGATCTTTATTATCATTGATTCGCATAGAAATGCATTGGTTTCGCAACATCTTGTTTATTTTTTAACATTGCCTTAGACTTCTTTTTTTCAGATAAATCCCAGGCATTTTTTTTAAATCTAAAATTTTATATTAAGAGCCAATATGAAATGAAAATTCGCCATACATTTAAAGAGAAATTTCGCCCATTATTTACTGACCTTGACTTACTTTATTCTGTGAGATATTCAAAGATACTTTGAAAATATTTTGAGTTTTTGTCCATATAAAGAAAAAGTGTGGTGTTCAGTATTGTTTTGGATCCCACTGACCTTCGCTGTATGGACAAAAAGCAGTTTTTTCAATTTCAAGAAAGAAGGAAAAACGTTGTTGTTTTTTTACTGCATTTTGAAAAAACATGAAACATTACAATTTTTTGGTCTGTAAAATAATGTACAGATAAAGCAAATACATTTATTAAGAAAGCTAATTACAGCTTTATGTTGTCTTGTCCATGTCCATGCTCTCTCTGACCCCTAGCTGTGCGTTTCGGCCGCATCCCTAAACGAGAGAAGCAGCGGCTTTTGGATGAGATGCAGAGCTACATGAACAGCCTCAACGAATCGTCCCCCATGGGCATGGAAACCTCACCACCATGCGAACTTCCTCCCAGCCCCAGCGAGAACCAATCCAAAGAGGCCATTGGTGCCTTATCACGAGCCTACCAGGACATCTTCACAAACACGCAGGACCACCTGAGCAAACGTGCGGGCAACATAAACACCAGCAGCAGATCGAGCACCTTTCAAAACAACCCTTCTCAGGACAGCAGCTACCCTCATGTGAATCCTCTCGTGGTATATCACGCGACTGCTCACGAATGCTTCTCAGTCTCGCCTCGCTGCCCAGTTGCTTCCAGTGAGAGTAAATGCTCAGTTTCATTGGTGGACAGTAACCAGTACAGCTACGCTCCTTCGTTCTGCCAAAATCACCTCCAGTTGAGCGCTAACTCATCCTCACAACCTACTCAGGTCGATTACAACAGCTACGTGACTGGCGAGTCCCAAACCCAGGCCTCGTGTCCGTTTAAGTTGGCTGCTGGCTCCAAAGTGCTGGTAAGAATGGTTCAATATACATACGTTTTCTATTGCCATCTTTGGTTCCATGAAGAACTTTTAACATCCATGGAACTTTATATTGTACAAACGTTTCTTTATAGTGAAAGAAGGTTTGTTAGATTATTCAAATGTTTTTACAATAAGAAAATAAAGGTTGTTTTGTTCACTGAAAGGTTCTTTAGGAACCCAAAAATGTTTCTTCTGTTGCATTGCTGTGAAATCCTTTTTTTGAAACCTTTATTTTTACGAGTTTGTCATATTATTGTTTCATTATAGCACCAATATTATGTGTATAGGAATAAATTAAGAACCCTATTATGGGTTATGAAAGGTTGATATTTTGGTTTTGGGAGTCCCCAACAACAGGTTAACACCCATGCAAGGTCAAAACCACTTTCATTGTCTTATAATATGCATTTATTTTTACCTTATTTGCTCAACGCCTCCCAAACGATTAGCTCAACGATTCATTTTTCCATGATTCAGAGTCGACTCTTTCTTTTGAGAGACAATAACTTTATACACGGTGCACTTTCAGATTTCAAAATTTGTAGGATGTTTTAATTCACTTACAGCTGTGTTTCAAACTGCATGAAAGGTCATTTTCAAAAATCCATTACAGGGGCACTTTGGTGTTCTGCCAAAATGGACTGGCCATTTAAAAACTGCTCATAGATTTACTGTGCAGTATTATCACCAAGTCTTGGATTGAATCCTTTGCAAACTTGTTTTCTGTCAGTCAACACGGGTTTTGTTTTCCTTTTTTGGAACTGGTTGGCCATAAGCCTCAATGACAACAATTATTTGTGGAAAGGTTTGGCAATATTCACTCAAAAACTAAGGTCAGTGAGTACAAAAAGAAATACAAAACGTGTGCTAATGGATAGAAAAGTTGACAAAAAAAACTGAACCCAATATTTGGTAATAATATATCATAATGAATTTATAAGTTATTTTTCTTTGTAAGCCACAAGTGTATCACAAGTGTAACAGTGGAAAGAAATATCCCAGAAAAAGTACAAAAATTCTTATTAAAGATTTTATTTTGGAGGTTGTTTTACCCTTTGTGAGCGAAGTCAGTAGGTTTTAATCCAATGTGATAACTGAAACACAACATGAAAGTTAAGCATACATGCTAATAAAACATTAAAATGATATATACCATCTCTATCATAGGCCTGTCCACTGAACGCATACCCTGTGTCCGCACCTGGCGTCTCCAGCCAGCAGGTGTGGGAGTCTTTCTCTCAGTGCTTCACGCCGGCCGTACGTGAAGTAGTCGAGTTCGCGAAGGGCATTCCGGGCTTCCAGGAGCTTTGCCAGCATGATCAAGTCATGTTGCTCAAAGCAGGCACTTTCCAGGTACTGATTACACATTTCTACTAAAGTTTACTTCCCCGTCTGTTCTATTAAAGGTGAAGTGTGTCATTTCTAGGCCACTAGCAGAACTAAATCAAACAGATTTCCCAATTAGCCTAACTCAAACTCACGCGATTTGTTAAGCCACAGTTTGACAAGTCAGATCACTCAAAACAAACACAATGCAATGTGTAGATAACTTCATAGAGTTAACACCCTTAGGGACATCAACCTACAAATTATGAAAATATTTTGAGATTGAAAAAAAAAAAATCACCTGGGTAAATTTTTTTTTTGCCTCCGTCTGATCATGCTGTCTTTTTACAGGTGCTCATGGTGAGGTTTTGCTCACTTTTCAACCACAAGGAAAGAACAGTGACTTTCCTGAATGGGCAGACGTATCCTCTCCTCACCCTTAGGGGTCTAGGCATGGGCTCCTTGCTGGACGCCATGTTCGAGTTCAGCTCCAAGCTGAGCTCTCTGGGCCTGGAGTCAGATGAGATGGCTCTCTTTATGGCGGTAGTGCTGGTTTCTGCAGGTGAGAACAACACAGGAATCAAATGAATTAATTCTGTTTGCCAAGGCACGTATCACTGTTATTATTGCTAATGCTTAGTGTTGGAGATGTGAAAAATCCACTAACACTGAGTTAATTATTTAAAAAAGGGATGCTCATTAGTGCAATATTAAAATTCTGATACTGATAAACTGCTTATTTTTTTATGTTTTAGCAGATAACTTATAAATAGAGAAATGGTTTATATAAATTTTAAACTCAAACAGAAGTCTGATTAAACACAAATTTCATGTTAGTACAAACAAACAGTGACTTTCAGTTTTTTGGGTACAAAACAACATTGTATGATTGTAGACTAAATATACTAAATAACATACATTAACTAAGAATATACTAAATTTATTTGAGCATTTAATTATTTTTAATCAAACATTAAATACTCAAAAAACAATCAATTTATTTTAAATAAATAAATATATATAAATATATACATCTTTATAATTTACTCATAATATTTTTTTTCATTTTTTTTTTTTTGTAATAAATTGTTCTTCATTTATCCACAGATTGCTCTGGCATTTTGGATACAGTAGCTGTGGAACAGTTACAGGAAGGACTCATCCGAGCGCTTCGCACCCTTGTCACCCGTCGCCACCCTGATGACAGCTCTCTTTTCCCTAAACTGCTCCTGCGTCTGCCAGACCTGCACACCCTCAACAACCTTCACTCCGACAAGCTGCTGGCTTTCCACATCGATCCCTGAGCTATCACTCGCTGCACCTGGAACTCAACCAACGGACACCACCAGCCAATCAGAGAACACCTGTCCTGGTTAAGAGAAAGACTGCTCATTTAGAAGAAGAGATTCCATGTTTCCATTTGAACCATTCGTTATTATGTGTGTTAATGAGAAACACAATGAACAGATGGCTTTCAGCAAGCTCTAAACAAGCTTATATCTCCATTTAAGCTTCCGCAAATCATTTTCATACATGCATTGCCCTTCTGTTCAGCTGGCATCGAGAACATTGTTGATTATATTTATCAGAGGGAATGTTGCACCCGTCATATCATCATAAATAAGCTTACACATACCTTTTGAACATTCCTCTGTACTGCCTGCACATTGAAACACACAGTAGTATACAGTAGAAAGGTAATTTTAAGGACCATTTAAAGGCAATTGTGTGAGTGTATGTGCCTGTGTGTTTGAGAAAGGGAAAGAAATGTACATAAGCCATAGATATCACTTATACAGTTACGTCACATTAAAACATCAGTTTGAGACAAGAATAATACATTTGTAAGTGTGAAACATTTAATTACACAAGATTTACTGGATTGGCAACAACTCTAGTTACCATTTAACTTTGATTTTAAATGTCATTTCACTTGATAGATAATAGATGAAACTGTCATATTTGTTCACTTTTTTATTATCATTGTCAAGCTGAATGCAGTATGTCAGATTACCACACATTCTCCTTTATGAATATATCTGAATCTAGGGACACAAAACCAGCATTCTCTCCTACGCATGTTATGTTTTGTAGTTTTCTGTTGTTTTCTTACTGTAAATATTGCACATTTTCACTGATTTAACGGCCTGTTCAGAGACAGAGGTTGGTGTGTTTGACTGAGATGGGGCGTTTGGTGCCTTGTAAGAATGGACTGTTCATCTGTGTGTCTTTAGAAAGAGCCCCTGAACTTCTGGCACCAGCACAGTATCTTTACAGCCTTTACTAAGATCACAAAGCATGTCAAAAAGGAATTTGTGGTTGATTTGATCAGCTGAGTCAATTGTTATTATGGCTGGTAAATTATATGGTCATCAATCATATGGTAATGTATATTTTGTAAATTGTTTTCTTCTTTAGAACCAATATAAATATGAAATTATCTATTCTGATGTCTTGTGGGTTTTTGTAACATTATACATAACATTTATAACATTTTGTAACAAACATGTTTTTGGAAAAAGTCTCTTTTGCTCACCAAGATTAGATTTTTTTGTAAAATAGTAAAATAAATTTAAATGTCATTATATATTTGTGAAATAGTTTTACAATTTAAAATAATTGTTCTATTTGAATATATTTAAATGATGGCAAAGATACATTTTAAGCAGCCATTAGTCCAATCTTCAGATACTTCAGAAATTATTCTAATATAGCTTTTTTGGCTTATTTTATTAAATAAATGCACCTTGTTGCGCAATAAACATATTTATATAATGTGAATTATTTTAAACTTATGATCGGTAGTGTATATATTGCTTGCTGACTAAATTCCCAAAATAATGAAAAATTATTTATGGTAGGCCTATATTGTAACACCAATGAATGCTTTCTAAAGATAAACTAAGTAGACAAACCATGTAGATTGTCATGCATTTCCTCACTAGACTTTATATCAGGAGCTTTTCAGAATAATTGTACATGGCCTGAAACTGTCATTCAAGTCTTGGTTGTCAAACAGTCTCAGTTAATCCACTTTAATTCAGGGAAATGGCAAAGGATAGGCTACTATGCAGAATCGGTTTTAAACTTATGCATGCAGCCAGATTAATCTATGCATGCTTTAAAAACGTATTTGTAGGACCTATCATATTTTCGTGGTATTGTTGTACAACTAGGGTTGCCACCTTCAATACAGAAAAATAAGGGACGCCTGGGGGGGACACCCCTCAGGGCCACGATGACCACAGGTCCAATGACGTGCCAGTGTTGGTAAATTACAACTTAAAACATGTTTTCATAAAAATATTAATTGCTAGTGAACTTTAGTTTAGTATAAGGTGGCGTGAACACAGATTTTGGATAAAATATTTGTCATTGTTTGCAGACAGTAACACCATCCAAACAGTGATGTTACAGACCACTCGGGAGGCTAGGGAGTAACAGACAGAAGGGTTTATTAATAGACACAAGCAGAGGAGCAGGTAGTGTTGGGTAGACTGATGAATGGATCCGTGAGAGCTGGGTGAAGACGTCAGAGGAGGTAGGTGAACCACACACACTGGGGATCTTGATCTTCGGAGAATCGCTGGAGAGAGGTAAGTAGAGGAAGAGTTAGTCCTTTGAGTTAGCATACAGGTAAGACCTTGTCGCAAACGAGACCGGATGCTGATTTAGTGCGTGTGTGTGGTATTTATGGTGCCGAGGTGATTGGGTAATGATGAGGGTCAGGTGGAAGTGCTCAGTACTCAGGTGAGGGCGTGCGTTGTGAATGAGTGGAGGTGGAACCTGGTGTGTTTGTAACAGTATCCCCCCCCCCCCCCCGCTCCGGTGGGCCAAGGACCCCGACGACGTGGTGGACGTCCTCTTCCCCTGGGAGCGGGTCGGTCAGGATGATTGGAGTGGAAGGTGTCGAGTAAGTTAGGATCCAGGATATCATTGTGTGGGACCCAGGAACGTTCCTCTGGACCATATCCTTCCCAGTCCACTAGATATTCCAGTTGTCCACCACGCCGCTGGGAGTCCAGGATGTCACTAACTTCATAGGCCGCGCCGTCGTCTAGGAGGAGTGGAGTGGGGGCCTCGGTTTTGCCAGGTTCTGTGGAGGGAGAGACAGAATGATGGTGAGGTTTAAGGAGAGACACATGGAAGGTGGGGTGAATCCGGTACTCAGGGGGTAATTGGAGTTTGTAAGTGACCGGATTGATCTGCTGGAGGATGGGCCAATGAATCTGGGACTTAGCTTGCGGCAGGGCAGGTGCAGGCGGATGTCCCGGGTGGACAGCCAGACCTTCTGACCGGGTTGCTACGTTGGGGCCTCAGATCGGCGAAGGTCAGCTGTCGTTCTGCGTAAGGCCCGCTGGAGTTGGTGGTGTGCCGCGTCCCAGACCCTCTCGCTCTCCCGGAACCAGTAGTCGATGGCGGGGACATCCGAGGGTTCACCTGACCAGAGGAAGAGTGGAGGTTGGTAGCAGAGTACGCACTGGAATTGAGTGAGTCCGGTGGTAGGTTGATGAAGGGAGTTTTGTGTGTACTTGGCACACCCAGGGAACTGGTTCCAGGAGTTCTGGTGGCTGTGACAGAAGGTACGGAGGAAGCGTCCAATCTCCTGGACCTTCCTCTCCGTTTCCCCTTTCGACTGGGGATGGTATCTGGAGGACAGGCTGATGGCCACACCTAGGAGTGAGTGGAAAGCCTTCCATACCCGGGAGATGAGCTGGGGACCTCAGTCCGAGACGATATCCTCTGGGATTTAGAAAATCTATCCACTATGACAAGAATGCAGGTATTATTATCTGAAGGAGGAAGATCGGTGATGAAATCCACCCCTAGGTGTTATCACGGGCGATTGGGAACGGGCAGAGGATGGAGCTTACCTGATGGAAGATGGCGAGGGCTCTTGGATATGGCGCAGCTTGTGCATACGTTCACGTACCTCCTGACATCCGAGGCCCTGTTGTGCCACCAGAAGCGTTCCTTAAGCAACGAGAGGGTTTCATTGCCCCCCTGGTGACCAGTGCCAAGAGATGTGTGAGCGGAGTGAATGAGTGGAGTGCGCAGTGTCCTGGGAATATACTGATGTCCCGGTGGGCAACCCGGCGGGGTGTTCGTAGTAGGATCGGTAGGAGGAAGGGTCTCTGCGGACCAGGTAATAGGAGAGAAGATGACCTTTTCTGGAAGAATGGTTTCTGGTTCTTCGAGATTCTCTTTGGGGCGTGACACCGGGACAGGGCGTCAGCCTTTACGTTTTTCACCCCTGGGCGATATGAGATGGTAAAGTGGAAGCGGGTGAAGAATATCGCCCAGCGGGCTTGTCTTGGATTTAATCTTTTGGCCACTCGAAGATACTCCAGGTTTTTGTGATCTGTGAGGACCAGAAAGGGGTGTTTGGCTCCCTCCAACCAATGCCTCTATTCTTCTAAGGCCAACAACTATCCGGTTGCCGATATCATAGTTGACCTCCGCCGAGTTGAGATTCCGGGAGAAGGCGGCGCATGGGTGGAGGCGACTGGGATTCCCCTACTGCTGAGAAAGGACCGCTCCCACTCCGGTGGTTGAGGCGTCGACTTCCATGACGAAGGGTGGTCGTAAAGGCCTCTTTGAGGGTGTGGAAGGCCTCTGTGGCGGCAGGAGTCCAGGGGAGAGATTTGGGTTTGTTACGGAGGAGACTGGTGAGAGGGCTGGTGATGGTACTGAAGTTTTGGATAAACCGTCTATAGAAGTTGGCAAAGCCAAGGAACCGTTGTAACTCTTTAATGGTGGTAAGAGTGGGCCAATCTCTGACGGCATTTACCTTCCCCTCGTCCATCCGGATGCCACTGCTGCTGATATTGTATCCAAGGAACTGCACTGAGGGCTGATGGAAAGAGCACTTTTCGGCCTTGAGATAGAGTTGAAAGGCCCTCAGGCGTTGCAGGACCTCCGCAACGTGGCGTTGATGTTCTGCCAGGCTCCGGGAGTATATGAGGATATCATCTATGTAGACCAGGACGAACTTGTGGAGGAACTCCCGGAGCACCTCATGGATGAAGTCCTGGAAGACGGAGGGGGCATTAACAAGTCCACACGGCATCACGCAGTATTCATAGTGGCCAGTAGGGGTTATGAAGGCTGTTTTCCACTTGTCCCCCTCTCGTATCCGGATGAGGTTATAGGCGCTGCGGAGGTCCAACTTGGCGAAAACAGTGGCACCACGGAGATGTTCCATGGCAGCTGGGACGAGGGGAAGTGGGTACCTGAACTTGACAGTGATATTGTTGAGAGCACGATAATCAATGCATGGTCTTAAACCTCCGTCCTTTTTCTCCACAAAGAAGAAACCCGAAGCAGCAGGGGAGGTAGATGGACGAATATAACCCTGGGCCAGCGCCTCCTTGATGTATTCCTCCATGGCCTTCCCCTCCGGAATGGATAGGGGGTATATCCTTCCTTTAGGCACTGGTTCACCCGGCAGCAGATCGATGGCACAGTCCTACGGCCGGTGTGGAGGCAGCTTGGAAGCCCGTTTGGGGCAGAAGACGTCACTGATGGGGGCGTAGCAGGTAGGGATGGCGATGGATTGGTTCTCCACTGGGCTCTCTATTGAAGTGAAACAAACTGGAAGAGGTTCAGGGGAAGATGTGGCCGGAACTGGACAACCTGAGATGCAGCTCGTGAAACAGGAGTCGCCCCACTTCAGGACTTCGCCCGTCTTCCAGGAAATTAAGGGATTGTGCTGCTCTAACCACGGGCATCTTAAATCACGTCAGCGGTATATTCCTCCAGAACCAGCAGATGGATTTCCTCATGATGGAGTAGTCCGGTTTGGAGGGAAATGAGACCCACACTATAACGCACGCATCTTCTACTTAATGGTTTGCCGGTGATAGTGTGGACTTGGTAGGCTGACGGCGTTGCAGTGGTAGCGAGCTTGAGCTGACGGCAGAGGGCGCCGGAGATGAAGTTGCCGGGTGACCCAGAATCAAGGAGGGCGGAAACTGGAAGAGATATGTCAGCGGCAGTAAGTGTCACAACAGTGGTGAGTGGTTTCATTTGGTATCTTGAAGGGAGAATGGCACTCACCATGGGACGAGGAGGATGGACGGGGCATGCCATCGCTGTATGCCCCGTCCATCCTCCTCGTCCCATGGTGAGTGCCATTCTCCCTTCAAGATACCAAATGAAACAGTAGAGTAGAGGCACAGATTCTGGGCCAGCCGTCTTTGTCTTTCAGCCATAGAGAGACGATATGGGTCCACTAGCATGGGTTCGCTGGCTGGTTCTGGGGAGCTGACGGTCTCTGGTCGGCAGAGTGGCGTAGAGGAATACGCCTGGCCCTGGTGCTCTTCTAAGCACGACTGCATACGGGTGGCGAAGCGGATGGACAGCTGGATGAATCGTTCAAGCCCGATGGTGTCCTCATATGCAGCGAGATGCAACCGCACTCGAGGTTCCAATCCCTGACGGTAGGTAGTCAGTAAAGCCTGTTCGTTCCATCCATTGGAGGCCGCTAGAGTCATAAACTGAAGGGCATATTCATTGACAGACATTTTTCCCTGTTTGAGATTATACAGCTTCTCACCAATGGAAGAGTCCCAAGCTGGTCTGCCAAAAACTTCTCGGAAATGGTTGATGAAGCTGGAATAAGACTGGATAACTGGGTTATTTTGAGGGCATATTGAATCTGCCCACAGTAGTGCTTTACCTTGCAGTTGAGAAATTACAAAGGCTACCTTGGATCTCTCGGTGGGGTACATTCGGTGCGGTTGCATCTCCAGGACCAGCGGGCATTGTAGAAGGAAACCGCTGCACTCCTTCGCCGAACCAGAGTAGGGCGCCGGCCGGGCCATGGGACTGGCGTGAACGGAAGGTGAGGAAGTGCTGGCATCGTTGACGGAAGTGCTCGCTGGTGTTGGGGATGCAGGTGTAGCCGTGAGTGTTCTTTGGAGTGCATCGACCAGATCTTGAAAGGGGTCCGTGAGGCTCATGCTATCGGTGTTGGTCCGGTCTTCTGTTACAGACCACTCGGGAGGCTGAGGAGTAACAGACAGAAGGGTTTATTAAAAGACACAAGCAGAGGAGCAGGTAGTGTTGGGTAGAGTGATGAATGGATCCATGAGAGCTGGGTGAAGACGTCAGAGGAAGGAGGTGAACCACACACACTGGGGATCTTGATCTTCGGAGAATCGCTGGAGAGAGGTAAGTAGAGGAAGAGTTAGTCCTTTGAGTTAGCATACAGGTAAGACCTTGTCGCGAACGAGACCGGACGCTGATTGAGTGCGTGTGTGTGGTATTTATGGTGCCGATGTGATTGGGTAATGATGAGGGTCAGGTGGAAGTGCTCAGTACTCAGGTGAGGGCGTGCGTTGTGAATGAGTGGAGGTGGAACCTGGCGTGTTTGTAATAAGTGAAACCACATAATAAATAATCAATCTACAAACATTTCTAAATTCATGTAAAACACACAATTTGTTTTTTAATTATTATTGGTAAATTAATTTATTTTATATAGTCTATTTTTAATTCTACAGTAGCCTATTGAGTAATGCAATCATTTAAATTAGTTAAGTTGTTTATTTGTTTCACATAGGCACTATATATTTATAATAAAATATAGCTTTCTTATCTCATAAAAATAATGCTTATGTGTCTGACTGTACACCTGAACCGTAATAAACAAATCGGTAACACCTTAAAATAAGGTTCATTAGTTAACTACATTAATTAACATTAACTAATAATGAACTGCACTTATACAGCAATTGTTCATCTTTGTTCATGTTAATTTCCACATTTAATAATACTTTATTAAAATCTTGTTAATATTAGTTAATGCACTATGAACTAACATGAACAAACAATGAACAGCTTTATTTCTATTAACTAACATTAACAAAGATTAATAAACACTGTAACAAATGTATTACTTACTCATTGTTAGTTCATGTTAGTTAATACACTAATGTTTAATAAATGAACCTTTTTGTAAAGTGTATGAATGTTGTTCTCCCGAGGCATGCTGTCGCACATCCGACAAGCCACCGTGCGCAACAGAGAACACTCGCCGACAAAATGTGCAATTGGCTTGATACTCATTTGCACTGACACTCTCCAGCCAAGTATTTGATTCCTCCCACTCTCGTCAGTACTTTTGCATCCGCTTTCGTTTCAGCGCTGGACGCGGGGGATATCTGGATCATTTCTTTTACTGTCTATGGGATCAACCTCCGCCATTCTTTCAAATCGACTCTCTGCCAAGAGACCCGCCCTCCTCTGATTCTGATTGGCCGTGAACCTGAAATAAACCAATCAATCTAACGATGGCTGCGAGTATTACCCAATCAGGGGCAGAATAGGACGAGTCTTCACAGAATGCCGGTGGGATGATATGCATGAGATGCTGCATTGAAGACAACTCCGAAAATACGGGATTTTGATAGATTGATTGATTTTATTGATTCAAAACGGGACGCGCTATTTTATTCTCAAATACGGGATTATTCCGTATTTTAAGGGACGGGTGGCAACCCTTTGTACAACACTAATGCGCTTTAATCTAAGAGACACAAGAGAAGCGCGTTACATAGTTAACAGTGTTATAGTGACATCGCGTGGAATCCCGAGGTAGTGCATTTAAAAATCACAAGCTATGAGATAAAACCACAGTCTGTCGATAAAACCTATGACTGTTAATTTAGTCATGCTTACTTTTTATTTATATATGTGTCATTAATGCGGGGCACGTTTGTTTTAGAAAAACACACTCCTCAAAAACAGATTTTAATCTGTCTATTCTTTCCTGAAACGTAATTTGCTACACCATGTCACTATATCTGAAATTATTGTGTTTGATGGTGGACATCGTGGTGGTGGATGACAATTTTAACGTTTCAATTGCTAATTCTAAATTTATAGCTAGCATATATGCATCCGAAATAGGCGTACCTTACACAAAATTTAAAAAGTTCACACACTTTTTGAATATTTTGTCCAAATACTTTTTTTTTTAAACCGTAGGCTTATGCATACCTTAAATTTAGTTTTCTTCATTAATTTCATCATATACTTCATAAGTCCATTTTGGAAAAAAAGGGGGAAAAAACCTCGTCAATAAATATTATTATTTTACAATGAAATGTTGGCTGTGTTTTTAGGATGGAAAATTCAGGGAAAAGCAAAATATAAAACTTATAATAAGCTACTGAATAAAAGATGAAGTCGTGGCGAAAAGTTCCAGGAAAGTTTTAGTATAAAACTTCGCAGTTCAATACTTAAATTCAATTTTTTTTTATAACTAGACCTGAATTAAACATTGGATACATACCCTAGTTAATATTTATAATGTCAGCCTGCTTAGTGACCAATCAGATAGCGGTACTCTGTGAACGCAGTGATACTTGATTAATATTCATTAGATAAGCGCAGGCGTCCTTCGTATGTAATCTGAGCGTGCCATAGATTGGAGAGAATATGAAACAGTCACCAAATCTTTCATTTATTTAGTAAAAAACAAAAACAAATTCTCAGTCCTTCCCCATCTTAAATTTCAGACTCATCAACTATGTAAGTTTACTTGACATTCCGTACAGTAGTTGGCGATAATGCTCCTAAGGAGTCAATCGCTATTAAGCAAGAAGAAGACGAACCCGGAAAAACACACGGATGTTGTAGAGCAGATAGGCTAATATTGAAAGCATTTATGCCATAAAATCTTCTGAAACCATGGCATAGAAAAGGGAATTTATCTCCCAAAATCAGCGGAGACTTTTCAAACTCTTAAGGAGAATGTTAAGAGTAAGATATCAAATCCGTAATTTGTTAATAACATAATGAAAGATATACAAGCAATATTTTGTAGCCAGATCATGTTTTTTACCAATAATGTAAAAATGAAAAAACTTTTTTAAAGGTACAAATTATGTTAAAATTTTTGGTTGCGAGTTGTTTTACCCTTTGTGAGTTTTTGCCCAATGCGATTATCGCATTATTGCCGATAACATTAGCATTTTTAGAGAAAAATAATTTCCTTTCGAAGTTAAAATGACCAGAACACAGCAAAAGTGTGGTTTGGAATGACGATGGACTTGGTTTAAGCACAGTGCGAAAAGCCCTAGAAATGCTCAGCATGCACTGTATTTCTTATTTAAAAAAATATTAAAAAAAAACACAATTATCTATGACTTGAGCTGCACACAGACCATACAAAGAAGTTAAGGTAAGCATTTTCATTTATTGAAATCGATGGCAACTGAACAAATTAAGGCTCATGAACAAACATCTTAGAAAGCACTGTAAATAAATGCATATTTTAAAGATATAAAAATAAAAATTACAAAATAAAAAAATCTATTGTGAAGTCTAGTGACCACAGACATCAATATATTTCTCATGTAATAATTTAACTTCCAGTCATTCCGGTTTAGAGTAGGGATCTCCACTTATCTGAATTCACAACAATCACTCCAGATCAAGTACATTTCTGTGAGTTTTGAAGTGCTGAGAAATTCATCTCAGACATTGTACTGTACATTTGTTGTAGTTATAGTATTGAAAATGACTAACAGCAGTACATAAAATTAAATCATAGATTATTAATGCATCTTCACAGTTGTATATGGCTTGTGTGTGAGGTGGTATAGAACTCTCATACTATGTATGTCATTTCTTGCGTATGCTTAACAAACATTTAATGGCCTCTCAGTTTTTTCTAAGTCAAGCAGAGTTTAAATGTCTAAGTGAACATTACTGGAAAAATACAATGAAAGAAAAACCCGTAAATTAAACAGTGGCATTTTTTTTAAAATGGATACACTAATTTAAAAGACCATTTGATTTTTATTATAAGTCAAATTTTTTGATTAAACATCAAGGTGTGTTTTCTTTTACGCTCAGAACTGGAACTTGACATTCACATTTCTATACCACCTCTATTTCAAGAACGTCACTCATCATGTGACTCAGTATACTTTTGACGACTTGCTAGTGATCAAATAAAAAAAAAAAATACAATTAAATTGGAAAGAAATGCTAAAATTGGCAGTCCTCTGAGGAACATTCTGTTCTCTTCAGTGTTCTTGGTTTTTGCATTCTTGGTAAAGTGTAATATTCTGAAAATGTAGGCATTTAATATGTTTGCTGGCACTGATTCCTCTCACCAAATGCAGAAGCAAACCGATTCAGACCAGAAAATTGTCATGCTAACAGCGACGTGTTGCATTCTGCTGATAAACAGTGTTTCAGCTGTGATCTGCACTAAAAAGTGAACGACTAAAGACTGATAATTTTGAGGTTCTTAAAATTAGAAGTGCAAAGTGTTCGGAAACCCCTACAGATTATGAATGCTTAAGAATTCAGGGTAGATTAATAAACATTATTTTGGACTTTATGTTTATAATATACCGTTGTGCTGTACCATATAACCAAATCAAACCACAGGTGTCCTAAATGGCAAGAATGCGTAGTGTTTATAATCTGGACAGAACAACACAAAATAATTATGCTGTATGCAAGCATAATATGAATAAAATAAACCAGTAAATCATAAAAACAAAAATAGGTTCATTACCAGAGAAGGTGCTGTTAAGAAGAATTCCTAGTCTTGGAATGTTCTCATTAGATATTTATTGAATTATTCACCCAGGTAAGTTTCCTGCTATCGTAAAACAGTGTTACCGAAAAGTTTGAAAGTCATACAGATACACAGACACAAAACACTAAGAGCACATTCACTACATGTATTTCTTTTTTAAAAACCAATATGCAAAATAGCCCATCCCCCCGAGAGAGCCCATTAAGAAGGACGCACCAAAGAAGGACGGGGGCTTCTTTTTGACCATTCGGAATGCATTGGGTAGAACTGCAGAGAGCAGGGTCGTGTGGATGTCCCCCAACACCTTGCGGAAAGCGAAGCGCTTCTGCACCCGCTCAAAAAATGACTGCAGGTTCGGCCGGCTCCCGTCCTCCCAGTATTTCCTTGAGAGTCCCAAGAACTTGAGCCTGTGCAATGTGGCTCCAAGACAAATATCAGCTAGTGTAAAAGTAGGTCCACAAAGCCATAATTCACACTTTTGACCTGTGTAGAAATGCAAGATGACTTGTAAGATCAAAAACAACAGTTCACAAAGCAGGGTTATTACAGTTAACTAAAACCATTTACATGGAATAAAATTTACAACTTTAACTGAAAATAAAATGGAAAAAAAAAAAATATGTATATATATATAGTTGCAGCTAGTTGCCAAAGCAGCAATTCTCATTTTAACTTAATTTACTAAAATCAAAAAAAAAAAAGGAAAAAAAGACAATTAAAAAAGAAATGGAAACTTGACACAAATAAAACAAAATTACTAAAACTATACCTAAAATTACAAATAAAAACAGAAAATATGAAAATATTATTAAAGTTATAAAATATATTGATAAAAATTATAACAGTATCTCAAATATACTAACATACATACTAAATACATTCTAAGTAACATTTAAATCTAATATTTATAATGTAAATACATACCTGCAGATTAACAAATGTGAATTCTTATTATTTACAAGAATTATATGACAATGCACCTATTAAAAAAAGAAAATGTATTTAAAAAAGCTAAATGTTATTTTAAAAAAGTACATTAATAATACAATTTTATTATTTTATTATTAAAATCTAATAATAAAATGCAACAACCTTATTTTAATATATTTTATTTTACCCTAGTGTAATTTAATAAAACTATATAAAATAAGGTTATTAAATAAGGTTATTGTATTTTTACTTTATTGACTATTTTATTTATTTATTTATTTTTTAAATAACATTTCTTATGCTTATTATATAAGGATATATAATAAAAAAATTATTAAGGTTATTTTAAGATTTTATTTTAATTGTTAAATGTTAAGTAAACAGAAAACATACCTTGATATTCCAGGTTTCTTTTTTCCAGCTCTGCCTCTACTTGGTCTAGCACCATAGCCAACTCACCAAGAATTTTTTTCAAGTAGTTCACATTGTCATGGTCCAAGATCTTTGCCTACAAAATATAGTTTTAAGTATTCAAGACCAGGACTGATCTATGACTGATATGACTGCAGTTTAATTTCTTATTTCAGCTAGGACAAAATATAGTATCCATCCAAAATGTGCTACACATCATGGATGCAGTGAAACCGCTGACTTACCATGAGCTTTTTCTGCTTGGAGAGGTATGGTTCTGTCAGCTGGGGTTCCTCATGGTCCAACTTCATCAGTTCAGATGCTGCATTGGCCAAATGTCCTGAGAGAAATCAGACCAAATTGTGTAGTTCAGTAAAAGATTTTTCATAGACCCCAAATCTGAGAAGATTTTGTATTTCCTTCACGATGAGTTATTCATTGTCGGGCAGCACATTGTGAACTGGCACTATTTTCTGCTGATTTTTCATGTTCCTGACAACTAATTAAGGAATTTAATGCATAAAATCCCAGCAGTGACTGTGATAAACAACACCTATCATATGAACTCCCTCCAAGTTATGAACTATAAAAGAGATTTATTTGCAATTATGCTGGGTTTTCGTGACATTATTTATTTTGCTGCAATCCAATGGCTGGATCAACGCTTTGGCTTTATTTGCATTGTACTGTCCATCCAATATCGATGAACTCTGTATAAATAGGCCAGCATTAGAACATCTTTAGTTTACAGTCAACATTTGAGACAGCAATTTGCTTCAAAAATGTGAAATCGGAGAAATAAAATGATTCCCAGACTAAGCAGGCTTTGCAAGTTAGATGCTTTGCTTTCAATGCATTTCACAAAGAAAAGATTAATGGTGCATTGAACTGCAACATCACTTACTACGTATTTCAGCAGTGGCGTACTTTGGGATCATGGAGTCGGTTGTGAGTTCTGGGTGCAGGATGCATCCATGTGTGTAAGCATCCATGGGCAGCCCATCCAGCAGCTCTCGGTACTGCTGTACCCTTGCATACATAGGAGTTCCTTCATCTGGAATCAGCTGGGCTACTGTGTCTGAAAGAAAAAAAAAGATATATTTTTAAATATACAGTCGGCAACACCAAAGCTCCAAAAGTATCAAAAATGTATTTGAGACTGCGTGCTCAAAACGTCACACACGCTATGCTGCAGTTTTGTTTTTGTATGTTGAGATCGATGTGCATGCTTTTGCCTGCTCTTTGTCATTTTTTAATATACATAAATATAGCCATGACTCTTCTGATCTGGTCATATAATTAACCTGCTTCTTATTTTCACATTAAAAAAAATGTGTTTTTTTGTTTGTTTTTTTGTTTATGTTGCAAGTAACATTTCACATTTCTAAGGCCTCAAAATTATCAATTTGATCAAAACTTGCTGCTGAAAAAAACATATTCACACAATCTACTACGTGCCTGATCGATATATGTTTTACTATAAAAAGTAAAATGTTTTACTTTTCCTTTCATAATATTCAGGTCATGTTACACTTTTTATTGTAAAATCTTCACAGATTTTTATAAAGCAGACCTACGAAAAACTTTTAAATTGATCTCTTACTGGACTGAAGGAACTTAGATTTACTTATGTATTATCCATACATAATTTAGTTTTTGAAAAATCTCATTAAAATAGGAATTTCAAATATGATACATCAGGTTTTTGATGAATGTTTATTTATTCATCTCTCTATCATAACTGTATTGCATTGCATTATATGTTTTTCTACCGCAGTTAAAACTATAAAGCTTTGATCATATATCTAAGCATTTAAATATCATCTTTATAAAATATCATTTTTAATATCATTATTGGGAGATATAGATTGACAAATAATATTTATATGCATTTTATGTTTATTATGCGGTTATAAAAGTCTCACTGATTTATTTTAAACAAGCTTTCAGAATTTCATCTTCATTTTTGTTTGCCATATATATATATATATATATATATATATATATATATATATATATATATATATATATATATATATATATATATATATATATATATATATATAAGCAACTATAGAAGACTGATGTATTAAATATATAAAAAAGCATATGCAATTTTTAAATATATATATATATAATAATTAAATAAAAGAAAGAAAGAAAAAATGACTGACCCCAAATTACTGACCAGTAGTGTATATTGTTATTACAAAATATTTATATTTTAAAAACATAGCGTCTCTTTTTTTTTCTTTTTTTTTTTCTGAAAAAATATTAAGCAGCAGAACTGTTTCCAACTTTGATAATGAATCATCATATCAGAATAATTTCTAAAGGATCATGTGATAATGATCCTAAAAATTCAGCTTTGCATCACAGAAATAAGTGATAATTTAAAGTATAATAAATTTAAAAACAATTATTTTACATTGTAATAATATATCACAATATTACATTTTTTTTCTGTATTTTTGATCAAATAAATGCAGGCTTGATGAGCAGAAGAACCTTTTTTCAAAAACATTAAAAATAGTAATGTTTCCAAACTTTTGTTCTGTACTATATATATATAAGTGCTATAAACTATTCTATTTTTTTAAATAATAATAATACTTTTTATTACTATTATTTAATGTGTCTGGCTTTAAGATGAATAGAAATGCTAACAGCAGCTTTTTCAGATATTATGGACTGAAGTCAGATTTAGTGAAACATTTGGTGTCAACAACCAAGAAAAGCTGATATATCTGATAAAAATAAGCCTATAATGTTACTGCACTGGGGCAGATAGAGAATGGTACAAAGGGCTATCCCATTCTACACTGCTCTGCACCTCCAGCATGCTGACCTGCAGCTCTCTAAGATCAATTCAGCCGATAAATACAGGATCTAACATCTCTGTTACCCTGGCACACAAACAGCTGAAATATGCCACAACACCATAGCACAAACATCACGAACACCTCCCTTGTCCACTCTACCAGGCCTCATTTCACAGTTTGTTATTTAGGACATAAACTCATTAACACCATCCACAATGCAAATGAAAATCATACATTAAATCTGACAATCCTATTTTTACATTGTAAACACATTATCTGAATGAATTAGGCTTTATTTTAGTTTCAGTTTAAGTTTCAAAATCTAAATCTAAAAAACTTACATGGAAGAATAGTCAGTGCTCAAAAAAGCACATTGAGTTTCAAATCAAATTGATGCATCAGATGCACACCTTCATAAATTACTGATACATGTGTGTTTGGACACTCTAAAATGCCAAATATCTGCTTCGATCTCTTTCATTGAGCTTGAGTGATCACGCTCAGCTCTTATCACTTAAATGAGTGAGTGATCTTGGATCAGAGACGAGCTTCGGTGAAAACACCCCCACACTCAAACTGTGAAGACATTCAGAATGACACCCAGCCATGCAGCATGTGAGAGAAAATATAGTGCACTACACTGATTGTGATTTAGCATTTGTATTACTTGCACAGGGCAAATGCAGTTATCTTTAATACTCTAGATGGCCAGTGTTATTTTGCTATCACTGAGATACTGTTATAGTTTTTAATAATATTACTTATATATGTCAAGTAGTTTTTAATAATAATTATGATGTATGTTTTTTATATATTTTTTTATAAGCAAAGTAATACTGTACAGAAAACCAGAGAAGAAGAGTACATAATTGACTGCTTTCAACGGAGTTTAATGATTGCTCGATTTGGGATTATAAAATTTTCAAAAGTATATTTCACAAGTTCTCACATAAATTTAATCAGAGAAGAAACTGATATGTTCTTAAATTAGTGTTTGTCATATTCTCCGTACAGATTTGCCATTTAGCACTAGTTACTTATTAATGGAACTATTTGAACGAAAAATAAATACTATATATCTATATCTAGATATATATATATATATATATATATATATATATATATATATATATATATATATATATATATATATATATATATATATATATATATATATATATTTATAATGCATACCAGCTGGTAGAGTGACAAGCATCTTTTCTGTAGTCATACCTCCAGTAAAGTTGGTCTCTATATAATCAATGATTTGGTTGTAGTCACTGACGATCGTGTCTCCGTGGATGAAAACCGGTACTTCCTCCCCTAGATTGAGCCTCATGAACCAAGGCTCCTTGTGCTCAGTGAGAGGCAGACTCACATCCCGTTCTTCACACAGCAACCCCTTCTCATTGATCACTAGACGCACCTGCCACAAAACACACACACACACACACACCATCATCATGACATCATACGACCTCAAGACTCTGAGAGCTTTAGGATTTTGGACAAGGGTTATTATAGTTAATTAAACTAAAACCATAAAAATTTATAATAATAAACATTTTTGTTACTTGAAATAAAATACATTTGAACTGAAATAACATGACATATAAAAAACTATATTTCAGCTTTTTTTCTCATTTTAATTTAGCTTAACTTGATGTACTAAATTAACTATAACTGAATTGAAAAATAATAAGAAATATATATATATATATATATATATATATATATATATATATATATATATATAAACTACTAAAATGACAAAAACAAACTGCAAAATTACTAAAACCTAACTAAAACTCAAATCGTATGAATGAATGATACTAAAATAAAACTATGTGGACTGAGAAAATGTCATTAAAATAAAATATAAAATAGGTACTAGGGAATTCTTAATTTAGCAGTTCAGCTTTCAGTTTTCAATAATATATATATAGTATTCAACTAGAAAAATGCAAAATAAAAATGCAAAGAAAATAAGAGCGAATCATCTCTAGTGTTCTGACACATCCCTGATGATGTACCCCAGTTTTTTTATTAACGTACGTCCCATACAAGTAAATAGATGTTCTTTTCTGTTTTTGTTAACACTGTATCTATTTATTAATCATAAAAAATTATTTCAGTGTTAATGTGAGTTTTGAAAGCATTCTAGTTTTAATTAAATGTCTGGCTGGCCATCTGTTAGAAATGTAATTAAATAAACCATTTTATTGCTTGCAGGTCCAATCTTCTTCTTATTCATCCTATGGCTCTAAGCAGTAATAACCTTTTTTTCTCCAACGTCTCAATATTTTTTCTCTTAAAATGCCTGTTTGTATACATACTCGCTATCTAAGGTCTACCGCTGTAACTATAGCAACTATACATATACAGTATGAAGCAACTATAAATACAACATATGCTGAGCTCTTGACACTTTGGCATTAACAACACAATGTGTTTCAAATAGTCACTTAAAAAGAATATCTGTTTGATTCATGTTTTGATGGATAAGAGGAACGCAGCTAGTAAAGTTTTGGTTACAAGTATCATTAAAGATACAATCCTGCCTGATACTACAAATCCAGATTGATCGATCAAGATAAAACGAAGCTCTGACCGATGAGTGACAAGAGCATCAGCCAGCAGCTTGAACAAAGCCTAATGAATGTCAGGCTGTGTTCAGCTTTGACTGTGCTGAGGTGTTGCAAAACCAATAGACACATTTGATAAGGCACTTTACAACAACGGTGTGATGTCTGGATTCGACCAGACACATAATAATCAACAGAAGAAGACTCAGCCAGCATTACAGCTTAACTTTTTACAACTTCATCAAGATAATGCATTGATTAAGTATAATATAAAACAAAGGCACAAGACAAGGATATTGAAAGGTCAGCACCAATCTCTTTTCTGGGATGACATGATTGTTTTGATGCTCAGTAAATGTTCGCCAATTGATATTTCTATAAAAATCAGTCAAAAACTAATTTCTCAGCTGCCTTCGAAGGAAAACACACTCAATGATGTCGATCTGTATTTCTCAGTCTGCTGGTAAATAAATACGAGATGAATTTTGGCAGGTCATTTTTTGCTCAGCTTTCCATGGAAGTCTATAACTACTGTAATCAGCAAAACGAATCACTTTGTGATCTGGGCCTTACCAATGTTTTTGGTCAATTTAATATTGTTGTGAGGAATCAGGTTTAGCTTAGGTAACACGTGACATTCATACAAATCATGTAAAAACCAGCAGCAGACTGACTGTAGAGAGAATAATCGTCTCTTGCACAACAAACATGAGGCTGAGGCCAGGAGGGACATTCCACCAAATAATGAGGCCTTTTCCATTGTGAATCAGTGATTTTAATAAGAAGTTTCATATTACAATAAACATTTTATCAGACAAAGAATGGCTAAGTTTTACTAAAGTGCATTATGCCATCTCACACTACATTAAACATTTTACTATACATTGGAATAAAAAAAAAAGGGTTGACCGTCATATTTAGCCGTTTAGCCATTACTAGCCTTGCACTCAAGGTCATGACACTACAACGTGTTTCCTAGAACGCATAATTCCTATTTAACACATAATATAAGAATGCTAGACAGTTTAGACAAAACAGAGAGTTTAATGCATAATATTATAATATACTGTATGTATGTGTGTGTGTGGAAATCTTTGAAATTATGTATTTATTTGTCATAAATATTATATTAAACTGCACACTTATTGAATGTATGCACATATTCAGTAATCCATTATAAAGAAAATTGTATTCAGTTAGAAAAATGTAAATAAAAGAATCATCACCAGCAGTTTTCTTCAACACTATATATATTTAATAAACATTCAAATACATTTTTGTGTTAATGTAATTTTTGAATGCATTCAAATATTTTGTATATATGCACGTTTATATGCCCCCCCCTCTATATATATAATAGTGTGTGTTTGTGTAAATGTGTGAAATGTTTGTCATACATCTTATATTTAAATACACACACACACACATGATCATAAAATAAACAAATAAACATTTTATTTAATTTGAAAAAAAAAGCTAATTAAAAGCATCATCACTAGTGTTTCTGTTTGTCAACACTGTATCTGTTTACTAATCATTAAAATCTATTTTAGTGTATATATAATTTTGAAATATTTATATTTATAACACTGGCTAAAAATATGCACGAAGCGCTGAGAGCAGAATACGAAATCACCGTTTGTTTTTCACAAAGCTCCCTCATTTTAATGAATAATTTAGAGTGCCATCGTCCTCCAGAGCAAAGCGACACACAACTCTACAAAGACAGCCTTAACCCCGTTATAAACAGTTACTGCTCTCAAATCCATCTGATCGATGATGTTGGGATGCAGTGGACTTGAAGCTAGTCAAGTCAAAATGTTCCATCTTCTGCTGAGGTTTCGTAATGTCTTCATAAAGGACGCAACAGAACAGACAGGTAACGTTAGGCCAATAAAACACGCATCCACCCCGAGACAGCGCAATATTATCTGACTGACATTATTTGTCCCACTGCATAGTATAGAATCACACACCATTTTCATGCTGTGTTTTTCTTACCTTTTGAGAGCTGAAGGACTGAGTCCAGTGGTACAGAACGAGCCTGTCTTTGGAGAATGGCTTGTGTTCTATCGTGGGCTCGTGACACTCCTCTCCGTCTGTGATTTTGCCATCTTCGTCCATGGCTGATATGGGCCACCAGCTACAGTTGGTGGGAGTAACATTGTTGGAAGACGCCATGACAGAGGATTCTGTGCGTGTGAGAGAGGAGCAGAGAGAGAGAGAGAGAGGGGGGGGGGGGGGGGGGGTGAGGGAGGGAGGGAGGGCGCGGGGTTCAGCACCACGAACAGGGGCATCATCAACATTTTCGAGCCGCTGCTTTACTCTCTGTTACTCCACGATAAATCTATAGGGTTCGTGCAAAATACGGATTCCAGAGAAGATGGAAAGAAGTACTGTTTAAAAATGCATAATTGTCATATTTTTTTTTATCATTTTGGTTTTATACATTTTTGAAGAGAGAAAAAATATAGCATTTTTACATTTAGCATTTTAGCATTTAGTTTCGCATTTTCTACAAATAGTGTTTATTTACTGGCTCCAAAATGTATAAGACAAAGTAAAAACTAGTAAAACATTTTCCTTACCCTCTGAATACACGATAAATATTTTTAAAGATAAATAAATAAACATATTATACGAATATTACAAAAAACCTGAAACCTGCCCTTCACAGAAGAGGTGTATTCAAGTAATTGTCTGCATGGATAGCTTTGTTTTTGTTTTTTTTAACACACTTACAAGTTTATTACAATATAATTTATATAATTTTTGGATGCTTACACCATATATATATATATATATATATATATATATATATATATATATATATATATATATATATATATATATATATATATATATATATATATATATATATATATATATATATATATATATATGTATATATATACTTAAAGCAATATATCTATATAGATAGATAGATAGATAGATAGATAGATAGATAGATAGATATCCCAATTTAATGAAAACATTTTAATGAAAACATATTTATGCATTTATATATATATATATATATATATATATAAAATATTTAATATAATAGTAATATTTCTATAATTATGGATGGTTACATCATATAGACATACCCATCACAGAATAGGTGTTGCCTATTCCATTAATTGTCTGTATGAGGGGCTTTTTAATTTACTCTACTAAACATTAATAATAAGACACAATAAATGCATTAAAGATTTAAAATAAACCGACTATGAAACACTGGTTTCAAACGATGTGGTTTGTTCTATTTAATAATAATGGTTTAGTAAGATGAACAGTCATCACATAAGAGCCAGCAGATGGCTCTGTCTCTTTCCTCGCACATTTCTCTGCTGTGAGATCAAGCAGAGCTAAAACAGCTCTCTCTGTCAGCATTATCATCAGCATGGATAAAGAGCCAGTGAGTGCAAACTAGCCTCTGTTCAACATTCACTCAACTAAAACCAAGACAGGATCATTTTACCAGAGAGAAAATAGATTCTTTGGGAAACTGCTAATTTCACTTCAGCTCGAAATATTTTGAGTGTCTAGACTTTTGCCTATTTATTTATTTAGAGTGAGAGGCAACAAAGCTTTAATTGGCATGTTAACATAAAGGCTATAATTTGTCATAAGCAGTAACTATAAAAATAATACAGGGATAATAATAACAGGGATGCAACTGCATCAACAATGTTTAGTATCTTTAAGTTTGAAAGTACACGGTTAAAATAACAGACACGGACTGATATGGACACTGAGCCCAAACCCTGTTCTGCAAGTGATCTGGCAACGCTTTT
Organism: Carassius carassius; assembly: GCF_963082965.1. NCBI lineage: Eukaryota > Metazoa > Chordata > Actinopteri > Cypriniformes > Cyprinidae > Carassius > Carassius carassius. The sequence goes on along the minus strand of NC_081791.1, from coordinate 23,238,069 downwards.
AAAGGTGCCTGGGTGCTGAGGGGCGATTGGCCTGTATTTTTGGAACAGTGTTGGGATCTGGTAGCCTTGTTGGGACTGCTAAAACATATCCAGGAGCTCCAAGTGCAAAGAGGGGAGGCAGGGAGAGGGGAGAGGGGTGAAAGCCATGAAAGACCACTGGCTCGACAATTCGATTAAATAGATCATTGTAAACTGAAACAATATCATGTAACTAAAAAACCAAACAATCCTCCCTCTCCCAAGCCAAATTCAAACTTTAGCACGCTTGTTTCAGTTCAACATATTTAAGGAATTATGCGCGTGCACGACTATTCTAGAAGTTTAACGCAAGGAAAGGCTCTCCTGGCTCCGTTGGAGTTTGACAGATGGATTTAACAGAGATTGAGCCGTTCATTATTGTTGATTTTTAAAGTCAAAGTTAGTGGTAATTGCTTTAAGTGCGATGAGCGGAGGTCGCTTTGAGTTCGATGATGGCGGGGCTTATTGTGGAGGCTGGGAGGGAGGTAAAGCGCACGGACACGGGATCTGTACCGGACCTAAAGGACAAGGAGAGTTCTCCGGTTCCTGGAATTACGGGTTCGAGGTGGTGGGAGTCTATACTTGGCCGAGTGGAAACACTTACGAGGGGTATTGGTCCCAAGGAAAGCGTCACGGTCTAGGTGTAGAGACCAAGGGACAATGGATTTACAAGGGAGAGTGGACGCACGGATTCAAAGGCAGATACGGGACGCGCATCAGTCAGGCCAGCGGTGCCAAGTACGAGGGCACTTGGAATAACGGGCTCCAGGATGGTTACGGGACGGAGACCTACGCGGATGGGGGTAAGGTCGGAGAATGAACTTTTGTGAGCTGACATTTTAAGCCAGGGGTTAGTATGCAACGCAAGAAGACCTAAAACTGAGAATAGTTGGTGGAGTTCAAAGATTCCGTTTACGTTTCCGATTCATCTTATCGAGTCTGAAATAAGCTACTAAAAGGAAAAGTACACTTCTGTATTTGCATTTAGGCTGCTCTTAGTCCTCACACTGTTGCTAGATTAGAAAAATTAGAAAGATTCTGGATATCAAAAACACATGGGATATATTAGCCTAGATATCAGAAACTGTAGGCCTAGTGCAAAAAAAAAAACTATATATATATATATATATATATATATATATATATATATATATATATATATATATATATATATATATAAACAAAAATAGTAGCATAATACAACATGGTAAGATATTTGATTCATTAAAACACTGACTGAATGAAAAGTGAGTAAAATTTATTCAGTAATCTCTCAGAATGACTCATAAGCGGATTTGATTCATGAGTAGCGTTTGTTCAGTTATTCTTCTAACAAATAATGTTATCTATCAAGCAACACTGTATTTTATTGCTTTAACTGTAGGTTTAGGGTTGGGGTAATCTGACAGGATAGCACAAATAGTCAGAACACAGGTGCTGTGTGACTGTGTTTGGAATGGATTCCTTGATTATAATTTCCTACACAGTATACACTGCAAAATATCTGCCATTTTTATAGTAAGCGAATCTTTGGATATTATACCATAATAAGCATTTCACAGTTGTAGGCTACTCTAGGCGACATGTTTAATTCTGCAGTAGAGATATTCAGACGTCTTGAACATAATATAGTTATATATATAAATATATCGTGAACATAAAAAGTGGTTTTGCATTTTAATAAATTAATAATTAACTTTTGATTTAAATAATGAATAAAAATAGATTTTTAAAAAGAATCATATCATTTAGGGTTGTATGCAGAAAAAAATTCACATCCTGTGCATACTGTACAACAATCTAAAAATAGGATCCAACTCTATATAAACAGTACACAGATATCCTTACATGGCTAAACGATTCCCACGAATACTCTGTTAAAAATATTATAATAATAATAAAAATAATAATTAAATTTAATGAACATTCATTCTTGTTAGTAGTATAAATATGAGCCCTACAATCATGGAACCCTGGTGTTGCCACAGATGGCCTTTTGGGTAAATGCCTATTGCTAAGAAACATTTGCCAGTGAAGAATGGAGGGTGGTTACAAATTAGTGTCACGAATCCTGTTCTTTCTGGACGTGTGGTGTGAGTACAAATAAAAAGGCTCACTGTTGGCCAAGTCATTTTTCTTTTGTTGTGTCACATTAGGCTGTTATGTCCACATATAAAACAGCTTACTGACTTTCCTTTATCTTAATTATTTCAATTTTATTCCTAAATCACCAGTTCTGTCTACTACATAGTATTTTTTTTTAATCAGCATAGTAACAGCATTCTTGTCATTATAGATTTAGATTTATAGATTTACATTTTGCATGTGCACAATGACCTCAAAGTAACAAAGTATGTTAGATGACACAATATATGATTATACAATATTATAATATTTGCAAATACGGCTCAAACTGTGGTTTAATTTTAGTTGAAATTGGTTTCATTTATTGTCATTTATTGTGATTAAATTCATATATTTCGAATTACGAATTATGCAAAATCTTTATCATTGGATTTATCATTCTGGGTGTGACCAGGCCTTTAGTGTCCAAATACATTTTGGGTTCACTGTTTTTTGATAGAGTAGGATGAAATTACACAAATGATCATACAGGTGTCTTCCTATATACTGCATCTATTGAGCTGGAAGCTGAGTCATCACTAAGAGTTAGTGCATCACTGTGTGGATACAGGCACAATAACGGATGCCCTGCCCGTTCCTGAGGACTGATGGATCTCAGACATGTGTTGCATGACCAAACCGGACCCAAAAGCCCCCATGACATAAATAACTGCACGTTTTTTTATTACCCCAGTTAAAGTTAAAATGCCTTTATTTACTTGTTTCACTTCAAAAGAAGTAAACTGATGGACCGGAGACATGTGGATTACTTGTGGATTATTGTGACAATCAGCTGTTTGATTTCTAATTCCAGAGGCACCCATTTACAGCTATTTTTGTGACCTATTCTTTTAAATTAGTGGTGAAAAAATGTGTATTTATGGGTGAACTATCCCTTTACCATTCCCTGACTGATGTCTTTGGCAATATAGGTACCTTCCAGGGTCAGTTCACTGGCGGCATGCGACACGGCTATGGAGTACGCCAGAGTGTTCCTTACGGCATGGCAGCAGTGGTGCGTTCTCCTCTGAGGAACTCTCTGAGCTCCCTGCGCAGTGAACACAGCAACGGGACACTCCTGCAGCAGGACATCCCGGTCATCACCGCCACCAATGCGGCCGGCCAAGAGACTCTGGTCACCCTGCCCATGCCTTTGGGCCCATCTCGTGGCGGCTTCGCCCTCACCCTGCAAGTGGACCCGGATGCGGTCAAGCCCAAAAAGAAAGGCCTCTTCCGGCGTGGCTCGCTTCTTGGTATGCTGAAGAAGTCCGATTCCCACACGTCCCTCTCCAGCAATAAGAGCAAGATCAGCTTTTTACGGAGTGATTCAGCTCTCAGCTCCGCCGCCAGCGATGCCAACTCAACCATCAGCCTGGGTGAGAGTGAAGGGGAAGGTGAAGGTCATGAGTTTCCCCCAGTGGAGTCAGACATTGACGCCACCACTACTGAAATCTACATGGGAGAGTGGAAAAACGACAAACGCTCAGGTTATGGGATCAGTGAACGTTCTAGTGGGCTTAAATATGAAGGCGAATGGCTGAACAACCAACGGCACGGTTATGGATGCACCACTTTTGCAGAAGGTGGCAAAGAAGAAGGCAAATACGTTAACAACATGCTGGTGAAGTCTGTAAAGAAGAGGATGATTCAGCTGAAGGGCACTAAGATCAAGCAGAAAGTGGAGCGCAGTGTGGAAGGAGCCCAGAGGGCAGCTGCCATAGCCAAACAGAAGGCTGAAATCGCCAACTCAAGGTATGGAGTAAATCATTTAACTGCTCACAACAGCTTGTGTTGGATATGGTCGACTGTTATTGCAAGATTAACCCAGACAGAGGTTGGGACTGATCTTGTATCATCTGGAAGTAGGGGGTTTATCCTGCTGCTATTACTTTATACATTATTCCACCTACATGGCAAAACACTTAAATAAAATATGCCATTAAGTGTCAATTTGAGAATATAAAAATATATATAATAAGACCAAAAAGAGAGAAAAAAAGATAATATAAAAATGTTCAAATATAAAAAATAGTACTGTCGTAATTAATTGCATCCAAATTAAATGTTTTTGTTTACATAATATATGTGTATGTATATTTATTATGCATATATAAATACAAATATATAAACATACAGTATATATTTTGAAAATATTGACATGTATTTACACACACACACACACACACACACACACACACACACACACACACACACACACACACACACACACACACATATATATATATATATATATATAATTTATATTACATATACAGTGGTGTGAAAAAGTTTTTCCCCCTTTCCTTTTTTTTTCATCTTTATCACATTTGAATGATTCAGATCATCAAACAAATTGCAGTATTTGAAATAATGATTTAATTTATTAAGAGAAAAAGCTGTCCAAACCTGCCTGGCCCTACGTGTAAAAGTAATTGCCCTATAAATCTAATAATTGGTTGTGCCACCCTTTGCAGCAACATCTGCAATCAAGCATATGAGAAAAGCATTTGTGTTCTTTTTGGTCAGCAGTGGCTTTTGTCTCAGAACTCTCCCATGGATGCTGTTTTTGCCCTATCTCTTTCTTATTGTTGAATTAGAACATTGACCTTAATTGAGGCAAATGGGCCCTGCAGTTCTTTAGATGTTGTTCTAGGTTCTTTTATGACCTCCTGGATGAGTCGTCGTTGCACTCTTGAAGTAATTTTGGTAGGCAGGCCACTCCTGGGAAGGTTCACCACTGTTCCAAGTTTTCTCCATTTGTGGATAATGGCTCTGACCGTGGTTTGCTGGAGTCCCAAAGTCATAGAAATGTTAACTGTTGTTGCTCATCTGTTCTTGAATTTCTTTAGATCGGGGCATGATGTGTTGCTCTTTAAAGGGATACTCCACCCCATAATGACAATTTTGTCATTAATCACTTACCCCCATCTCAATCCAAACCTGTAAAAGCGTTGTTCGTCTTCGGAACACAATTTAAGATATTTTGGATCAAAACCGTGAGGCTTAATAAATGAAATCATAATTTAAAACTGCATTTTGTATTTACTTGCATTATCTTTATGTAATATTAAAATTTGTTTGATGATCTGAATCTTTTAAAAATGACGAATATAAAAAAATTATTTATTTATTTATTTTGGATGCGATTAATTGAGATTAATCGTTTGACAGCACTAATATAAACACTCTGCTTTGGTGATATGCGCAATTCTGTGCGCTGAAACGTATAAGCGTATCTGGAGGGGCAGGTGGCTCGGAAGACGTGGCCAATATGGTTTATCCATTTTGCAAAGCAAACTGGGGGTAAGCAGGCGTTTTCTTCCCTCTTTTATTTTTCTTTTTCTTTGCCATAACTCCACAAGTTTTCCCTCCATCACTTCAGTCCACACTACACGCCGTGTCACCATGGTTTCATTTATGGTTTCGCGCATGCGCAGTGAGGGAAACGCGGACAATCGGTTCGTAGCCCTGCTTCAATTGTGCGATACCTCACGAGAGGCAACCAAAATTTCTGACATGTCAGAAATCCATCCGACCAACTGATTGCTGGTCGGGGGACTCTTGTTTCCCCTTGTACACTGCACGAACACTGCACGACAAACGACGCACGAAAATGCTGAAAATCGTCCTGACCCGAAAAAGAGTCGCACGAGTCAGAATTCGGCTCAAAATTGGATGAAAATCGCACAGTGTATGCCCGGCCTAAGTCTTTTAGAACGGGTTTCTCAAGCCAGGTGGTGCATTAGACCAGGGACTCATCTCCTGACCTGTTTCCAAAATGCATCACAAAGTGCTTGAGAAAGCTGTAAACTAATTCCACATTGCACAAGGTGCAAACAACCTTACGCATGTTTCACACATACTCCGTCTGCAGTGCGTATGTGTTTCGTATTTTTTTATGCACCCATGTTAGCGGATTTCAGCGTTCACGCGGTTGCGGTCCGTCAGTGCATTCCAGGAGCGGTGCGTCTGCAGCAGTGCAGCGATCGAGTATCGGACTGCAAACGCATCCTGTGTGAAAGCACAATGAGTATGAGACCGTGCTGCTTCAGCACCACATACGTAACACACACGGATTGCATATGCACTGCAGACGGAGTATGTCTGAAACAGAAGCAAACCTGGTGGCTTCAGCTGCATCCATGTTTGATGTGGTAATTTCACAGTAGGCATACACACAGGTTTAAAGACTCATTCTCGCCCCCTACAGATTCAGCTAGGTATACGCGCTAAAATAGCAAGGTGAAAGTCATCATAGCTCGCCTAGTATAGACCCAGCTCTCAACCCAACTTTGAGAATAGATTAACGGTGATATATTTTTTATCGCCCGATAAGAGTCTCCCGTTAACGCAGCACGTTAACGCCGATAACGGCCCACCACTAATATTTATATATATATATATATATATATATATATATATAGACAGGTGCAGCTTAAAAATGAATATATGAATGAATATGAAATGAATGAATAGCTAAGGAGAAAAAGAATTGGACTGTTGCTCAGTGGTCCAAAGTCCTCTTTTCAAATAAAGGTAAATTTTGCATTTCATTTGGAAATCAAGGTATGGAGTCTGGTTAAAGACTGGAGAGGCACATAATCCAAGCTGCTTGAAATCCAGAGTGTAGTTTTGGAAGTCTGTGATGATTTGGGGTACTGTGATGTCTGCTTTTGTTGGTCCTTGTGTTTTATCAAGTCCAAAGTCAGTGCAGGCATCTACCAGGAGATTTTGGAGCACTTTATGCTTCCATCTGCTGATAAGCTTTATGGAGATGCTGATTTCATTTGCCAGCAGGACTTAGCACCTGCCCACAGTGACAAAACCACTTCCAAGTGGTTTGCTTACTATGATATACTGTGCTTGATTGGCCAGCCAACATGCCTGACCTGAAACCCATATGGAATCTATGGGATATTTTCAAAAGAAAGATGGTTCCTCAGCAGTGCCACAGGCTGGTCTCTTCAATGTCACACCTCACTGATGCTAGAGTTTGTGCTTAAGGAGCCACGACCAAGTATTGAGTGCATAAATGAACATACTTTAAAGAACTTGAACTGTTCTGTTTTGCAAATCCTTTTTTTGATTGATCTAGAGAAATGTTCTAATATTTTGAGATACTGGATTTGTATATTTATATTAAAATATAAAAATTAAGTATAAATGAATATCTTATTAATATCAAAATATTTATAAAAACTTTAATGGTATCTTAATGATACGAAAATAACTCTAACAACAACTGGTTTCAGCTATAAAAAACAAAAACCGAAACCCTAATATTTTTTTTTACTTATTCAATGAATGAATAAATGCTGCATAAAGGGTTAATTCATCGAAAAATGAAAATTACGCCATAAATTACTCACCCTGAAGTTATGCTAGGTGTATATGACTTTCTTCTTTCAAACAATTTCAGTTGGAGTTATTGTAAAAAATTTTTTTGATCTTTCAAGCTGTTTGATGCAATTCAGCGGGTGTTGCACTGCATCGGTTGTAACAAAGTTACAGTTAGTAGTCATAGTCACAGTTGTAAATGAAGCAGTTCCGGGGGAATGACATATGAGGTCAGCTTTGCACATGCGTTGCTTAGAAGTGATGCACGCGGAAACGCAGTAGAGGGATCAAAACAAAACAATGGCCACTAATTAGAAGTACAAAACGAGGATTTGTAAAGAAGAGTGTCTGAGGATTTAGATATAAGCCAAGAGGAGACTTGATTTCCTTTACTAAAGTAAGGAAACTTTGCTTCCTTTGCTCCTGTTAACAAATGTTGATTTTCACAAGAATCACCGCCGCATGCGCAACACTGACCTCATAAGCCATCAGCCCGAACTGCTTCTGTTTTACAAGCTAGATTAAAGTGATTATTACATTTTGAATATGGATATTTTTCTTACAAACATGCATCGATTCGCTACAGGAGGCCTTTGTTCACCCCCCGGACCCATGTGAGACACTTTTTTTTAATGGATGAGCTTTTATTAAACTTCTCAAGGACCGATGGAGTGCAACACCAGCTTACTTGCATCAAATGGCTTGAAAGATCAAAGGCTATTTTTTAAATAACTCCAACTGAATTCGTCTGAAAGGAGAAAGTCATATACACCAAGGATGACTTCAGGGTGAGTAATTTATGGCTTAATTTTCATTTTTGACTGAACTAACCTTAATACTCTCCACAAACATCGGTTCAGCTAGATTTACCTCTAATTTTCAGAATACACCCCAAATTTTTCTATGATTTGTTATATAACTTTTTTTATGAATTGCTAAATAACTAGTTTATGGTCAATGCTTCCAGAGAGTTGCCTGCCAGAGGATGTGTTTTGTAGGTTTTACACGACAAGAACAACAAAAAAAAACATCCTGATGCCACTTTGGTGTTGGTTTCCAGACAGTCTGTCCAAATGCAAAAACAGACTCAAAGCAGGCCACATGTTCATTCACAAGCTGCTTTCCTATTAATGGCGTCTTGGAGGCTAGGCTGAGCTCTAGACATGATAAAGAGGAGTCTAACACACTGACACTAATAATACAGCTTCCCTCCAGGATAAAATGTTTATATTTCCACACACTCCTGACAGCATCTGCAGTTTATCATTGTGATTCTTATGGTTATAAACAGCGGGCAAATTTCAGGTGCAGTGGCTTTGATAAAATCTTCCCTCCTTGTAAGGAGATGCACAATCCAAAGACAAACAGCCTTGGGTTCTCAGTCATCAGATGCTCGCTTTTGTTGATGCTCATCCCATAAAAATGATTTCAAGCATTATTAAAGACGACAAACTGACAGCGGACCGAAACCAGACTGCACACAGGAAAACGAATGAAACAAAGCACATGTTTCAGGAACAAAAAACAATAATTCATTGTTCTCATTCCTTATACATAAGCAAAACATTTATACCTGCCAGAGTAACATTCAAGTAAAGACAAAAAAGGAGCCTGTTGCTACTAAACAACTAAACACCAATATTCAAGTGTTTTAGCCAGTGCCAGATCATTGTTTGCAGTGGAGAAATTGGATCTTATCATTGTTAGCAATCAGAGACAGACACTGGAAATCAAAACCAACACACAGTTGTCTACAGTGAGCTTGGCAGTAAGTTGTCTGTTGACATTCAGTTGGTCAAAATGGGGATAAGCACAGAAACACGTTTATTCTGCTTCTAAATGGAACCAGTAATGTTAGCTGATTTTATTTTTATTTTTTAAAAGATGCTAAAGTGGGAGAAGTGTGTGTATTATTTACAATATGGCTGACCTAAATTTGGCGAAACATGCAATGCTAGTTAAGGTATTTCTTAATCAAGATTCATGGCCCACAATAGGTTTGTTAAAAATGATCTTAAATAAAATAAAAATAAAGTAGTATAAATAAATAAATAAAATAAAATAACTGTATAAAATACAATTATGTAAAATACAAATGGCATAAAATAAAAAAAGGGTAAAATAGTATAAAATAACACATACCTTTATAAAAAAAAAAGCAACAACTTTAAATTAAATTAAAATAAAATTAAGTAAAAATGGCTACTTTTACCTCATGTGATTCAAAGCCCTATATCTGCAACTCCTCTGTCCTATCTGTACCTTAACACGGACTTCCTTGCCCTCCACCAGTGATAAAAACACAAAAACTCAAAAACAGTGGCCGTGGAGTTTGTTCAGTGGGGTACAGGTGGCAATTAGCCCCTTTGCTCTAATCATAGTGTATTCAGAACAGCAGAGGGTCTTGTGTGGAAGACGAGACTCCTCGGAGGCCGCGGCACCGGGTGTAAATGACGCACATGGGTCTGGTGTCAGAAAAGGAGGCCTGCCTAAAAAAGGAGAGGCACTGTTGCTATATCACAATCACAGGGGAATGCAACAGCTGATAGCCTCTTCTGTCCTCAGCTTCTTTCAGACACTCACACAGACGTACCTGACATAATCTACAACCCTCACATATCTACCAATATATACATAATGATCTGTTATATATGTATATTATACTGAAACTCAATGTCTCTTATTTTCCTATTTGGGACAACAGTACAAAAGGCCTCTTGATGGTATCACATACTGAAATGCGTCAACATTGGTATCGGATCGTTCAGGGATATACATTTTGCCTATCCTGCAAATGAGTGAGGAGACTGGTGGTATACGGATGTACAACACACTACTATGTTCCTGAGCTCAGACATGGCAGATCATTTTATCAGTGACTATCAGACTACATGATTAGACACGATGCTTAAGGAAGTCTTATAGGCTTTTTTAGTGTAATATGGTTGTTTTGCTGTATGTGTATGAATGTACATCTGAATAATGTTTGCCACTCATACTATTATGTAAGTGAAGAAAAAACTAATGAAAGAGAATTTAGTTCAGATAGTATGTCTACATTAGACTGTTGTTCCATATAGTGAACTCTTATTCATCTGCATTCTCGAGCAAGAATGATTCTGTCATTCATTAATTTCTCTAATGTTAAAGGCTATCAGAAGTCATGTAAAGGGCCAGATGTTATGTCAGCTGATAAATGATGGGGGACAACACCATCACAAAAAAGGCTGACATATCATGCAATGTAAATAAGCAAGTAAGTAAGTATAAATAAATAAATACCACACAAAAAGATGAAATATTTATCTTTCATTCATTTGTAACACAATCCAATCCAAACAAGTCTGGATACAAAGTAAATTCTCACATGAGAAACGCTGTTTGATCAAAGTTTAATCAAAGTTTCTAAAACTACATGTGCAAATGTTCTAGATTTATGATGCAAAATATCAAAAACATGCAAAATAACAAAATCTGTAATGGGATTTGCAAACCTACAGCTCAGAATATTTTAGTAGTACTTTTCATTTGGTGATTGAGTTTTATTATTTTAACATCACTACAACACACTCTGAATGTATGCTGAAAATGCCATTTGACAAACATTCAACCTAATAATAGAACAATTCATTCCTGCACTGAACAGGTTAGAAGTCGAAAGCATGCTTTTAAACATTATTTTCTATTTATTATAGTTGTTTTTTTTTTATTGTAGAGCAATATTAAGAAATATTCCTATTATGGATATTCATTTCAGCAAGTATTCATGAAAGCACCTGCCAATTCCTTAATGCAGACATTACTGTAAATGTATATCTATGAAATACAGTACCACTGGGAGGGTCTGAACTTTTCTAAGCGTTCCACTGACAGCCAGCTTCAGTACAGTCTCGGGCTATTTTGAACACAGGATAACATTACAGGATGGAAAATATCACAGAGTAAATACTACATTGCTTTTTTTAATCTAACTGACAAACAAAAAGCTGAAAACAAAAAGTTTGCTTACTTCATACATTAAGATACAGCACTTATGCTTACTGTAAATGCAAAAAAGTATGCATATGAGGTAAAAAGTATTTGTCATCAAGTTACGCAGCTGAAACTAAGGTTCTATGGCTTGCACTGTAATTTTGCAGAGCAGTAATTCCTAATGTGACCAACAACAATACAGCACATGAATAATTTAGCCCATGAATAATTTTGCATGACTGAATTTAATCAATGCATGCGGTAGAGAATAAAGTGTGGTCTTCTCTAAAGCGGCGTCATAGCACAGCAGTTCTCATCTCTCACTATGAGGTGCAGGGTGTTAAAAGAGTGATTTATTTTAATTCCAGCTCAATGGACGAAGAGGACACCCTCTTCTGCTATAAATAACCTCTTGCCATACGACCCCCAACACACTTCTTCCTCCCGTGTTTAAGTCAAACACACTACGAGCAACCCAAACTCTTGCAGCTCTAGGGCGAGTGGGGTTTCTCTCTGGAACATTCTTCAGCATTGTTGTTGCTCTGCTGAGTTCCTGCACTGTCTGGCATGGATACTGCATGGGATTCTTAAGAGCTGAGGGGATGTTAACATTGCTTTTTATAGGGCAGACAACTGCTAACCACTCTCTCCAAATAAAGATGAGATGGGATGTCTTGAGTTGCTCTGGTTCTACAAGAAAGATATGGGAAAAATATGCTTTTAATAAAAATGAAAAAAAAAAGTTTTTTTCTCTCACAGTCAAGAACCGCCAGTATGTTTGCTACACTATAACAGTAAACTATTTAATCTAATTTCAAAAACAAACAGAGCTTTCTTTTAATAGTGCTCCCCCGAAACACTGCCACAACATACATATTAAATTTATGCATCTGTTGTGGACAGGTGTAACGTAAAGTACTTATGAATTTCTATTTTGGTTTTATTGATACTATAGAAATGCTCTGTGCTTATGGCTCAACTGGTAGCACATTACTAACAAATCCAAAACCATGAGTTCAGTTCCCAGGGACAACAAGGTATAACTCTGATTTAAAGAAATAGGTAAACAACTGTATGTAAATATTAAACACACAAAATATAATATATTATTTGATTTACTTTTAAATTAAATAGATTTCATTTACTTTTATGGACCGGGGTGGAAGATCACTTCATTTTCCAGACTGTATTACCGGTGTTGAATTTCTATGAATAACAATTCAGTAAATTCTTCTTCCTACATTCCAATTTATTTTCCAGTTGGGTGTTGAAACTTCAATTCAAATTCACTCTCATGAACTGAAAGTAGAAAATATGTTTTCACACCTTTTGATGCTCTGAATCTGAAATCACATCCATTTCTGACCACTTATTTCCCAGTATTTGATTTAAAGCCTCTGACTACATGGCTTTTCCCTCTTCACAGAACAGCTCATGCCAAAAGCAAAGGAGACGCCGCAGACCAGGCCTCCATAGCCGCTAACAATGAGTCTAGTATCGCCCGTGTGGTTGCCAGAGAGCTCTCTCCCTCCTTCCATCAACCAGGTAGGTAGAAGACTTCATTGTTTGCTGAATATATATCAACAGAGGCCAAAGGAACAGGGGCTGGTTAAGATCCTCCCGGTCCAGTGAGCGTCTGTTTTAGTGGAGGTTGTAGCTCAGAGAAGTAAATGCAGCAGGAATGCTTGTTAATCCAGACATAAATTCAGATTTACAGTACAGCAACATTCATCACAGAGCAATCTATGTGCTGTTGATGTCTTCAGCCCTTAAAGCGCACATGTAAACATCTCTGAGTGTCTGAAACGGGATTAGATTGCTAGGATCCCATACCATGTTCCTGTGTCTGTCCATCTGAAGGGCACTGCTAAGCTCTTGACGGTTTTATTTTGGCACATTCTGTCTCCAAAATCTTAGATTAAACTGTAGACGAGCATAACAAAACGTGTTATTATAGTTCATTGCTTATTTTAATAATAATAATACATGGGATGGTAGGCTGCATTTGTTTTTGACGAGGCTATTAAATTTCATCTTTCATCTTGAAGTATAGCATTATTATTTTGTCCCTGAGTGGTTGCATTCTTGGCCTCTTACAGCTAGCCATAAAGTGAAACTGAACAAGTTATTCAACACCCTAGTCTTGCATTTTAGTGATAAATATACAGCACAGGGTTCTTTGCTCTTTTGTGAAAAGAAATGTGATGATGTGTCAGAGATAGACAGACAGTGAGACAACAAATTTAAATATAGACACTCAAATATATGAATGCATACACAATTACCTCATAACTGTCAGCACTTGTAAGTATTTTAATACATTTTAATCATTGTACAGCCAATTCTATCATCCACACTGATAATATATTTGAGCATGAATCTGAGACACAGCAAAAACAGGCAAAAAGATAAAGATTTTAAATGTTAAAAAAATAAAAAAAATCAATCTGAATAACACAAATAAAAATAACAAACCACACAAAAAACCCACCAAGAGATTACTTGTTCTTTTGGCCATTGTAAATATAAAAGTGATTACACTTAAAGTCACATAAGCACTTCAGTCATATCAGTGACTAGAAAAAGGTGTTTTATTCTACACAAGAATAATAACACAATGTAAAAAAAAATCAGCAGAGAGCCTCATGCAGTTATATTGGTTGTTTAGGAACACTGCAGTGTAATTAGTGCACCTTTGAAACTATCAAAAATCATTGTATTTGTATATATTTCAGTGTTAAATCATAATCAGAGAGTATCAGTCTTGTCTACAGAACCTAAAGTCATTTCTAATAAAGCATGCATTACATGATGTCCCTCAGGTCCCGAGTATATGAAAAAACGAGCCTTGCAGGAGGTTGCTGAGAGCAATGAGAATGCAGACACAGGGATGCACGAGCCCTTGTTAGCTGAGGATTCCCTACCAACACCCCTGGAGCGCCCATTCATGGATGAGATGAAAAGTCTAAGACCAAGATCCACCTCTGCACGCACCCCTTCACCCACCCCAGTCATCGTCCCTCACGCACCCAGCAAGGAAGATACAAACCTCTTGAGCACTGGCAGCTGGAATGGACATAAGGCCAGTCGGGGCAGTGGTAGCAGAGGTAGCAGTCGAGCAGGAAGTAGGCCAAGCAGTCGACCCACCACCCCTTCTTTCACTCCTGCCATTGCTCCTGCTTCAGATGCCGCTCCGGAGGAGCATTCTGCTCCCAGCAGCAAGGTCCCAGCCCGTACCCCTAGCCGCCAGAGTGCCAAAGCTGAGCAGGGATCGGACCTGGAAATCAAAGCCCTGCAGAAAATGGACTCAGAGTCAAGAGCAGCAGAACCTGCCCCTGCTGCTACGCCAGTAAGAACCAACCTCGTCCTTACCACAGACGAAGATGAACCACCTCCCCGTCCTGCCCCCAAGCTATCCTTCAAAGCAGTCACACCAGAGCCAAAGGGAGCTGAAGTCAAACACAGAGCTGAAACAAGGGAGCCTGTAAATGAGCGTCCAGCTTCGATGACAGAAAGCAAGCCTGAGTCTAGGACAGAAGTCAGGGAGGAGAAGAAATTAACTAACAGAATTGAGCCTAAAACTTCACTGAAAAGAGAACCAAGCCCTGCCCCAAAAGCTGCATCAAAGCCTGAGCCCAAGTCAGTGCCTAATCCAGAACCTAAACCTGTGGTAAAGCCGGTTGCTAAACCCATTGCCAAGGTCGAGGCCAAAACTGAGATGAGGCAGAGGTCTATTGTGAAAGCCCCTAGTGAAACGAGACAAGAGCCTCTGGAGCTAGATGAGGTAAGGATAACAAACCAAACCTTATTAATCTGATTACAGGTAACATCTCAATTGGTCATTTCAATTGATTTTTGAATCACATGAAACATCCCAAAGACTGCAGTCAGCAGACACACATTTCAGATTTGCGTAGCATAACAAAAATGAATCAAAATCACTTTTTACAACCTTTTCTGCATGTATGTAACTATAAGTCTTGTTAGATTTCCTAAGGAAAAAAGAAACAATTCATTCCTTATCTTTTTTGTTTCACTCAGTCCTACCTCAAAACCCTTTCTAAACCTGTTGGAACAGCTTCTATTTGTCCTTAGATTCGTATATTTTGAATAATCAGAGCCCCGTTATCTTGCATTAATAAATTAATCTCAATTTATTGTACAGTACAGTGCCCCTTCTATCTTAGCTTCAGATGTCCTCCCAATGGCCCAAGTTATTAAAAAAGCTCATTCTTCTAAGTTTTTGAGTGGACTGGAACACACTGCTCTGGAATACCAGCAGATTGTGTTCCTTGACATACTGCCCTGGTTCTCTCACCACATTTTTCACAATCAAGCATATCTATACAAGGCTGAACCATCAAAATTACAACTTCTCACCTTCAGAGAGCCCTTGCAGTCCATCAGATACCCAGTATCACGTTGCATCAAAGCAGCATCCCGTGGCTCACTGATTATGGCATGGAAGAAAAATTATTTGCAATGCATAGCAGCACTACCTCTTGCAATTGAAAAAACAGGCATTTTATTTCTATGGTTCCTCTAAAGCAGGGGTATTCAGTCCTGCTCCTGAAGGGCCAATCTCCTGCAGAGATAAGCTCCAACCTACCAAAACACAAAATTCCTAGCATTAAAAATCCTAGCATCAAGAAACTTGAGTAGTTGGTGCAGGTGTGTTTAATTAGGAATTAAACTCTGCAGGATAGTGGCCTTCCAGGAGAAGGACTGGACACACTGGCAGCAATGTTCAGTCCCACTCCTGAAGGGCCACCTTCTTACCGAGTTTGGCTCCAGCACACCTGCCTGGATGTTTCCAGTAGGCCTAAGGACTTAATGTGCTGAGCCTGGTGTAAGGGTTGGAGTTGACTCTGATGTAAGTGGCCTTTGAGCAATTGCACATGTAAATACCACCTAGAGCACCATCATTTAAATATTTTACTTTGGACAATAGACACTAACAGCTGTGAACACTTTTTTTCTCTTAGAGGCCAAACACGATTATGATCTGCATGGTTATATTCCTGAACATTGGTTTGGCAATTCTTTTCGTTAACATCCTATCTTGAGACGACAAAGCCTAAGGTAAGCTGCCACCCTATATCCTGCATTTTTTCTTGAGTGAATTTCATTTAAGGGTTAGTTCACCCAAAATGAAAATTAGCCTATGCTTTACTCACCCTCAAGCCATCTTAGGTGTATATGACTTTCTTCTTTCAGACAACTTCAGTCTGAGTTATATTAAAATTGTCCTGGCACTTCTAAGCTCTATCATTGTAGTGGGGGGGGTGTTTCTGTTCAACGGTCCAAAAAAAAATTAAATAAAGGGCGCTCATCCGTATTAAAACATGCCTCACACGGGGGGTTAATGAAGGCCTCCTGTAGTGAATCCATGCATTTTAGACAGAAAAATATCCATATTTCAAATGTAATAAACACTTTGCTATCACTTCCGCTATCTGTAATATGAGGAAGCGTGATTAGTGACGAATGTGGAGAAATTAATTAGAATTAATTATAAGCACAAAACAAGGATTTGTGAAGAAAAATGTTGGCGGATTTTGATATAAGCCAAGAGGAAACAGTTTTTCCTTTTCTAAAGTAAGAAAACTTTGCTTCCTTAAACTCATATACTTAAAAGAGTATATGTCAGAGGCGCACGCCATGCCCTTCAGATGGACAGACACAGGAACATGGTTCCTAGCAATCTAATCCCGTTTCAGACACTCAGAGATGTTTACATGTGCGCTTTAAGGGCTGAAGACAGTAACAGCACATAGACTGCTCTGTGATGAATGTTGCTGTACTGTAAATCTGAATTTATGTCTGGATTAACACATACATCCTATGTCATCCTATACTGTAAAAAGCAACATCCTTCGGATGAGACATTAAACCGAGGTCTGGACTCTCTGTGGTCACAAAAAATCCCAGGATGCCGTTCGAAAAAGAGTTGGGGTGTAACCCCGGCATTCTGGCCAAATTTGCCCATTGGCCTCTGACCAACATGGCTTCCTAATCATCCCCATACACTGATTGGCTTCTTCACTCCTTCTCCTCTCCAACAATGAGAAGGTGTGTGGTGTGTGTTCTAGTGCAATATGGCTGTCGTCGCATAATCCAGGTAGATGCTGCACACTGGTGGTTGAGGAGATTCCCCCGTTCCATGTAAAGCATTTTGAGTACCCAGAAAATTGCTATATAAATGTAACAAATTATTAATTATTATCATTATCTGCGGGAATGCTTCTGCATACGACAGTCAGCAGAAGTGAGAGAAAAGTGTTTATTATGTTTGAAATATGGATATTTTTCTTACAAAAACGAATGGATTCGCTACAGGAGGCCTTTATTCATGCCCAGGGGCGGGTCTACGTGGTGGCCAGGAAATTCGACTGGCCACCCCAGGTGCCCCCCCTATAAGATGTCTTGTGATTGGTTCATTTTATGGCCAATCAGTTTATAGTCTCTATTGAAGTTCGTGAAGTGCAGCAACGTCAGAGAAACAACGCTCGTCGCAGACGTGGACTTCTACTTTATGAAGTGTGGGAAGTCGAGACACTAGTGATGGGAAACTCGGATCATCATACCGACTCTGACTTTTGAGTCGCGTTCAGCAAAAGAACGAATCTTTTTTCAAGTCATTTCGTTCATTTTAGCAAAATGTAATTAAAATGTTACGTGTTACTTCCCCAACACATCTAGTACTTACGCAAACGTTGATCATACTACAAACAATACAAAACTAAAATGCTATAAAGATACAGAAAAGATTCATTAATTCTTTACCTGGGTCTTCAGTCTGTAATTAACTCACCTCTTGTCTGACAAGTCTTCGGGTTCAAATCATTCCTTAATCACGTGACAGATCCATGCGCTATTTCTGACATTTCTGTTACTGTGTTTTTGTTACTGACATTACTGTTACTGTGAAGAATCGTTCAAGAACGACACATCACAAGACACCAAACAAAGAGCTGGTAGGAAACCTTTATGTATGGTTTAATATGTTTGTATGGTTTTCTCAGATCAATGTTTTTACCCCGTCAGGCTCTGCTCGCGTTGGTGGTGGTTGATTTTAATCGAATGTTCAGTCAACGTTTAATAAAACACAATAAAAGTAAAATACGCTGGGCGCTATCAAACAATAAACACTGTCATAGTGATTTGCATATTTTGTATCAGTTTATTTTGTGACAGTGACCACATAGCAAGATTGCAGCAAATGACAATATGCACAGAATGTTCCATAATAATAATAATAATAATTGTCTGGTGACACGTTACTTGTTAATGCATGAGAGTAAGTCAGTTAGATATGTTAGTCAGTTAAATTGTCAGGCCTAACTTAGTCATTTACACGTGAAATGACATGGATCCATTCTGTAGATTTCATTCACAATTTGAAATTTTTTATTTGAGATTGATAATAACAGACACACATAAGTGTTTCTTTTGAAGGCAGGGAAGAGAGCAGTGCCAAGCCATGAAAAGAAGTAAAGATATAGGGAGTTTCCTCAAATAAAAAAATAATTTATTCTCAAATTTAACTTAATGGATATATACAGGGATGACAAAAAACTAAATTAATCAAAAATGTGCTTTATTACTGCATTTGTTTACAAGTAACTTTATTCAAATAAAAAAACATAATAAAATCAATAGGATTTACGTAATATACTGTAGATTTTAGCATTTTTTTGGTCACTGGCGGCCACCTCATTTGGAGGCAGTGCCCCAGCATGACCCCCCCCCCCCCCACTGAAAATGCTCTAGACATGCCCCTGTTCATGCCCCAGAGCCGTATGAGGCACATTTTATTATGGATGCGCACACCTTATTTAACATGTTTTGGACTGTTGAACAGAAACACCCGCTCACTACAGTGATAGAGCTTAGAAGTATCCATGACAGTTTTTAATATAACTCAGATTGCATTTGTCTGAAAGAAGAAAGTCATAGGATGACTCGAGGGAGAGTAAAACACAAGCTAATTTTCATTGCTGGGTGAACTAACCCTTTATGTGCAACTTAATACTTACTTTTTTCCTTGTAAAATCACTGTGGGTATTATTTCACACATCGTTTTCTAGCCAAAACCATCCAGGTGAAATAAACTACCGTGGGGAGCTGTGAGGATGCACTGCACTCCATTAACGGCTCTGTTGTTGCATTATCCAGTTTCAGACCAGCCCTCCTGAGCTACTCTAAAGTTGGTTACCATCTGTAATTGGACCGAGTGCTCCCAAATGATCAGTGTGTCTCAGTACCTGAACATTATAAAGCATTTGTGCACATTTGCTTTGTTTGTGGAAGATATGCTGCATTTAACAGTTCTGCTAAAGTCTAATGCAGGTGAAACTGAATCATCTATAAGGGCTAATTGTTATGTACATTCACAATCACGTCACATATCCTATAGAGCAGAACATGTCACTTGGCGTGTAACATTCATCTTTGGAGAATAAACAAATAGTTATGACATTATGAAATGGGTCCGTACAGTTTTTTTTTCTTTTCAATGGCTAGAACAAACATAAAATCCACCATTGCACCAGGTAGTGTCATGCTTCATAATCTCAGATGCTGTATGCAAAATGTCTTAAAGTCTCGCCTGCATGACAAATAGCAACATGGATGAACAATTAAAATATGTAGTTGCTAAAAAAAACTTATAGTATTTTCCATAACGGAAGTTCTACAATATAGTGGAATACTTGCAACAAAAACTTGAAATTAGAAAATGAGGTCTATGAAGATGTAACATGCTTGATTTTTTTAAGCTGAAGCATCCCTATAGAGATGGTCTCCACAAATTAGTGTGAGAGTTTTTAAACGAATCTAAACATACCACTATTTTTGAATGGAAAAAGAAAAGTATGTTGTGGCTTACTAACTGTTGTACTGTGAATTTGTGAGGGTTCTTCAGCATTTTTCTGCCTGTACTAGACATAAAACAGTATGCAAGAGATTTGAGAATGTTCAAACTAGATTGTGCAAATGTACATGTCCCATAATTTTATGCATGTGTGCACATTAGAATGTTTTTGTAAACTTCTAATTTATTAACTTTATCAAAGCAATTCATGGTTTTAGCTAATTTAACCCTCATACAGTAGTCTATTACCTCAAATTTGAAAAGGTCTTATAGAAAATATTGTTAACTGTCCAAAATGTTATTTATTGAATAAACAAAGGGGTTTTAACATTTTATCTAGAATAACAAATTAAGTTGATTCTGATTAGGTGTTTACAAGTCCTATTTCACCTAAAAAGCAGATATTAGCCACTAGTTTCTTATGGCTTTGAAATCACTAGACATGCAAGTGCTATTTTCACTACTTTGCAACATTAAATGTTTAAACATGTTCTTCATCTATTAGTATCAGCGATATGACTTTCAAATGTGTTACATTTAGCTAATAAACACATAGCATTCAGCATGGTTGATGCATTGCATTACTTCAGATTTTCCTGCAAATTTCCCTCTTTTCACATGACTGTTAAGTTTCTTGTGTTTCAGCACTCAAAATCATGAATGGAGTCATTACAATAAAAGAAAATGCACCACACAATTTTAATAAATGTTTTCAACTGCACAACTGTCATTCTCTTTACTTTTAGTGTTAAAACATGCATTACACATTCACCTTTATCTGCGGTTTAAACTTCAATTTACAGCCCAGAACCACTAAATGTCTATTTGCACTGTATATTCTCTTGTCTAAGAAGAGGCAGACTAAGGGGGAACAAAGAATATATATTTAAACTCCACCTGTCCAACAGCTTGACATATTCTCCTGACAAGGTCTGAATGCCAGGCCCAATTTTAGATTAGGGTGGTACATAGGCCTTTTCTAACACCATTTACTCTGAAACATGGGAAGAATATTTCACTCAGATAAAGTGGCAATTCATCAACACTTATACATTAGCTTAGGCAAACAGAAAGCCTACAAGAAAGATATCAATTAACATTTAATCGCCCTGCTGCAGTGTTCCACATCAGCCAGATCGAGCACCACTGAGACTAGAACAGCCATTTGTAAAGCAATACTGCCCTCTGCATTCAACACAGAGAGCTCACATTCAAAATATCACTGCAGTGCAAGAGTTTGAGGAAATTCTGAAAGAACTCCAATTAAAACTTGATCTAATTAACAGGTAAAGCAACCTATATTTACACGGAATAATTCTAAAATCCATGTGGATCTCCAAGGATTCATGTTCAAATCTGCATTAAAAACTAATAAACCTAAATAATTAAATTACTGCCTTCATTTGTATTAAAAGACGGAAAACAAGAGAACATGTAAATATCACGACATTTTATTTCTTTCAAGAGCATAGAATATAAGATTGACCTTTTAACCAGATGACAACTGGAAAGCGAGGAAAAGAAACACACAAAAATGACAATAGACAGGAAAATGAAAAGGCAGTGGAAGTGAACAGCATTTCTAATATTCTTCACCCTCATCTTCTCCTTCCACACTCTCAGCCCCAACCTCCTCGTAATCTTTCTCCAGGGCAGCCATGTCCTCTCTGGCCTCTGAGAACTCACCCTCCTCCATACCCTCACCCACATACCAGTGCACAAAAGCACGCTTGGCGTACATCAGATCGAACTTATGATCGAGACGAGCCCAGGCCTCAGCAATAGCTGTGGTGTTGCTCAGCATGCACACGGCCCTCTGCACTTTAGCCAGATCACCACCTGGAACCACAGTGGGAGGCTGGTAGTTGATGCCAACCTTGAAACCAGTTGGACACCAGTCCACAAACTGGATTGTGCGCTTGGTCTTGATGGTGGCAATTGCAGCATTCACATCTTTGGGCACCACGTCACCACGGTACAGCAGACAGCAAGCCATGTACTTGCCGTGACGTGGGTCACATTTCACCATCTGATTGGCTGGCTCGAAGCAAGCATTAGTGATTTCAGACACAGAGAGCTGCTCATGGTAAGCCTTTTCTGCGGAGATCACTGGGGCATAGGTAGCCAATGGGAAGTGGATACGAGGATATGGCACCAAGTTAGTCTGGAATTCTGTAAGATCGACATTGAGGGCACCATCAAACCTGAGGGAGGCTGTGATGGAGGACACAATCTGACTGATCAGCCTGTTGAGGTTGGTGTAAGTAGGACGCTCAATGTCAAGATTCCTACGGCAGATATCGTAAATGGCCTCATTGTCTACCATGAAGGCACAGTCAGAGTGCTCTAGGGTGGTGTGGGTGGTCAGGATGGCGTTGTAAGGCTCTACCACAGCGGTGGAAACCTGAGGAGCGGGGTAGATGGAGAACTCCAACTTGGACTTCTTGCCATAGTCCACAGAGAGACGCTCCATCAGCAGAGAGGTGAAGCCAGAACCGGTTCCACCACCAAAGCTGTGGAACACCAGGAAACCCTGGAGACCTGTGCACTGGTCAGCCTGAAAGACATGATTCATGTTAAAAAGGCAATCAAGTTTTTTTATGTTTTAATTAGTCATAATTTAACGCTACTTAACACTAAAGGAGTTGTAATTAAATTAATGACTAACCAGTTTGCGAATTCTGTCCAAAACAAGGTCAATGAGTTCTTTGCCAATAGTGTAGTGACCACGGGCGTAGTTATTGGCAGCATCTTCCTTTCCAGTGATGAGCTGCTCAGGGTGGAACAGCTGACGGTATGTACCAGTGCGCACCTCATCTACACAGATGGGTCATTAAAAAAACGTTTAGAGAACAGAGCACTTTGAAATACATGATTATCATAACTAAAATTAAATCCCATTCTCTTACCAATTACAGTGGGCTCAAGGTCTACAAACACAGCCCTGGGGACGTGCTTTCCAGCTCCGGTCTCACTGAAGAAGGTGTTGAAGGAGTCATCACCTCCTCCAATGGTCTTGTCGCTGGGCATCTGCCCATCCGGCTGGATGCCGTGCTCAAGACAATAGAGTTCCCAGCAGGCATTGCCGATCTGGACTCCAGCTTGACCAACGTGGATAGAGATACACTCACGCTGTGAAGAGACAAGAGTGATTTATAAGATTTGAAGACATAACGCACCTTAGGTGAACATTCTATAACTGCAAATAATGATTTAGCCATTCAATCATCCATGCTCACAAAATAAACACTTTCATAAATCCAAAAAAATTATTTTTTTTATGGGCATGTTAATATAAAGTTTGTGAAACACACATTTTTATTATTATTTATGCATTCAAGAAGCACTGATGAAATATGCCTCTACTGCAGCTCAGCAGTGTTGGGAGTAATGGCGTTTAAGTATAATGCCGTTACTAACGGAGTTTAATTTTCAGTAACGGAGTAATCTAATTAATTACTTTTCCCATCTTTGCAACGCCGTTATCTTTACTGAGAATGTAAAGTGTCGCGTTACTACAATTTGGTTGAATAAAGCGCGAGGTGTCATGCTTTTGGCTACACATCAGCTGCCTTGAGAGTGCAGGAGTGGGGATGATGACGCCGTTGCAAATCCAATTTGGTGAACTGGTTCAACCGATTCACTGAGAAAACCCGGTTAAATCGAATGATTCGTTCGCGAATCGGACATCATTACTGCACGCTCCCACAACCACTAAACACAAGACAGCGTCAGCGATAATGGCGTTCTCGAACTGGAAGTACTGGCACTACTTCTGCTTAATTGAAATTAAAGGCAAGAATGTTTCTGTAACATGCAAAAAAGACTTTATCCACGTCTGCCTCAAGCAACTCAAATCTTATGAACCACCTCGCATCAACACATGCTAACATGCTACTGTACTGAATATTTAAGAGTTGGATAGTGTTCTGTTTATTGTGCAGTAACTTAGGCCTAATATACAGTTACAGAGATTTTCACTAATGGCCAGGTTTCCCTTTGTTTCTTTTAACCCAAGTTTAAATTTGTTTGTCTTAATTTTGCACTTGAATTTTATTTCCAATATTTATTTTTTATATGTTTTTATTTCTATGCATGTCATATGGCAGACTGCAATCTATTGAATTCAAATAAATACAGCATTTTTTAAAATACATAGTGTTTTTATTCTTCAATCAGTTAATATAAACATCTTATATATTAAAGATGTTAAAGGACGTAATAGCGTTATAGAACATAAAAAAATAATGTCACAGTTACTTTGCTGAGTAACTAATTACTTTTACAATGTGGTAACTGAGTAACTAACTCAATTACATTTTGGGAGAAGTAATTTGTAACTGTAACTAATTACTTTTTTTAAAGTAGGATGACCAACACTGCAGATCAGAAACTGCTATTATTGCACAAATTCCTGACCACACAAACAGCTGACGAAACAGATCTGCCTTTGTCTCACCGTTTCCAACTAAAAAAGGGGGGGCTTTATTGTTTCATTACAATGAAACTACATTTCTTAAAAATGACATCAACTTTCCAAACATAAAAGAACTACAAAAATCTAAAACTACTCATGTACATTGTAAAATAACATTAAGTGATGACATTCATTTTAGTAAGTAAGAGTATCCAAGCCTAGTATATCATTACAAAATTTTAACTCAGACAAATCCGAAATGAGTAAAACACTTCTCGGGTTTAGGCTGGTTATGCTCATTAACCACTTAAGCTTATTATGAGGAACTTACTAAGCTTTAAACCTCTTGACACAAGAGCACTGGTATTCATCATGTTTCACCAGAACGCACGTGGTCCTCCTGTCTCTCTTCCTATGCCTTTAAATTTAGAACACTGCTTTAGAGAAGTGACTTCGAATAGTCATCAGAACAAAGGAAGATATTTTACTACACACTTCAGCATATTCTCCTCACAATCTTGGTAATCAGATTTGTATTAATTTTTATTTATTTTTTTAATACCGGTCATTTTATACCAGGGAAATAAACGGCAGGTTTTTACTTTATATGAATGGTGCGTCAAATTACGCAACGTCTCTTAGACTTTACATTTTTATAAAATACACGTTTTTATTTTTTTCTTGACATTTACTCTGTAAAACCTTACCCCCCAAAAAGTATTAACGTTTAATAAAATAAATAAATAAAATAAAACAATATTTAACCGTTAATAATTCGTAAGTTCAAATACCTAACGTTACCAAAAATAACTTCGTCAGCTCAATGTTTAAATTCACAGGATTATAGTACATCACCTTAATTTTAAATGCTGTGAAAAACCGTTATCACAGACGATGTAAAACATCCAATCTTTAAGGATAATGACACCACTTTATAAGTTAAATAAAAATTGTATACTCACCATTTTCAAACCTTTTGTAAAAAAAGAAAAAAGAAAATGAGGATATGGAAATCGTAGGATTTCTGTTATGACCGCTCTCACAAGTGGACTTTTATGAGTCTGGTGAGAATATAATGCCTGAAAAAAAGGCGGGTGGGAACATTTATACTTTTCTGTCAACCGTCACCAAGGCGGAGCGCGCGCGAGGTGACGTTTCGATTCCTGTCACATCCCCATTGGTTAGTCTGAGGGTCAGTGGCACCCCATTGGCTGATTCTAATCTTTGAACAATAACGTCTGTGACAGGAAAATGCTGTACGAGGCGTGACGAACTTGAGCAATAATGGATGTTAGTCACATGAAAAATTAACATTTATTAAAATAGAAGAAAATTAACCCGTTTTGTCTTTGATGTTTTTGTATAAATTGGGCGTGTTGCACTGTACTTAATTATGGGCATAGAAATGGCTGTTGTTCTATTTAAATACATTTATTTCGTGTTAGCCTCCTAATTAAGTAATTTACAATGTACATATTGTTCATTCTTTGCTTATAATTACCTGCCATTTAGGGGTAAGACATAAATACAAGTTTATCTCAATTTATGAAATGTAATGGTATATCTGCGCTGGCCAAAACTTAGACTGAATTGTTCTTATGAAAATGTTGCTTGGTAGAAAAATCTAAATTTTTTAAACTGGATCATAAATAATAAAAATAATCATAATAAAATTTGTTAATGCTAATGAAACAGCTTTTTACTTGTACAGTCATTACTGTGTCATTCATAGACCCTGATGTATTCCTTCTAGCATAAGTATGTACATTTTCCTCAGTATTGGTGTGCAACAAAAGTGTTTTGTTGAAAGATGGTTGAACTTGAGCATTTCCACTTTTTAGTTTTAGAAACTTTAATAATTATATGTCAAGTGTTCTACTACTTATCTTAAAGGGTTAGTTCACCCAGATAGCAAATTTATGTAATTAATAACTTACCCTCATGTTGTTTCAAACCCGTAAGACCTCCTTTTATCTTTGGAACACAGTTTAAGATATTTTAGATTTAGTCCGAGAGCTCTCAGTCCCTCCATTGAAGCTTTGTGTACGGTATACTGTCCATGTCCAGAAAGGTAAGAAAAACATCATCAAAGTAGTCCATGTGACATCAGAGGGTCAGTTAGAATTTTTTGGAGCATCGAAAATACATTTTGGTCCAAAAATAGCAAAAACGACGACTTTATTAAATCAAAGCAGTCTGGATATCCGGTTCGCGAACGAATCATTCAGTTCACCAAATCGAACTGAATCGTTTTAAACGGTTCGCATCTCTAATATGCATTAATCCACAAATGACTTAAGCTGTTAACTTTTTTAATGTGGCTGACACTCCCTCTGAGTTCAAACAAACCAATATCCCGGAGTAATGCATGCACTCAAACAGTACACTGACTGAACTACTGTGAAGAGAGAACTGAAGATGAACACCGAGCCGAGCCGTTTTTGCTATTTTTGGACCAAAATGTATTTTCGATGCTTCAAAAAATTCTAACCGACCCTCTGATGTCACATGGACTACTTTGATGATGTTTTTCTTACCTTTCTGGACATGGACAGTATACCGTGTACACAGCTTCAATGAACGGACTGAGAGCTCTCTCAAATTTGCTATCTGGGTGAACTAACCCTTTAAAAACACTATCATTGCTTATACCTGTTATAGCCTACTTAAATATACAAAAAATTTAACAGAAGACATTAATTTCTTTGAAAAGGAGCTTTATTTCAGTTGTCCAGAATAAGAATCAGAATTGTAACATCTTTTTCATTGGTGGTAAGGTTTATTTTTCACTGCTTGAATTTTCCATGTCATGTTTCTTGCATGTTGCTCTTCATTCTGTTATTTAATACTCCTCACCCTCCTCTTCTCCCTCACCCTCAACAGAATCAACACCGACCTCCTCGTAATCTTTCTCAAGGGCAGCCATGTCCTCTCTGGCCTCTGAGAACTCACCCTCCTCCATACCCTCACCCACATACCAGTGCACAAAAGCACGCTTGGCGTACATCAGATCGAACTTATGATCGAGACGAGCCCAGGCCTCAGCAATAGCTGTGGTGTTGCTCAGCATGCACACGGCCCTCTGCACTTTAGCCAGATCACCACCTGGAACCACAGTGGGAGGCTGGTAGTTGATGCCAACCTTGAAACCAGTTGGACACCAGTCCACAAACTGGATTGTGCGCTTGGTCTTGATGGTGGCAATTGCAGCATTCACATCTTTGGGCACCACGTCACCACGGTACAGCAGACAGCAAGCCATGTACTTGCCGTGACGTGGGTCACATTTCACCATCTGATTGGCTGGCTCGAAGCAAGCATTAGTGATTTCAGACACAGAGAGCTGCTCATGGTAAGCCTTTTCTGCGGAGATCACTGGGGCATAGGTAGCCAATGGGAAGTGGATACGAGGATATGGCACCAAGTTAGTCTGGAATTCTGTAAGATCGACATTGAGGGCACCATCAAACCTGAGGGAGGCTGTGATGGAGGACACAATCTGGCCAATGAGCCTGTTAAGGTTGGTGTAAGTAGGACGCTCAATGTCAAGATTCCTACGGCAGATATCGTAAATGGCCTCATTGTCTACCATGAAGGCGCAGTCAGAGTGCTCTAGGGTGGTGTGGGTGGTCAGGATGGAGTTGTAAGGCTCTACCACAGCGGTGGAGACCTGAGGAGCGGGGTAGATGGAGAACTCCAACTTGGACTTCTTGCCATAGTCCACAGAGAGACGCTCCATCAGCAGAGAGGTAAAGCCTGAACCGGTTCCACCACCAAAGCTGTGGAACACCAAGAAACCCTGGAGACCTGTGCACTGGTCAGCCTGAAAATAAAAAAAAATAGTTTGGAAACTGACCCAACATAATATATAAATCATTTTATGTATGTATTTATTTATAACTACCTACCAGTTTGCGAATCCTGTCCAGCACCAGGTCTATGATTTCCTTTCCAATAGTGTAGTGACCACGGGCGTAGTTATTGGCAGCATCTTCCTTTCCAGTGATGAGCTGCTCAGGGTGGAACAGCTGACGGTATGTACCAGTGCGCACCTCATCTGGAAAGATGTTCAATGTTTAGTGACCGGAGCACTATGACATACACAATCATCATCACTTAAATCAAGTCCCATCCTCTTACCGATGACAGTGGGCTCCAGGTCTACAAACACAGCCCTGGGGACGTGCTTTCCAGCTCCGGTCTCACTGAAGAAGGTGTTGAAGGAGTCATCACCTCCTCCAATGGTCTTGTCGCTGGGCATCTGTCCATCCGGCTGGATGCCATGCTCAAGACAATAGAGTTCCCAGCAGGCATTGCCGATCTGGACTCCAGCTTGGCCAACGTGGATAGAGATGCACTCACGCTGTAAAGCAAATGGCAAAAGTTGAAAGTCAGACTAAACAAATATCACTGCACTATATAAATGTCACTCACTTGTAAAGCTTTAGCATGTCAAACTGTATTTCACCCAACATTGGAAATTCTAAGGCTACACTAACAGCCTGTATATCTTGTTTCTTGTATCTTGTATATCAATTATCCTAGTGAGATATCATGTCAGAGGAAGTGATCATATAACACCATCAACTGCTGGTTTACCGATAATGTCCATCAGCTGCATCAGTGATGCTGCCTAAATCATCATGAATATTTAACAGCTTCACCAACAGCCCTGAAATGCGATACGATTTCTACAAATAAATTTAATCGCAGCTGTCGTCCCTCGAATAAACTGCTCTTTAAAATATTCTTAATAGTAGTCTACTTTTGATAAAAAAAAAAGATTTTAAAAATAAATGTCCAAATCCTTTTGGCAGGCGCTGCATCTCTCTCTCTCTCTCTCTCTCTCTCTCTCTCTCTCTCTCTCTCTCTCTCTCTCTCTCTTTTGGTCCATTGAATCAATATGACACCGTACTGGACAGCATGGAGCCGGCTACACCCAGATTATTTATGCGGCTACATTCTCTTTGTTGTCTCGTTCTAGCGTGCTCCATATTTCCAAATCCTCTTATTTTCCCATATGCTTTCTTAGTGTATTAACACATCCATGACTATATTATGAATGTACATACATTTAAATACATAAATTAATTTAAAATAAATGAAGAAAAATAAAAAAGGATTCTAGACACATCATTTACAAAACCAAAGCGTTTTTGAGTGGGTTTTTTATTATTATTATTAAATCATTTCTTTAAAAGGTGTGTTTTCCATAAAGGTATTTTTATATAGACCTACCACAAACATTGTTTAAATACGCAATTAACGTTAGATACATTAAAAGGCAGGCAATAAGCCGAATACATTTTTTTACTATAAATAATCAATATTAAGTAACGTTATTTGAAGTCGTGCTCACCATTGTTCCTGTTAATGTTGCTTGGCCCGGTGCAAAAAGATTCTTGACGGAGAGATCTTACAGTTCGACAACTAAGGGGGTCGATGTAAGAAGAATAACGTTATAACGGACTGACCTCACTTTATATATGAGTGTTGACTACGTTTCTTTTGATTGGTCAGACGCGATGAAATCTGCCCAGTTCGGAGGGCTAGACGAATTTGTATTGGTTGTCAAGAACATTAATTTAGTTAGACACCTCCCAGAACCTCACCCAATAGATCTGAAACACTGAATCATACTGAAAAACATTTTATTTCTAGACTTAATTGTTTCGGAATCAAATAATTTGATCATAATCAACTATCAAATCTTAAGAATGTTACTTTAGTCAGCTGCTAGAAAGGAGAAAGGGGAAAAATGTAATTTGATGTAGGCTATGTTTGGTTGTTCTCCATCAATATTCTTTTATGCTTTTATGAATTTATGACTCAAAATTGGTTGCATTGATATAACCATATATATCAAGTAATATAAATCAAGTTTTTTTAAATGTTTTTTTTTATTGTATAACATTTGAACCTTTATGTACTAGCATCTTTGTGTAACTTGATCAACCTACTCTCCATCTGTTCTCTTTGATACCTTCTGCCCCTTTTAAGAGCTTTGCCTGAGGTACATTTTGGAGTTAGCTGTCACATTTTCTTTTCCCTTTCTTTCAACTATTACTTTTGTGCTAAAAAAAACTAAAAAAGGTATATATAGTTTAACCAAGTTGCACTAAAACCAATTTCAAATGAGCTACTGGGATGAAATTACTATCATAGGCCTACAAGATCTTCTGAGGTGACAGATGTTATTCTAAGACTCGGTTATAGATGATGTTGTACAATATACTCTATAACTCAAGAAATAATAGCTTATGACAATCAGCAGCCATTAATTGGCATCTTTTCCCTATTCTTCACTAAAATGCATATGAATATGAATTCAATGATTACTGAAATGCTTAAAATGTTGTGTCATAAATGTATGGGGTGAAATGACCCTGCATAGACATCGGGGGAATATAGGCCAGGGACTAAGGCACCCAACCCCCCATTCCCAGGCTCCAGCCGTTGCTAAGAGATGAATAATGGAGATGCTTAGATAGTGACTAGTATCCTGGAGATAATACACAAGCCTACATTAATGACCAATATGTATAGATCACATGACCCCGAGTCTGAATAGCAGCACTCAGGGGGAGGATGCAGCTGGCCCAGCAGGGAGTGTGGGGAAGGACCATCCTTTTTAACACCATCTCTTCCATCTGGCCCTATAGTTACCCCAATTCTACATTCTGATTCTGTCATCATCAACAGAGCATCTATCTATCTATCTATCTATCTATCTATCTATCTATCTATCTATCTATCTATCTATCTATCTATCTATCTATCTATCTATCTATCTATCTATCTATCTATCCATCTATCTATCTATCTATCTATCCATCCATCCATCCATCCATCCATCCATCCATCCATCCATCCATCCATCCATCCATCCATCCATCCATCCATCCATCCATCTATCTATCTATCTATCTATCTATCTATCTATCTATCTATCTATCTATCTATTTATCTATGTGATAAATCGCAGGAGACAATGAAACCGAGAGTCCTGTCAGTATAAACAAAAAATCCCCGCAATATTATAAGGATAAAGGTACATTTCCTCTAGAAATTTTATGTCAGCCCAAAAAGATTGTTTTCCATCAATATTTTTTAGAGCTACTCAAAGTCATAGGCCTTTGAAAGGTGAGGATTGTCTCGAAACATAATGTTTGTACTCTGTCAAGGTTACTCTGCTTTGAATCTGCTGCAATAAATAGTCATTTTTCATAATATATATATATATATATATATATATATATATATGAAAGTAAAAATCTTACTTTAGCCTGTTACAGTTTGGTTAAAACCAGTTCATTCCTAAATGTCCTTTCCCCTTCTTCTCTCTATTTCTCTTCCCTTACCTGGTTTTCATGCAGGAGCTTTCATTTTAATGTTTATAGTCTGGTTGCTAACAACAGTTCAGCAGTGAATACAATAATCATACAGGTCTCATATAGCTCCTTGGACATGTTTAGAATAATAACGCTTACATATAACTTAGGAATTCACTGTAGTCTTACATTATATAAACAATTTATATTCATAATATATAATGTTATGCATATATTTGATTAACTTTTCTGTATATATATATGTGTGTGTGTGTGTGTGTGTGTGTGTGAGCAATGAACATCCTTGCATCTTTAGCCCTTTGCAATTTTGTATGCAAGTCTTAAAGCCAGATCAATCAACTGCTCTAAAACAGATTACATCCCTGTAGCTTTTTCAGCATAATCTCTGATTCTGCTCACTGCAGTCCACAACCCATTAAGACAAGGCCCCAAAATCAATATTGTCAGTGGCGCAGGCCTAAAACAGACTTCAGCTATCCTGCAGGGCCAAAGTGGTTACAACAGGAAGAGAACAAGATATAACAAATACTGATATGCAAAGTGATATGTAAAGACTAAAGGACATGATAGGATTATTTTATCATTTAGATTCAGAACTTCCCTTCAGCCTTAACTACGTCCAGATGTTATCTACTATTTACACTGGAGACATTTTGACATCTGAACAATAAAGTTTAAATAAATGCATTAGACAGATAAATAGAAATAAAATAAATAATAATAATAAAAAGGAGCAATACTTGTTATTTTAAATATTAAAATATTATATATATTTTTTTTTTAATGAGCAATGCTATATATATTTGTAAAGTACTGCAAGCATATAGTTCATGTAAAAAGTCCATTACTCATTTAATATGGGTTACAGACTGACATTAAGTACACTCAGTGGCAGAATACCAAAAAGGTTGTGTGGTTTATGTTTAAAGTTTGCTCACCACTGGCAACTGCACACAGACCCGTCCCTCCCATCCTATTCTCATACAGCAGCTGTGAAAATTCCCAACAGTATTCCCAACAGACACTTCAGATAGAATGCTGAATCATTTGCGATTTTTGCCAACTTGTAAATAAGCACACTTGTGATTGGATAAACAATATGTGATTATTTGAAAGTCTGGTTTTATTAGTTAAGGGTTATACTGTCATATTTATTTAAACATGTAAGCTAAGGAAACAGGAGTCTGAAACTGCCTAAAAATTCCAGAGATAGCTGACTTGGGGAAGTAAGTAGGAATCTCAATCCAATCATTGTGCTCAGACCCTGCAATTAGGAATGTGCAGTCAACACACATGTAGAAACCTGGTTACAGATGTGAACAGCTCACTCACACTGACAGAGCAGGAAAAAAGAGTCAAGTCGTCCACGTGACAAACATGATGACATCATTTCAACAAAATCTAGGACACAGAGGCAGGAGAGAGATAGCAAGGAGGATGGTGGGAGGAGCTATCAGGCACAGTCTGATAGCATGTGTGATAGTCTCCATTCAGATATTGTGTATACTTTAAAGCGCAGTGTTCACAAACTCAACACTGTAAAAAAAAAAAGAAGTCAAGTAGGCCTAACCTAAAAGTGTGCTTTATGCTGATGACAAAAACCTGATCTTAGCTGATTTGTGCTGGTGTCTCAAACCAGCTACAATTATTAATTATTAGTCACAGATTTGACCTCAGCTAATGACCGAGCTTCATGTAATTCTGTTTGGTCAGAGTCAGAGGCTATGCTGTTCAGTAGCCTAGAGGATGGCACTACTGTGTATCATCATACTCAATTCTATCATATAATTTCAATATATCAGTAAACTACAGAAAACCTCATGACATTTTCATATAATCATTGATTACAGGTTAAGTAAATTGGAGAGAAATGAAAGTTTAAATGAATGCAGTTTTTAGGAAATACATAAGTGTTTCCTATAGTTTTTTTTATCATTCAGCATTTATAATGCTTAATTTACTCTGCAAAGTCGGTGCAGAAGCGCTTCTGAAGTGACATTTAGGCACGGGCCCCTCCTCCTTGGCCCGGCGCTTTGAATAAATAAGTTCATTTTCTTAACGAACTTATTTAGTCTATTTAAACCGTTAATGGATAATTCATTGGAGGAGAAGGACCGCCTGCAGAGCGCATACAGTTGTGTTCGATTTGCACAGATCAATCAGCGTCTGACTTGAAGCTAGGCTATGCCATAGACTACCGCGAGAGCGATTCGCTAGCTGACGAGGGTTACGGTTGTCGCGGTTTCTGGCTGCACGAGCTTTGATAATGACAAAAGTCCCCCCTAATAATAAAAAATGGCAAATCTGTCAACCCCCATATTTGAAACTGTAGCACTGATCCGCTGCACTACACAGTGCTCTATTTTTATGATGACAATAAGGTTTAAAAGTTACATTACTGTCAGTCTGCTCAGTGGACTACAGTGCTTGTCAATGTCACAGTGATTGAGCTGGCCAATCAAATCAAAGTAGGCGGGTTTTACCATTCACAGAAGCAGAGCGCGAATTCCATTCCAAGTGTCAGTTTAATAACAGTGAAAGAGAGCGTGGTGAGATATAGATCAGTGGGTGAGATGGAAGGCTCAGAGTGCAATTAAATTCATAAATGTATGTTGAGATTATTATTTTAAATATAACAATTTGAATAGAATATAGCTCATATAAAAATATTAAATGATTTAAATTACTGAAATTGTACTGAAAATCAATGTAATGAAACTAAAACTGCCAGTAAGTGGTGGCAGGTCACTGATCTTATAATTGAATAATTATTTAAATTGATTCGTTCTAATGGCTGATTCGTACAGGAATGACGCAATTATGAATAATCATGAATCACCGACTAGTTTAAAAACACACGTTCTTTCATAAATAAAACACGCTGTGATTGCTTTTAGATAAGCAGCTGCTCAGCTGTGACTTGTTTCAAACTATTTTAGTTGTCAAAATCAGGCAACAGTCTTATAGTCAGATAATGTAAGTCACTTAATATTTCTTGATTATTGAATTGTTGTTTTAAATCAATATCACATTGAAAACTCCCTTAATAGCTAATAACTAGAAACTAGATTCTCCCCTGATTGCAAACAACATGCTGATCGGGTCAGTCGCACATTTCTTCCCGTAGGCTGCGTGCTTTAATAGGTTAAAAACTATTTTATGATATAGAGTATTTATTATTGTATCAAAAAATACATTGCTTTCGTCTTCTTCTCCCTGAACCTGTGCTCTTTTTGGACCTAAAAAAAATGCCTAATCGCCCAAAATGTCCAGGATTTGGTTTTCTTTGGTTATCTCGCTCCCACGGAATCTCTGAACATTGACGCCTGCTCCCGCAACATGTGATTCGCTTCCGCGATTTTCGTGTCCACTCCCTTAAACATTCTAATATATGTCATTTTGGCGCTCCAGGGAGTCGCTCTCAGTATGCGAGCATTTAAATCTCTTTTGAATCAGCATTGGCGCTGTTTACTTTCACTTTCGATTTCGCAATCACAAGCACTCCTTGTAAAGGAAGCACATCTTATGAGATCAGATATTTGTAAATGAGCTCAGGATCTGTTAAGCAGCAAATAGGCTACTCCAGCATAGTCATCTCTCCTTATTATCGACTTGAGATCAGTCAAATCTGACTCCTGCAGCACTTGTTGAATGTTGCCAAGTCCCCGTTTTTTCCCACAGAATTTGGGCTACTTTTAAACGGTTGCCATTGGTTGATTTTACCAAGTGGGTTAAAGGTTTGAAATTTTGCATAAATTACATTTGAATTAAATGCTTGTATTGAAACATTTTACATTCTACCTGTGATAAAAATTCCATGGACAAATAGTCCTTCCTGGTGGAATTACTTGCCCAACTCATTCCAAGTCCTTAATCATTTTCAAGAAACGACTGAAAACACATCTCTTTCATCTTCATTTGACCCTCTAACTCTAACAATCTCTATTATACAATTTATTCAAATTTTATTTGCTTT
Organism: Carassius carassius; assembly: GCF_963082965.1. Classification (NCBI taxonomy): domain Eukaryota; kingdom Metazoa; phylum Chordata; class Actinopteri; order Cypriniformes; family Cyprinidae; genus Carassius; species Carassius carassius. The sequence goes on along the minus strand of NC_081791.1, from coordinate 23,201,998 downwards.
TTTATTAAAAATGACCTTCTAACATTTGCACTCTATTTTTTTCTATTCTAACTACTTGTATATTTAGAAAGAAAAGGGAGCTTTTAACACTAACATTCTCTGTTCTTTCTTTGTATTTTATTTTTATTTATGATAAATAATGACCTTCTAGCACAAGCATTATCTATTACTTTTTTGTTCTATTGACATTTATTTTATCTTTATTTATTATAAATAATGACTTTCTAACACAAGCATTATCTATTCTTTTTCAGGTGGGCCAGAGCAAGAACAGGCCTTACTGGGGATTTCGAAACACGAATCTTACATTATCCGCTATAACATAAACTGATTATTTCCATTATTAAAGCTAAAGAAGAACATAATCTTTTGTTTTGGTGATTAAATAAATTTTCCCATATCGTGCGTTTTGATTGCTTTCGTGAAAGGGAACGTGTACAAACATAAAGATGATAACAGGTTTCAATATCAACCACATTATGGGAAGAATACCATACAAATGTTGGTAAGGAGATATGAGATGTGCACTGCACTGATTTATATCAGTCACTACCGGCTACGTTTTAATCTCCCTTCCTCGTCTCGACGTCACGCTCTTTCTAGCTCCTCCTCTTCATCATCAACTGACAGTCTCAATCTTGGACAGTGTACTCACAGTATACTCCCAACAATAAATAAATTTCTTGCCTGCTGATATTCGCCTCACCGCTCCATCCCCTCCAGAACAATGGTGAGTAGCATATTTTTTCTTTGATTTCAAATAACGTTGCGCCAAAGGGTTTCGGCCATAAATGTTTGTGTCGTTTAATCCTTGTGTTATTTTGTTCAAAGCAGCTCGAGCGGCTTTTCTTTGTCATTCACCGCGCGCCCTTTGCTTAAAATGGAGGCAAACTCGCGACATTGCAACAACCCAACGCCGCAAAAATATATATAAAATAATCTTAGGTACCTATTGTAATGCACAGAATTGTACATTTAAAAATAATATTCGTACTACATGCATTCAGTTTAGAAATGCCTTTGCAAACGCCTGCAGGATTACATTCATCCATCTATCAATCCATTCATTCATTCACCCATCCATAACGGTATGTTCGAAAATATGCGTTGTTTTTCAATTTTTTTAATAAATGACAGGATCATGAGTTTTTAATGACGCACATTATAAAATAGTGTAACATTTCACATCAATTACATTTACATAACAGTGCACCTGTTTTGAAGGTGCACCTCCAAAACCACCTTACATGATGAAATATTTTTTGACATATGCATGCAAAACATAGCCAAAATAGTATGCATTATCTCAGTTATTAGGCTATATATATACGATATAATAATAATATTAAATTACAAATGGCAGCTTAATTAAAATCACTGTGTATTATATTTAATAATTGTGATTTAATATCTTTAAAAAATGCACAAATGTAATGATTGTTTTTGGGGGGTTTTCACAAGCTCTCTGTCGTCAGAGATTGACATAGAATTTTCTTGAAATTTGCATCCACCCCTCCTCCCCCCTGCATGAGGAGTAAACTGGGTGGGGACTGCAGCTGTCTGCAGAAGCTCATGTCTGGCCTGTGCAGCAAATGACTGGATTTCTATTCCTGTTCTGTTCCACAGCTGTTATTGTTTCCATTGAGATTTTACATTAAATGCTTTCATGGCTTTCATTATTTTGATAAATATGTTTTTATTCAATTCCTGGGACCTGTCTTTTTTTCATCACAATGTCTCATAGGGAAGTTCAGCGGTGCATCTAAATATTAGTGGTGACCAAATCTAAAAATAAAGAAAAATGTTAATTTAAAATCCCATAGTCATCAAGCAGCATTCTGGATTCCTTTCAAATGTTGGTTACAGCCACTGAGAAAATTATAAAAACCTACTTAAAATAAATATTGTTCCTTTATTGAAATCCATAGTCTCATGTAGACCGTTGAGATGACTTAAATGGGAAAAGGTGGATTTATGTCATTATTTTTTTTTTGTTCTCTTTCAACGGCTAGTCAGGCATGCTCTTGCAAGCCTGTTCTGTGTGGGTGGGGCATCTGCCTTGTTCCCATTCTGCTGCCTCATTCCCTTTGAATAAAGAGAACTGACTGCTTTTATTTGTTCATCCTTTTTGGTAACCTACTAATCTTTATCATGCCACAATATTTCACTTCACTCGTATGCCTGTCCTTAAGATAAATATCATTTTGCAGGTGTTTACAATGCATTTATGATTCCAAAGAAAGACTTTTAGACATTTATGGTACATTTCTGAAGCAATGTCAGCTATGTGTCTATTGTTGTACCCAAAATATTAAACACATGCAAATGTCAACAGAATGATGGTGCAAACCTAATAAAAAGATTTTCCCATTCCTTTGCACAGCGTGAGTGCATCTCTATCCACGTTGGTCAAGCTGGAGTCCAGATCGGCAATGCCTGCTGGGAACTCTATTGTCTTGAGCATGGCATCCAGCCGGATGGACAGATGCCCAGCGACAAGACCATTGGAGGAGGTGATGACTCCTTCAACACCTTCTTCAGTGAGACCGGAGCTGGAAAGCACGTCCCCAGGGCTGTGTTTGTAGACCTGGAGCCCACTGTCATCGGTAAGAGGATAGGACTTGATTAAAGTGATGATGATTGTGTATGTCATAGTGCTCCGGTCACTAAACATTGACCATCTTTCCAGATGAGGTGCGCACTGGTACATACCGTCAGCTGTTCCACCCTGAGCAGCTCATCACTGGAAAGGAAGATGCTGCCAATAACTACGCCCGTGGTCACTACACTATTGGAAAGGAAATCATTGACCTGGTGCTGGACAGAATTCGCAAACTGGTAGGTAGTTATAAAGAAATACATACTTAAAATTAATCTTATATTATACTGGGTCAATTTCCAAACTGTTTTTTATTTTCAGGCTGACCAGTGCACAGGTCTCCAGGGTTTCTTGGTGTTCCACAGCTTTGGTGGTGGAACCGGTTCAGGCTTTACCTCTCTGCTGATGGAGCGTCTCTCTGTGGACTATGGCAAGAAGTCCAAGCTGGAGTTCTCCATCTACCCCGCTCCTCAGGTCTCCACTGCTGTAGTAGAGCCTTACAACTCCATCCTGACCACCCACACCACCCTAGAGCACTCTGACTGTGCCTTCATGGTAGACAATGAGGCTATTTACGATATCTGCCGTAGGAATCTTGACATTGAGCGTCCTACTTACACCAACCTCAACAGGCTGATCAGTCAGATTGTGTCCTCCATCACAGCCTCCCTCAGGTTTGATGGTGCCCTCAATGTCGATCTTACAGAATTCCAGACTAACTTGGTGCCATATCCTCGTATCCACTTCCCATTGGCTACCTATGCCCCAGTGATCTCCGCAGAGAAGGCTTACCATGAGCAGCTCTCTGTGGCTGAAATCACTAATGCTTGCTTTGAGCCAGCCAATCAGATGGTGAAATGTGACCCACGTCACGGCAAGTACATGGCTTGCTGTCTGCTGTACCGTGGTGACGTGGTGCCCAAAGATGTGAATGCTGCAATTGCCACCATCAAGACCAAGCGCACAATCCAGTTTGTGGACTGGTGTCCAACTGGTTTCAAGGTTGGCATCAACTACCAGCCTCCCACTGTGGTTCCAGGTGGTGATCTGGCTAAAGTGCAGAGGGCCGTGTGCATGCTGAGCAACACCACAGCTATTGCTGAGGCCTGGGCTCGTCTCGATCATAAGTTCGATCTGATGTACGCCAAGCGTGCTTTTGTGCACTGGTATGTGGGTGAGGGTATGGAGGAGGGTGAGTTCTCAGAGGCCAGAGAGGACATGGCTGCCCTGGAAAAAGATTACGAAGAAGTCGGTGTCGACTCCATCGAGGGTGAAGGAGAAGAGGAGGGCGAGGAGTATTAAATTGTTCACTAAATGTCTAAAACTAAAAACAGTAGACCGGTAATTTACACACGATATACATGAGGTATCAAGTGTAAAGTCTACTCCTAAATGTTAGAGACACATTCTTGGTCAGTTGTTGTATTGTTATGGCCAGTATGATTATTATTTATGGAATTTACTTGCCAAATTTTGACTGAATAAATTGATGGTGATGTAAAAAAATCTGCCGGTGTGCAATTCTTTCAAAATCTTTCTTGTGGATGTTAATATAAGCTGACAGTTTTAAGTAATTCCAGGCAATAATCTGCTTACCAACCAGTTTCCACAGGTCAACTGATGGCCTTTGACAGGTTTGGCATCCAACCACTTCGGCTGAAGGAAAAGTAGATTAGTAGTCACTCAGCAGTTGGTATTAAGGGCATATTTTTTTTTAGGTAAGTGCAAATGAGTAACAGCAGTGGTATGAATGAATGAAGGAAAGCAGGTCATGGTATCAAAAGATCTTGTAGTAAAAAGCCTTAATTTAATGTTATGGGATGACCTAACCTGTTATATACATATATATATATCATCCAGAATATCTCCCACCAATTTCTAAGATAAAAAGGCCAGAAAGTAATAGCAGCTTTTGTGATATTTTATTCAATTGCTTAAATGCTTGATGGCCAATTTTCAGATAAAAATTACAGTACAAAATTCTATGTAGTGTAATGAAAAACATGCCTTTGTAGAAAAAAGGATTTTGGTTCAAATCGGTGTATAAAAGAATACAAAATCTCAATTCAAATATTAAAGATTAAAAAAATGAGATGGTAAAAAAAGGTTTATATGATTTTACACTATTCAAAATAGCACTAATGCAACTTTAAATTGTAATTGTAAAATTTAAATTGTATTTGAATTGTAAAGGTTTTTAAGGAAAATTCACACTACTCCTTTTTTCTGATTGTCTGTCTGCTGGTTTATCAAGGTCCAGAAGAGCACTGGCATTGAGCTAACGCCAGTGTCTTTGGATTGGCATGCAGCAGGTTCCTCAGTCAGCCTTTGATACCCTTTAAGACGCCTAGAAAGTTGCAAAAACAAGGCCAGTTAGTGCTTTCCAACCAGTTTTGCCAGTTAATGTTCACAATAATTTGCTTACTGATTAAGCTTTAGTAAATCTAGAGGAGCAGGTTGAAAAATTAATTATAATTATAATTCATGAATAATTCATGACAGCTGACTAAATCAGTGCATGGATATTAAGCAGTATTGGAATGACTTACTTATATGCAAAAGCCACAGCACCTATTGCCGATACAACAGTCAGGATGCCCAACAATAGGGCAGCGGCACCTGCAGATGTCAACCTGGATCCTGCTAAATGTTGCAGAGAAATAGAAGCATGTACGATGAATAAACAGCACTGCTATCGTTTTAGAGCACCATGCTTTATGTTTCAACTGTAAATAAATGAACTCACCAATGTTAATATTAACCCTGGCATTTGTGAATGCCAAACTGACATCATTTGTCATTGACACGTTGACACAGAAGATCCCAGAGTCATTGAAGTAGTGTCGAAGGATGAGTTGGCAGTCTGAGGAGGGGCTAACAGCACTGCAGATGGTTGTGACTGGCACATGGCAGTCAGCATCCGATACTACAGTGCACACTTCAGTGGGGAGGCTAGAAAGAGAAGGTAAGGTCGTAAATTCTCCATCAGGCTGTATTTTGTGGTTCCAGCTACATTTTTTGCCAGATCTCACCTTCCTTGGCAGGAAACTGTGAAATCAACAGCATTCTGCTCTATTTCGGTTAGCAGAAAACCATCAGGTACAGCCACCTGGACGATCTGCACACTCTCAATGCCCTCTTGAGAACACAAACTTGCATTACTCTTTAGTACAAACATAAAATTGAATGCTGTTGAAGGGAGGAATCTCACCAATAATCTGAATATCAGTTGAGAAGGATCCATAGCGGTAAATCACACAGTCATTTGTGTTTGGAGCCTGACGCTTTATTGTTGATATATGGGCCTGGTTTGCAATGTAGTCTTCCTCCGCCATCACCTCCTTGTCAGCAGCTGGTGTTTCTGAAATGTGTGTTTAAATTTATATTAATATGTGACCCTGGGCCACAAAACAGTCTTGAGTCTTAAGTCGCTAGGGTATATTCTTAGCAATAGCCAAAATAAAAAAAACACTGTATGGGTCAAAATCATTGATTTTTCTTTAATGCCAAAAATCTTTAGGATATTAAGTAAAGAGCATGCTCCATGAAGATATTTTGTAAATTTCCTACTGTTAATATATCAAAACTTAATTTTGATCAGTAATATGCATTACTAAGAATTCATTTAGACAACTTCAAAGGCGATTTTCTCAGTATTTAGATTTTTTTGCACCCTCAGATTCCAGATTTTCAAATAGTTGTATCTCTGCCAAATATGGTCCGATCCTAACAAACCATACATCAATAAGGCAATTAGGCAACTTTTGTACTATTTTCACAGCTGTATCCAGCCAAACCATGCAGTGCACCTCCAGTGATGTGTTCATTCAGGCGGATGGGGCTCTCAGAGGTGAGGGTGTTGGTGGTGGGACGGGCCTCAGTAGGAAGGTTTGGTGGAGTGGCACAAGATGAATCCGGAATAGCTGCTTGTACAACAACTTGGGGCTTGAAAGCTCCAACTGCAGTGTAGGTATGTGTGACGCTGAGTTCCCTGGAGATGACAGTGCCACTGCCATCACCGAAGTTCCAGTTAAAAGTCACGTCTGATCGGCTCAGGTATTGGCTGGGGTCGTGAAGGGTGATGCTGAAGGCCACTGCTCTGTTCTTGATGAATTTCCGATCACCTTCATCTTTGTCATTCACCTGCATCAGGGAAACCGCAAAGGGAATCTGGTCTAGAAACACAGGGATTAAATATATTGCATTACTTAAACTGTAAAACAACTTGTTATTAAAAGATTAATATTAAGTTATGCATACCGGTGATACTGAACTGTGTGGATGCATATCCAATTGGGATGAATTTCTCTTTTTGCCTGTAGTGATAAATGACAACATCCATCATGTAAGAGCCAAGAGGAACGTCATCAGTTCCGATGGTTAATGAGGAGGACGGGCCATCGCACACCTGCCAGTATTTACCTGTCAAACACAACAGAGGATTGTCAGGAACGTTAAGATAATTGCATATAACAGTACAGTAAGTCCTCTTTCCTTACCACAGGTTTTCCACACAAACACATATGGAGGTTGCTTGTCCCCTTGTCTAGAAAGGAGAGGAGCATTAGGGAACACAGCGTTCCATTCATCTACAGAGTTCTCCTCAGCATAGACAGGCTCACCCTCGTGGAACTGTGTGCCTAAATTAGATTATAAATTATTGGTCAAGCTTAATACAACTGCATTTGCTGTTCATAGTGCTGGCAGCAGAATGTAAATAGATTTGGTCTTTGAAAACAGAGATGAAGATGACTGAAACATACCGTTTATCGTGCAATTTTTTGCCCAAACAACTTGTCCATCTGGCAGGACCTTCTGGTTGTGAGGGAACACAATGTCAATGGTGAAGGTGATTTTGGCACCAGTCAAAGTGGGTGCATCATTTCCCACATCAAAACTCAGTTGACCACCTGTAGAAATTTACAATTATGCTTTTATCCATACTCTACACACACAAATAAAGGGTAGTGATGCCACAGAAAAATAATTTTGGGGTCCTCAAAGAACCTTTCAGTGAACGGTTTTTAAAAGAACCTGTGTGGAGTGTGGAGTTTAACATATAAAGAACATTTTGTATAATGGAAGATATTATCCTCCAAAATATTCTTGGAGCCAAATGCAAATAAAGAACATTTAGTTTTAAGAGTGTAGAATAATAGTTTTGGGTTCCCCAAAGAACCTTTCAGTGATCGGTTCTTTTCTTAGTGTGAAGAAAAATGTAATGATCTAAAGAATCTTTTTTGACCAAGGTTTTTTTTTTTTTGTCCAAGGATTTTTCATGGAACCTTAGAAGCCAATAGAAAAACATTATTTTAAGAGTGTACATCAAATTATTAATAAAAAATAATTCATATAAATTAATAATTCATTCATTCATAAAAAAAAACGAATCAAAGTGCATTCAAGAAAATATTTTATTAGGTCATGCACTTCCTTTAAAGCAAACCCATGACTTTGTGCTACAGAAAGGCTAATGAAAAAAAAAAATATATTTATATAATTTGTATATATATTTATATATATATTTTTTTTTTTTTTTTTTTTTTTTTTTACATGTTGATGCAAACATATAGTGTAGAAAATCTGGCTCTTTCTTTCCTTCTTTTATGACTGCAATGTATTACCTGTCCAGCTGTTCTTGTAGCGTGGGTCTCCATCTTTCCACACTGGGAACCGTTTTGTATTCCATGTCTGATTTTGATTGAATCTGGATTTCGAGTTGCTTCTGTCAACTTGTTCTTATGCAGAGGAACATAAAGGGAAATTTAAATAGAATTTAGAGAAAACAGCAAATTTTAGAGTAAAGGCACTGGAATCCCTTTAACTCTCATTTGACAATGAAAGTCACAAACTTTAAAGTCTGGAGACTGAGGCGGGGCATGTGAATCATCGAGGATCAAACATTCAGCACACTTTCTGCAGTGTTACCCCAAATCCTGTGCATGTGATGGTCAGCTGTCCATGTGACCATACTTTCGGCTTTACTGCATAAAGCCTTGCTTGCTTGTTTTAAGAGCACATAGGTTAGCATAACTCAAAATCAGAATGCAATGCTACAATTATGAATGATTGAAACCATTGCATTATTGGTATTAGAATCATTACAGTAATGCTATTGGTCTATGTTGTATTTTTTTCAAGTATATCATGTATTATTTCTTATTTGATCTGATTAGCTAACACATGCTTCAGCAGATCTTGGAAATTCTCATGTGCCACATTATTACAGAAATTTTAATGACTATAAGGAGGTCAAATGAGATCAGGACATTGTCTCGCATCAAGTCTGCCTGAGGTTTTAGGAATGTTAGTAGTGCAGGTGAAATAATTAACTATTATAGTTAACGGTTTTGTTTTGACTTTCCTGATATCCAGTATTCTCTTGAAAGCAGTTAAAAGAACTCTGCACTAAGCATAATATATTGTTTAGTGAAATACAATATACAAGAACATGATTCTATGGTTATTGGATACAGTTATTATTACTTAACACAATAAAATATAAATATATATAAATATATGATATTGAACAGTTTACTTACTTGGTAAGGCCACAGACAAACAGGTCAGTATCAGTATTCTTGAAAGTAGCTTCATTGTGTCACTTTGTTTTTGGCACCTTAATGACTTTCAGCTTCAGAGGCGTCGGTCTTTATATAAACGTGTCCTACATCCGGGGCTGCAAGCTCCTCCCATCACTTAAGACCATCCATGTGTGCACACAAACTCACACACATAACTGTGTAATATTCTGGTGATGCTGTGCAAGAGTTATCAGATTAAGATTTGATTAATGGTTAATTATGCTATTTGATTAAACTAACTTATTAATTGGCCGGATCAGTCATGCATGTGCAGTTAGAGCCCTATTGCTACTTAAAATATCCATATCCATTAAAAAAAAAAAAAAAAAAAAAATATATATATATATATATATATATATATATATATACATATATATATAAGTGTATATAATATTTTTGAACCTTATTGCTGCAAATAACGTTTTTTATGTTTAATAGTGTAGAATGGTTGATTTGCAATCTTGAGACTTATTTATTTTACTTTGAGGGGTCACATTGAGATTAAAAACTCTTTTCCAGGCTGAGCTTATTTTAATGAGGAACATAGTTAGAGAATGCTTACATGTGATTTCAGAGGACCTGTGTGTGATGCTTTTGAAAGCTTTGTTTCTTAATTGGGTCAGTGGCCATAAGTATCTTACGCTTTTTTATCTTAACATTTTTAATAGCCTAACAAATGCAATAGCCTGCATTTTGAGATTTGGTCCTAAAAATAAACATGCATGTTAGTTTTGAGATACAAGTGAAAAACAATGTTATATGTAGATGGAGGGAAATTGTGTTGGATTTACTGTAGATGGCTGGTACAGCATCAGTCATGTGAGACTAAGGATGGCGGACTCCAAGAACAATAAGAGTCTGTTCATGTCAGAGTGTTCATTCACTAAATACTGCAAGAATTATCTACATTTTGTGAATACTAATGCAGAGAGGTTAACAGGTTCATTTTTGCACTGTAGTTCAGTGAATTCCTCTGATATATGTGTAATATATATGTTTTATGCATTTGACTAAGGATGGGGGAAATGCTCTTAATTATCAAAAGTAATTGCACAATGCAAAACATCTTGATCGCATATTAATTTTGCTTCATTACCTTTAAGCAAAAAATAATTTACTTTTTTTTTCTTTGGATTTGGGTCTGAAATCTGAATTATGACACTCTAATTCAGGCAATTTTCCATATAAAGGCGTCGATAAAACAATAAGTTACACATTACGGCTAGACAAATATGTCTGGAATGGAAAGTTAATCAGGATTACAGCAGCTCTTGTGACTTTTTGGTTTACCCAGATTTTTGGCTTTTCGGCATCTTTACAAAAAATAATCTGATTTTCAAAATTGTTCTAAATAGCCACATTTAACATTCCTTGTTTATTCTTGTATCTCTTTATTCACTGTATTCAAAGGCAAACCATGAAGGTGTTGACATCAGGTGGAAGCAAAACTGCTCAATTTGTCGTATAAAAATCTGAAATGTGAATTTACTGCAAGAATCATGAGTAGAACGTCTGTCACATGATTACAATTTACACGGCAATCGGTCAGAAAAACACCCACAAGAATGTTTTTTTTTTCATAAAACATTATTGTACATCAACCACATTTATAAAAAAAAATGCAAAAATGCAAACTTAACTTCTCACAAGAAACACCCCAAAAATTCAATTCAAAACCTGAGAGTTCATGTGGTACCACTAAAATACAATTTACACTTGATAAAACGCTATATTCTTGAGACGGAGGTACATAGGAAAAACAGTGGTGACGTGAATTGCATTAGACCCACAGAACGCCTTCTCATCAGTCTTAGTCTTACTGAACTAGAAACCAGCAAACACAAAGCTGAAACATGATGGTAAACCTTCAAATTCTACTTTGGAACGATAAAACAGGGACAGGAAACGAGGAGTGCATCATATATGCTAAACCAGATCTATTATAGCTTATAGTGTTTCATATAATTTCACAATGTTCCTGAAATATGAAATAGAATCCCTGCTAACATCTTATTAAAATAATGCAACATTAAAGCACAATTTACTCTGAAACCCAATTTCATGCTTCCACTGTAAATAGTTTTGTCTATAAATAGATCAATGAAAGTCATGCCATTAATTCAGGGCAGTAATTAAGTGCATACAAAAACATGATCACACAAGATATGAATATGGAGACGATCTTGTTAAAGGTACAAACCGACTGGCTCAAAACTTTTAAGTTCCCACCAGCTTTAATTTCATGAGTTAGGACCAGATGGCTTATCATTGACATTTCCAAACTCAAAAAAACATGACCTTGATACAATCACAGGGTTAAACACAAATGGAGGTATTACAACAAATAAACAGGAGTGTTCAAATACAGACAGATGACAAATACCTAACAGACCTTAAAAGACACAGCATTTTTAAAGAGATAGTCATCCAAAACTGAAGATACTTTGGAGTACAAACATCAACCCCCACAGACTGTCATTATATGGAAAAAATAACTTTTGTGAGAATTAAGTCGTGTGTGCAAATGACAGAATGTACATTTTTTGGCAAACTATCCCTTCAACGTAAAAGAAAATAAATCATGCTATGATGGACAATATAAGGGTAATCATTTATAAACAGACAGAATTAATCTTATACTGTTGTCTTCTTTTTTTTTTAAGCAAAGAAACATAAAAAAAGTTAGTTTCACCAAAAACTGGTGGAAAGATGATTCATTGGATTGTATTTTTACCCATCACAGATTCATTTTAAAGGCCATTTATAAGTCAGTTACATTCTAAAATGACAAATAGCCTGTATCTGATAGCATTTGGGTTTGTGAAATAAACACAAGAATGAAATGAGTACAAGCTGGACATACTGTTGTGTATAGTGTATCATATATGAGCGTGAAATTCTACAACCATTTAAAACAATGACTGCATCTGACTCTGAATCTAGAACCATAGGTCTACTAGACACACTTTCCCAAATTAGACATGTTTTCTTTTTGGAAAAATGTAAAAAATAGTCAATTTACAGAAGCTGAAAATTACAAAAAAAGAGACACCACAGAGATTTACCAAACAAAATCCAAACATTACTTCAGTGACTATTCATATATTAGAAACATACATTTTGATGTAAATATTGGGGATTCGTATGTCCATTCTCAAAACGTACATTACGTGTCAAGTAAATACAGACTGGGAAGCAGGTTACAACAGTATAAAAATAAATCCAGATATCGTCTGACGCATTCAAGCAACGACTGCTAATAACTATGGTTTTAAAAGGCTAATAATAAATACCATACTCGATAAAAAAAGACATTGTTAGCTAGACTTAAATCCATACATAAAACAAAATCATTTTTCTTTTTTTGCATTCAGTTAGACTTTTTAAAGAGGAAAATGGGTCCCTCTCATTCAGTAATACATACCCTTAATTCCATTATGCTTTTCTGTTAGCGCTGATATAAAATTGAGCAACATCAAAAATAGTATGTACAATTTGTTTTCAATAAATAATATTTTTGCTTTTTTTTTGCAATATTTTGTTCTATTATAACATTATTGCCACAGGTGGGTGTTGTGAACACGATCGCCCGCACAAAACGCAAGACAACATGAGGGCAAAGATTCACCAGGTACATTTTTTTGCCTTACATTACTTTGCTGTCAAACTCAAAATCACAAAGTTGGATGCAGAAAAGGAACCCAGGATTCCCAAGACAATTGATTTAAATTGAGGGGAAAAGGGTTTATTTGGGCAGTGGCGGCAGAGATGGAGGTGGTTCTGAGGGTAAAGGTGGCGCCTGTGTTCCTCCGCGAGCGCTACCGCTGTACCGATAGTCTCCGTACTGAGAGCGATAGTCAAACATCGGAGGTTGCGCTGGCTGAACGCCCTGTGCACTGAGCAGTGAGTTCAACATGTCAAACGTGTCCTGGTATTCGTTGGACTGGCTGCCCGTATTGTGTCCGTTCGTGTCTGCTTTGTCCGATTTGGAATGCGAATAGTTTCCCTGATGGTGCGAGAGGCTCAGCGAGGGAAGGATGTCTGACCCCTGACCCATCGCGTGGGAGGGCACGCCGGTGAGCGTCGGCAACTGTAACGAGTGTCTGGACGATTTGCTAACTTTCGAGAGATGGCTGCCAGAAGGAGGATCAGGCAAGTGGGTCCTTTTTCGGGATGAGGATGACGAACTCATTCGCACAGGATCACCTGAGACCTTTTTGCTACTTCCTGATGAGCTGGCAGAACTCGAGTGTTTTTGTGATGAGGATGAGGAAGACGATGTTGATAAAGAGGAAGAGTGGTGGTGGTGGTGATGGTGGTTGGATCGCTCTCTGCGTTTCACACGATTTTTCCCATCTTCTCCTGAGCCACTTCGCCTTTCAGGAACTCGGATCCGCACTTTAATGTCCTGCTCGGATCCACGACTGCTGCTACTGCTGCTGTGCCCCCCGCTGCCTGATTGGCCTGGCACTGGGAAGCGCATTTTTATGGAACTGCGTTCAGATCGCTCATCCAGCGGGATCTTCAGGACGATGGGTTTGTTTAGGTCTGAGGAACTAGAGCTGGACTGCTGGTGGTGATGGTGCTTCTCCTTCCTCTGCTGGTTCATGAGGGCCTGGGCAGCAGTGGCATATCCCTGTTTCACACTAGCCTCCATATTCACCAAATTCCGCTTCTGCGCCGCCAGCACGTCTGCATGCTTCACCCGATACTCGCTCAGAGACAACTTAGCAGGCACGTGAAGCTCATTGGTAGCGGGCAGCTCCTTGGCAGGAGGCTGCCAGGGTTGGGATGAGGGAGCGGTGCTGTGGTCGTCAGCTGAGGAGTCCATGGAGGAACCGGAGGGTGGGCCAGAGAGGCTCATCAGCCCGGCCAACGTGCTGTCAGCCGATGCCATGGAGATCATATTCATAATGGCATCAGACTGATCACCATCTTGACCTTTTGATTTCTTGGCAGTTTGACCCGCAGCCTGAAGCAAAACAAACAAGAAAAAGATGAGTATGAAATGTATATGGTCAGAACAGAGTGCTGATCAAAAGTTTGGGGTTAGTAAGATATATATATATATATATATATATATATATATATATATATATATATATTCTAGTAATTAATATTTTATTTAACAAGAACACATTTTAAATAAATGTCATTCTTTTGAACATACTATTTATCGGAACATTCTGAAAAATCTAAATGTTTACAAAAATATTAGGTAAACCGACTTACTTTCCAGTTTCTGATACGTTTTAAGCGGCTGGGCGTCTTCTCCAAGATCTGCAGGAACTCATGAGTGAGCTCTGTGAAATCATTAACAAAACCTTTAGGACTTGTGGAAAACATACAACTTGAGAAAAAAATAAACAAACATTTAAAAGGCTATATAGTTTCTTTTCCTGGCTAAACTCCAAAAATTTCACCCAAGTTTACACTGCAACCCTTCAAACAGGAGCTTATTAAAAATCATAGTAAAACTGACTTTACATGTAAACTGAACCAAATAAACAATGGTTTTTAATAAAACAAATACAAATCAACCCTCACAACCTTTTCTAAAACTCTGGTATTACACTTTCTATTACAGAGACAATTGCCATTTAAATACATACCATCCAACAGCTCAAGGGTCACTGTGGGGTCAACATACTCCCACCAGTGTTTGCTGTCTGTGGAAACTGGAATCTCCCAGTTGGACCATTTGCAGGCCAGATGAATACAAACACAAGCTACGATGGGTGGACTGTACTGCAGGCAAAATGTAGTCAAGTGGAGACTGCAGCAAAAAGAGCACCCACGATTAGAAAAACACGAGTAAAAACAAGAAACTATTTAACATTCTTGTAACTCTAAAATGATAAATACATACACTATAATTCAAAAACTTTGGTGGTCAGTAAGGTTTCTTTAATAAAATAATACTCGTATTCAGAAGGGTGAAAAGTGACAGTGTAGACATTTGTAAAGTTACAAAAATGTTCAATTTCAAGTAAATGCTCTTCTATAACTTTCTAAAAACTTTCAACTTTTCAAAATGTGGTAGGCTACACTGCAATGCAACATTGCCAGCCATTTACTTTAAAAAAAGATGTTCATTAAAGTATTTTTGATCTAATTTGTAGAAAAAATGTAACCTTTGAAAAACTTGAAAATCTACATACCTGTTTGTTGCCATGAAGTATGAGGTTTGAGCTAAGTCTTTACTCGCTGGAAGAACAAATGGAAGGCTCATAATCAGATTTGAAATCTGTGAGCTTGGTGGGCTAGAAGTACCCACTACTGAGCAATACGAAGCACAGTTTACTGTGAGCAGCTGGTTCTCACCTCGCACAAGCTGGGTACACTTGACAACATGTGTGTGAGGATGATCAATGGTGATCTCAAAAGCTGGAAGGAAGAGAGCAGACAAGAGAGAGACTTTTAGTTTTTGGTTTGAACTATAACGAATCTTTAGAAGTGAAGCCCCCACACACAATTTACACACTGAGCAAGTGAATCAAAAACATGGGTCTTCCTGTGCTTGACTGGTGAAATATCTTAGAGCTCCATGCAAGTGGCCTGTAGGGCAATTTGGTTATAGTCAAAATTTTCTAAACAAAATAGCATCATGGGCACTGGAAGAGATAGCTCTGCTTCCAATCACTAAGGAAATATCTTTTACTGTCCCTTCTGATATACATTTTTCACAGGACATGCAACATTTAAAACCATGAATTATAAATCTAAGACATTTTGTTTCAATTTAAGAGCTTTTAAGGCCTTCATTTGTGGAAAGGTGAATTAAGACACACAGAAACACTGTAAAACAGTTTTAGTTGAAAAAGTCAACTAAAAAAAATTAAAAGATAAATTATGATTTAAGCGGACTGAAGTTGGTACTTGGCACTGATACTGTTGGGGGAAAAAAAGGGTACTGTTACATGTGTTTTTTTTTATTTTTATTTAATACCAGATATTTTGACATTTCTAGTGGACTCAAGATATACTGGGATTAACACACAAAATTGATAGCATTGTGAAACCACACACAGGAAGGGTGCATTACCAGATTGAAATGGAAATAAAAATGACTAAGTTGACAGTAGTAATGAGAGGTTTGTAATAGTCCAGTGAACTTCTGGGAATAAGCAGTTAATGAGAGTAAATGTGGTTATTCGGTGCATCTCTCTAGTATGGTGATTCACTGACTCAGTCTTGCCCTTCCAAACTTACCCAGGGTCTGCAGTATAATGCTCTCAAGAATGACCAGGTCTTGGGCTTGTTGCAGGTATGTCTGAGATTGAGAGGACAGGCAGGTTACTCATATGGTCTCTTGGTCATGGACTACATACTCTCATCAAATTATTAAGACCCTCTTTTTGCACCAAGCCAATCACCTTATGACACAAGATATGCCCTTTCAATTCATAAATGTGATAGTTAATGAAGACTAACAGATAAAGACTGATGAAAGTTTACACATATCCAACCTAAGAGGAAAAAAAATTTATCAATTCACCCGAAAATATAGAAACACGTGGGTTAGACAACCTGTTAAAAAAAAGCAATGTTATGGTCGATGCTGTGGATCTGCTGCTTGTGATTAAATTAGATATTTTTGATTAGTTGATGCAAATATTGATCTGATATCAGTAAAAAAAAAAAAAAGTGTGGGTAAATTGTCAGCCCGAAAGACTATGGAGAGAGAAAAAAAAACAAAGATGCGTTTAAAAAAATAATAATTTAAACCCACTATTCATCAAGGCCATTAAAAAGTTAACTATTTCTTAAATGAATTATTCCTTTCATTAACTCTACCTCATTTCAGTACAAACCTGTGACTTACTTTCTTCAGTGGGACATTAAAGAAGATAATTCGAGAAATATCTCAGTATTTTTTGTTCACAAAACCCTCAAAACATTAATAAAAATATATTTTTATGTTCAAAAAAAGAAAGAATGTTATACAGGTTTGAATGACATAAGGTTGAGTAAAAGATGACAGAATTTTCATTTTTGGGTGAACTATTATTAGTTAGTTCAATCGAAAAGTAAAATTCGGTCAAAAAAACAAAAACAACTTACTCTAATAAATTACATTTAAACAAAGCAAGTAGATGGAAGCAGTGACTCTCACAGATGGTTTGAAGACCGTCTTACACTCTATCATTACTTACATCACTCCTGGTGTCTGGTGACGGGTCCTGAGGATTGAGACACGCATGGGTCACCTTAATCACATGCTCCAGCTTGCGGGGCTGTTCTTCCACTTTCGCGGCTAAAAAGAGAGCTGCAGGAGCAATCACCTGCACAGCACATGACACAAACAAAGAGGTTAGAGAGTCCTAGTTAGAGAGGATTTTAATAAACTTGTGGAAGGATAAAGCACATACATTACGGTGGAAGCGAGTGAAGGACTGGATCATGTAGAACCGATGCATATACACAATGGCAGTGTTAATTGTAAGTTGAGACCTAATGGTCCAAAGTTAAGGATTTTAACACATTAAACACATTTAATAAAACAGCACGACTGCCCAACTCGACAAACTCAGTAGTTCAAAAGGATCATAACTGCTATTGATATTCAGGAGAGCAATCACAGATTAATGATTTCATTAAATCCTTCTATTTTAATTCATTAGAGGTGCTACCATTTTTAAAGACACAGTATAACCATTTTTCAAATGTAAAAGTGAAAGTACTCACTCCTAACAAATTGAAAAAAATCAATTTTCCTTTAATCTAAGGAACATCATTAATCTAAAATAAAACAAAAGCTCATATTTTCTCAATTATTACATAACCGCATCAGACCTTCCCTTCAGCAGGGCAAATCAATGTATGTTTAATTACTACTAACAGATATAGGTTTGGAATGGCATAGGTAACAAATAAATCTAATAATAAGGTATAAACAAATGGTATAATTAAGAAAGTAATGGAGAATAGAGAGTGGGAATGGCAGTGACACCGGCTGCGCTATTGTTCAGTAGGCCCCGCGGCCTAAACTAAACCAAAAACACAAAACTGGGACATAAATCTTTTATTCCGTTCGCCTTAATCCACAAGTTTCACAATACAAAAGGCGTGTATACTGGTAGAGCTGTTTCAGGTCATTATAATGCTGAAACTCAACACCCCAGAAGCCGCCCGGACCGGCGTCAGTCTCCTCAGAGCGAATGCCGAGAACGACGCCTCACAAACTGAAAAAGATACACGTTGAGCCGCTGTCCCATGTCCTGCAGCAGGTTAGCAGCTTGCTGTCGGTACGAGAGCTCTTTGTCGGGATCAAGTCCCGCTCGGCGAGATGGGCTGTTTTCGATTTGTTCGCGCGTGAAGTACCATTTATTGTTATTTAGCGAAAGCGAAGGGAACGAAGCCGCCATTACTGAGAAGGACAATGTTTTAAAATCTCACTGCGTCACAGGAAGCGCGTCATCGCCGGCTGGCGGTGTGGTTTGAATTTAACCCGTTCAGAACTGGACACAAGATCATCTTTGTTTCTACTCCAAATGCATCCATTAATTAAAATGAAAAATTTTCTGACACTTTTAGTAGTTTTAATTATTTTTTTTTGTAATGGCCATTACAACGCTAGAAACCCAGATATAATGCAGGGCTCCACGCTTACTTTTCTTTTTTAACTAAAAAAATTTAGGAGCACATTCTAAATTTTAGGAGCACCTTACAATCAATAATCCAATATCTGATAAAAAAAATAAAATAAATTGCGTTCCCATTACGAGGACTTATTAAAGTGATATAGAGTGGAAATTTGTTTTTGCCTTTGTAAGGGCTAAAACTTCTTGGTACGTGTCTTGCATACGTCTGTGCATAGTGGTTCTTGAAGCACTGACTCCAGCAGCAGTCCACTCTTTGTGAATCTCCCCCACATTTTTGAATGGGTTTTGTTTCACAATCCTCTCCAGGGTGCGGTTATCCCTATTGCTTGTACACTTTTATCTACTACGTACATCTTTTCCTTCCTTTCGCCTCTCTATTAATGTGCTCTTTTGCAATGACCTTTAGTGTCTTGCCCTCCTTGTGCAAGGTGTCAATGGTAGTCTTTTGGACAACTGTCAAGTCAGCAGTCTTCCCTATGATTGTGTAGCTTACAGAACTAGACTGAGAGACAATTTAAAGGCCTTTGCAGGTTTTTTTTTAGTTAATTATCTGATTAGAGTGTGGCACCAGGTGTCTTCAATATTGAACCTTTTCACAATATTCAAATTTTCTGAGATACTGAATTTGGGATATTCCTTAGTTGTCTGTTATAATCATCAAAATTAAAAGAAATAAACATTTAAAATATATCAGTCTGTATGTAATAAATGAATATAATATACAAGTTTTATAATATACAAGTATTTAAAAACACAGTTCATTCATAAGCGAAACACCGCTGTGTTTGAATGGAGATGCTCAGTGGCTCCACTGTGACTTTTTCAAACTATTTGACGATGACGAAATAGAGCAAAATCAGACAATAGTGTTATAGTCAGACAATGTAAGTCTCTTAATATTAACTTCTTTTTTATGGAATTGTTGTATTAAATCAGTATCACATTTACAAACTCCCTTAAAATTTTTTAAAAGCTGTCACTCATCTTAGTTCATCAAGAGCTCACATTATAATCAACACTGAAAAAAAAACTGTCTCAATCATCCTAGGGCAAGTTAATTATTTTTCATTGGCTCCAGTAAAAAAAATATAGATGTGAATCATTAACCTATTTTTTAATAAGATAAATGCAAAACTAAAATACAATTAGGTGAAAGAAGCTCTCTGCACTGCACAATGAATCTCTTTACACCCTGTTTACACTTTTCTTATGAAAGGATTCCTGAGATATGTCTGCTGCAAAAACACAATCCTTTGAAGTTCCCCTGAGCTCAATCTCACTGGTGCTCCTAAATATTTTTTCATGGTCGCACTGTAGAGCCCTGTAAGGGTATGTTATTTAAAGAAAACTAAATTAGACATTCATGCAAAATAGTTTGACATTCATGTAGGTTTTAACAAATCAAGTGCTTTTCTTAAAAAATAAAGAATTTTTTTTTTTTTACGCCAAGGCATACAAATAGCAGAAAAATATAAAAAAAAACGACCAAGCACACAATTTTAAAACATATTAAATATACAAGATATCATATCAAGCATACAACAATTCACAACTTTATTTTTTAATCCTTTTAAAAGAAAAACAAAGATATTACAAGACGGCATTCAAATTACAAACAACTTATTCAACATTACAACAGAGGCACAAAATGAAAAGGCTAAATAAAATAATATAATAAATATCCTGAATAATATATTAAACAATATTGTATACAAATGTATCGTATCATCTATATTTAAGTCTTAGTTGACATTTACTTGTAACATTTGCTTTAACTTTTGTAGTCTGAGTATCACAATCGTCCAGGTGACTTTTATTTTGAATTTACCTTTGCGACACATCTTCTTCAATTTATTGAGGCATTTTTGTTCCTTTTAATCAGATGCGGGAATTTAAAACATTATATTTTTATTTCAACCCAGTCCTAAAATTTAGTAGAAATAATACAAATAATTATAATAATGAAACATGGGACTTTAACTTCAGGGATGCAAAGGATTTTTTCGAGATACTTTTATATATATATATCTTCTTCAATAGTATCTTCTTCAAATATATATATATATATATATATATTTTTTTTTTTATTGAACATAAAAAACAAACAAACAAACAAACAACAACAAAAAAATGTTCAGCTCAGATTAGAACAACCAAAATAGATATAGCTTTAATGGGCGGCAAATGAGTTTCTGTCGAGAGAAAAGGACAGTGACGAATGCGGAAGTGTTTATGTTGTATCTGGTTTAGTTCAGTGTCGTGTACTCAGATAAAATGACCGAGTCTAAAGCGAAAAATATCAGCGCTATTCCAATCGATGGATTCAGCAATGTTCGCATCACATCATTATGGAGCTTTCTACAGTCTGTAAGTTCACAGCAAAATTACGTTCTTTTTATGGTTCACATACAGACAATCCAGAGTTTCGTTGTTGCTTTTTCAGTACAACTGAGGCCACGTGTATTAAATAAAGAAAACGTTTGTGTGTGTGTGTGTGTGTGTGTGTGTTTAGGAAGAACTAGTAATAATCCTGTGATCTGGTTTCCAGGTGGACTGGTCTGAACCCTGGCTGATGGCTCTGCTAGTCTTTCATGTCTTGTGTTTTGCTTTCACCATCCTGTCCTGCAAATACTACCGCATACAGATCTGTCATTTTCTCCTAATGGGTGAGTTTTTGCACTAAAAATATTATCAGAGAAAATGGATACAATCATAGTAGAAAAACACAGCATTAACCTTCTGTAAAGATTACATGACAACCAACAAAATGTGTGAATTGCAAAAGTACCCCAAATATCATTTACATTTATTAAGTTAAAAGTTAAATTAAGTTCAAATATGTTCGGTATTTATACACCAGATAATGCAGTATTTCTTTTCTTTTCAGTCGCTATGGTTTATAGTGCAGAATACCTGAATGAGCTGGCAGCGATGAACTGGAGGTGATATTATATACCCTCCATAACCCCCTGACATTGTTATATCTGTTGTTATACTGAATGTCTGCATTTTGTTTTTAGGTCTTTTTCAAAGTTCCAATACTTTGATTCAAAAGGAATGTTTATTTCATTCGTATACTCAGTCCCGCTCTTGCTCAACACTGTTATTGTTGTGGTAAGTTTTTCCTTTTAGAATATTCTTTTTCATATAAAATACTGCAATATACATTTCATCTTATTAATTTTAACTTGGTCAAGCTTTTGCTGTTGATTTAAACTTAAATCTATGTTTTTTAGGCTGTGTGGGTATGGAGGACCTTCTCAACCATGACAGAATTAAAGATAATGCAATTAAAGAGAAAGGCTGCCAGAGAGAACAAAAAAATGCAGTAGAAGACATGAACATGATGTGCTCCATTTATATACTGTCCAGTGGTGGAGGAAATATATTGAGAAAGAAAAGACTGTTTAAGATGGTGTGATCATTAGAAAATATGTGTTGGTGAAGGTGCTTAAGTATTATTTCAGAATGCTGATGGATGCTGCAGTCAGATGCTTCATGGAATATTTGATTTTATCAAACCATAATACTATCAAACCTATTGGAGAAAGCCATCAACTGTATTATGCAACTGCTTTGTGTACATACTGACCATTCCAGAGCTCAATATTGCTTATTTGTCTGTTGTTAAATAAAACCCTGTGTAAATTGGGTATTTATGTCAATAAACTGAATGTTTTTTTCTTATAGACATAATTTTGATTTTCTTTTAATGTTATACCACTAAATCAGCAACTGAGATGCACAACCCCTTAAGTCTAAGACCACATTGAAAGATAATTTATTTTAAATCTTCAAATAAACAAAGTTTTAGGATTTTTATTTTGTTTTTAAGATTAACAGTAAAGGAATAGTTAACCCAAAAATGAATGGCACCCATTCACTGAAGAGGATCCTTGCCAATTGATATTTTGCAGTGAATGAGTGCCATCAACATGAGAGTCAAAACAGTTGATAAAAACATCACAAGTAATCCATAATGCTCCAGTCCATTTGTTTAAAATCTTGTGAAAAGTTGCATTTGTTTTTAAGAAATACATTTATTATTAATTCATTTTAATTTCAAACCATTGCTTCTAACTAAAATCGTCCATAATTAATAATAATGCTTCCTCCACCCACTGTTGTCCCCTCATCAAAACCCGTAAAATTATTTGTTTAGAACAGTTTTGGTTTTTAAACAAGGTTGATCTGTGCACATTTCTGTCCCGGTTCAGAGTAAACTTTTTCTTTTTTTTACTGAAGGTAGCTGTATTACGGATAGAAGACTTTAGCCAGAAGCGACAGTTCAAAGTTAAAACACCTTGATGGATTTGTCTCTTACGAACACACAACTTTCACTTCACAAGGCATTCATTGATGGAATGGACTGTGATGTTTTTATCAGCTGTTTGGACTTTTATTCTGACGGCACCCATTCACTGCAGATGATCTATTGATGAGCATGTGATGTAATGCTTAGATTTGTTTGCTTAAAAATTTCTCCAAATCTGTTACAGTGAAGAAACAAACTCATCTTTTCTTTATTGGGTGAGCTATTCCTTTATTATTTTTAAATTTGCATATATATATATATATATATATATATATATATATATATATAGACACACACACATTAAAATATATACGGTATATTAACTTTCACACACATTATTATGCAGATAATATAATTTGCAATGGAAAAGTATCACATTAGTAAATAAGGAAAAGAGGAGATTTTTTAAATGAAATGTCTTTCTTTAACCAGTAGAGGGGGCAGCACACCAATTCCCCAGGGTTTAGTGTAGTGCAGTCCATAAATGTTGCAGTGCACCCTATATGGTCAGAATCACATGCATGCATGCATAATTGGACTACTATAAGCAGCTTTGAAGAGCTCAGGATTATACAATCCATTGAGGTGATGCTCAAAATGCAAAGCTAATCATTATGAAAATCATCTGGCCTCAAGGAGATTTAGAATTTTTGATGTGCAATGATGGTGATTTGGATTGGGACTATCAGGTCGCTTCACTTATGCAGTCTTGAGATCTCATCCTGAAACAGTGGCAAATCTTCAAAGTCACTACCATCCTCCCGAGTCAGTAAAATGAAGTCATATTTCATAATATTATTGACTTTTCATTCTTCATTATTCACTCCCTCTTTCTCCGAAATCCTCAAATCCAGCTGTGGATTCCAAAATGTATTCTTTTTCATATAGGTGTGATGTGTGATGTTACATGATATTCTTTTCTGGAAAGTTGTAATGCTAACAATACTCCTCAAGGGTCTGGAGACTGAACATTCATATGTTTCAAAGTGAGTTAGCTGTAGTGAAGCCAGGCTTTGGCCCAGCATTTCTCTTTCTATGTGAATTTTCAAGCAGTTTCTGTGCCAGTTCTATGGCCAAAACAAGAGAGGAGTTACACAGGGACCATCTGAAACAGGTGCTCTGTGCTTTCCTGGAAAGCTTTCTGCTTTCTGAAGAGTCCTGAGACATCAACGGCCTGTTTTCTGTACACTTAAAAGGAAGATAAATGAGTTTTACGATGTCAGAGGATTTGTGGTTTTTTGACTTTCTGCTTTGTTAAGAACATCCTTTCATTTCACTACCTTCATGGTGCAAAAATGAGCCAAAACTATTAAATCAACAAGATATTAGCCTTCCAGCATCATTGAGGAGCTATGATAACCAGAAAATGAGAGGGAAAAAACATTAAGTCTCCTAAACAATAAAAGTGTAACAACATTTAGGTGTTAGAATGCACATTTATGCTCTGTTCTAATGCATAATTATGTTTTTTATCGTAAGCTTCATTCAAACATGGTGATAATACTGAATCTTCTATCTTTGCAGCTGTGGCTCACTCTGACTGCAAACTATCCAACTACAAACTCCTGGCGCTCACCATCGCTAAGAAGACAAGATAAAACTACAAAGAAAGATTATTCTCACATTCAACTTTTATCTTTCCTTCAACTTCACCCCTTTTCTCACAAAAAAGTTCAGATCCTGGATAAACTGTGTATCATTAATGTCACTATTAAATGGCTAGGTCTCCCAAAAAGGAAAATTTTATGTTTGCTTACCCCCAAGGGCATCCAAGATGTAGGTGACTTTGTTTCTTCAGTAGAACACAAACAAAGATTTTTTAGTCAAACCGTTGCAGTCTGTCAGTCATATAATGTAAGTGGATGGAATCACAGCTTTGATAGTCAAATAAACATAAACAAACAAAACCAAATTAAACCCTGTGGCTTGTGATGATACATTGATGTATAGACACAAAACAATCGCTCTGTGGAAGAAACTGGACAGTATTTATATGAATTTATATCTTTTTTTTTTAGCCTGAGCTCGACCAGCTCAAAAGTCTCCAAACTTATAAAACCAGCCAACAGACCAGGCTGACATCTGACCAGGTAAGCAGACTAACTAAGACCTGCAAACCAGCTTAATCTGGATTTTTTTCCTCAGAAAATTTCCCTCCTGTTAGTACCACCCAGTATTAGCAAGTAGCAAATCATGGCTGTGATGTAAACATGTCACATAAACAACACCCTACTCGCTCTTTAAAAAAGTTTAGCACTGATTAACATTACTTTCTGGTGAGTGTCTAATAAAAAAATGTAGTACACTGAATTGCTCAAATGGTCAGATTCATGTAAACGTTTACAGAAAGAGTGAAAAAAAAGTTGTGCCGTCTCTGTATTTATGGCTTGCATGGTTTACTGTAAATTTATCAAGGCTATTGATCGCTTGTGAGACGGTTCAGCTGAAGTCTATCAGCTCAGTGGGCCAGTGATGCTGTCTGTGTAGGAGTTGCTTTTCCCAGCATCCCTGACGTTGACTGCATCACACTTCCACACAGTCACATGACCCAAACGCTGCATTTTCCAATCATAGAGCAAAGTGTGTCAGTGCAGTTCTTCCAGAGAAACCGGAGATGGCACACACACACACTCAAGATGCACGTGCCGTCTAGACTTCAAACCTCTATTAATGATTTCCTTGAAAGCATCGCAAACACTATCGTTGCATAATATTGGTTTGACTGGCAGCGTTTATGTCAAGGTTTCTGATGCCTGGCTACTAAATCTCTGATCTTTACTAATAATCCAGGAAGTACAATGGTGCTAACAGGAACTGCGCTGCTGCATAGCACTTATCGTAATGTAAGGGATATGTTGACTTAGAGGAAATGATGACGTTGATTACAAATACTCCCTAATCTTCCAGAAAGCAGGGATTTCTTTTAATTCTGAGGCTGATGACTAAAAAATTGATAGATGGATGTGTGAATGTGGATATAGTTACATTACTATCAAAAGGAGGTTAGTTATGGGATAGCGAGAATAAAGATAAGGCAGACATGTTGTTTTCAGCATGAATTATATCGAGTCACATTTTTTTCATTGAAATGTTGCTGTGAAGTGCACTGTAATGCCATGACACAATCAAACAGAATACGCTGTGTCACTATAACTAGAGCTTTACAATTTCTGAAGAAAACATAATTCACTTACCATTTAATAAGCAGAAATAAACATTTCTTGTTATTATCAATGTTAAAAACAGTTGTGCTGCTTAATGTTTTTATGGAAACTGTGATTTTCTTTTTTAGTGAATAGACATTTCAAAAGAACAGCAATTATTGAAATGGATTATAAATGTCTGTACTGTCACTTTTATACAAAATAATGCAGGCTTGCTGAATAAGTTTATATATATATATATATATATATATATATATATATATATATATATATATATATATATATATATATATATATAAATATATATATATATATTGCTGATCAACTTATTGTACAGTAGTACATGTTTTCATCAAGTCTTGCATTTACAAAAAAAAATTAATAAATAAAAACAATAAATAAATAAATAAAAACACACATTTACAGAAAAATATAAATGCCATACATAAATGTAGGGATGTGCTAAGAAGAAAATGCATGACTTAAAAAAAAAAAGAAAACTATAAATATAAAATCTGATAAAAAATAAATAAATAAAAAAAAACAATGGACTGCACAAAGTGGATATGAAAAAGAATGATTTATGTATGCCAGGAACTTTATAACGTTTTACCATTTTAAAGTTCCTTTTATTCAGCAAGGACGCATTAATTAATCAAAAGTGTGAGCAAAGAAACGTATAATGTTCAGAAAAATTTATATTTCTCTCTCTCTCTCTATATATATATATATATATATATATATATATATATATATATATATAAAACAGTTTCACAGTTACCACTAAAAATATTAAGCATCACAACTGTTTTCAACAAATAAATGCAAACTTCTTCCAAACACCACAAATCTTACGGACCCAAAACTTTTGAAGGGTATGAGGCAAAAAAAAAAAAAGAAGCAAAACTAGATTTTGGGGGCCAATAACATCCCCAGAAGAGGGGTCTCATTTCTTGTTGTCCTTTTATGCTCCTGAAACTTTATTTAGACCCTCTTAACTTTGGGAGAGGCTATAAAAGGATTTATTTTCTTCTGGGAGGACGAAACAGAACATTCCAGAGCCACACAGATATCTACCACTTGTTTTTCTCTGCTTTGTCTCCGCAAGCCAGCAAAGACAGTTCCAATGTTGTTTTTATCAGGAAAACATGCGGTTGACATGGGTGTGTGAAACATCCTCTGCTTTCGAGAAGATGGGAGGGAAGAAGGTGGGTGTGTCCGTCTTTTTCCAAAAATTTGGCCACTTGACGACCTTCAGTTTGACCTTTTCTCCCACTCCTCCCTACTATCAGTCTCTTTCCCTGCCCTGCATCATGTTAAATGGCAGAGTGTCTTCCCTCCTCCAGAAAGCATCATTAGAGATGGCAGAGGACTCTCTCTGACAGGACAGCATTGTGTGTAGGCTAACTGCGTGTGTGATATTTTTGAGGAGAACACTTTAGTGGGTGTCCCCATTTGCACTTTAAAGGCTTAAGAAGGGATGCTAATGACGCTGCTTCTGTGCAACAATACACACAGACGCACATGTACACACTTATTTTGTCCAAACAAGGAAGACAAGATGGGTCTTCATTCAAGCCGAAAAGCAAAGCGTCCTGTCATTATAACAGATTATCATCCTACACTACAGAAGTATTTCTAAAAAAGAAAAAAATGTCCATAGAAAATAAGATGAGAGGGATTGGCAGATGTGCTGTGCAGCAACAGGTGCCAACATCAATGCGCTAATCTCTAAAGAAGACAAAATAGCATAAAAGTGTATATACATTTAACATTAGGTAGACAAAAAAATACACTGCAGTTTAATAAAGTAAATATTTTCTAAATGTCTTTTTATTAAATACAATTATAAAAACCTATAATTTGATTTAGGAAACTGGCACAAACCGTGTTTTGGCATAATAGCCACTGTCAGGATTTACTAAAGACATGCAGAGAAGAAATAGCGCTGAAAAGGCGTGGACAGTTATTTTTGCGCCTGACCTTATTTAAAGGGGTCATATGATGTTGCTAAAAAGAACATTATTTTGTGTATTTGGTGTAATCCAAGTTTTTTATGTTGTTTAAGGTTAAAAAAAAAACATTATTTTCCACATAATGTACAGTATTGTTTCTCCTCTAAGCCTCGCCTTTCTGAAACGCATCGATTTTTTTACAAAGTTAGTCATTCTGAAAAGCGAGGTGTGATCTGATTGGCCAGCTATCCAATACATTGTGATTGGCCGAATACCTCAAGTGTGTGACGAAAATGTTACGTTTGTGATTGGAGAAATGACAAACAAGCGCTACTCAACAGTGCTAAAAACTCACATTTGAATCATTAGTAGCAATACCTTTAAAATGTGTAAACGTACTTAGAGGCTGTGAGTTAGTAACATCAGACTGTCCTTGCAAAGTTGGAATTGCCGACTTTATAGAAACAGACACAGGCATTGTAGGCTACTTTCTCAGGAAACAGTCCTTGTCCTCCATAAAATGTGCTGCATACATCTGAATATTTGGGTTGAACTTTTCCAGAACAGTGTTGTAAATACAACTTAACCTTTGATTTCTAGTTGTGTCCTCTTTTGGAACGAAACAGCATCTCCACAACATGGCGCCGGTAGCAACAGCGAGAATAAAAGTTATGCCTTCTTTCTTTGTGTGAACATTTGGGTGGTGTTATGCAAATCTTCCCACATCGTGATGTAGACATGTGGGGGCATGTTTAAATGAGGTGTTTTAGGTAGGTGTGGTTGACTCTTAACTTTTATAAAGAATATTTCTTTAGATTTAAGACTTTAGTCTTTGCAACTTTACAGACCTTCTTTAGATCATGTGACACTCCAAAGAGAAAGGAAAATTTTTAACTGCATCATATGACCCCTTTAATATGGATTTGTAGGATTTTTCCTTTCAGATGGAAAATTTATGGGAGGAGAGTATTAAAATTAATCACGCAATGCAATTAACTAATGGTTGCACTTGTCAAATTACTGGTATTTGCGCCAATATTTAACGGCCAAAAAAGTATGTCTTCAAGCAGGTGGTACATTTTTTGCTGCTGTAGGTAGATTGCGCTTGTCATTATGGAAATGATCTGGCTGCGTCTTCATGTGTGCTGTTTTGGAATTTGGAATTTTGGAAAGTGTTGTCCCTTAAAGAAATACTTCACCCCAAAATGGAAAATTTGCTGCAAATGTACTCACCCTCAGGCCATCCAAAATGTAGATGAGTTTGTTTCTTCATCAGAACAGGTTTGGGGAAATTAGCATTACATCACTTGCTCAGCAATGGATCATCTGCAGTGAATGGGTGCTGTCTGAATGAGAGTCCAAATAGTGTTTATAAGAAACATCTCCATCTTTAAGACATTTTAACTTAAAACCTTTGCTTCTTGCCTTAATATATGTTCTCTATCAAATTGTCTTCAGTGATAAAGGTTGCTCATCTGAATCAGGGGGAAATATAAACAGATTAAGCACAAGCGATTGGTGAAAAGTCACCGTTTATAGTCTAAAACTGTTCTAAACAATGTGTCAGTGGAATTTGATCTGAGAGGAAAACAGGAAATTGACTTTTTTTCACTGGGAGCAGTGTGGATTATGGACTAATATAGTCCTGAAGTTAAAACACTCAGCTTTGCACTTGACAAGATGTTAACTGATGGACTGAATTCATGTGGATTTCTTATGGATTTTTGTGATGTTTTTATCAACTGTTTGAACTCTCATCCTGATGGCACCCATTCACTGCAGAGGATCCAGTAGTGAGCAATCAATGGCAATGCTAAATTTCTCCAAATCTGTTCCACACAGTATAATTGTGTTTTAATGCATTTATACTTTATATTTTAGCAAGGGGATCCATCACAAGCAGATAATCTTATTTAAAAAAAACAAAAAAAAACAAACATGTTTTTCTGTCCAAGCACTTTGAATGTCCGGCATCATTCAAATCAGCAATTAATTTGTTTGGACTTTGAGTAAAACGTGGCTAGCCAAGGATTTGAGTGTGTAATAAAGTGAGTGTTAAAAACCCACTGTCTGATTGTTTAAGCTTTATCTGCTCATATTTCTTCAGACCTGAGCCCTTTGCGGATATAGAGATGTCTAAATCATTTTCACTGTCGAGAAGTTATCAAGACCATATGAGGTAATCTAGAAAACACATATTGAAAATAATTCACATCATTCAGTCATTTAGTATGGTTGTAAATCTACATTTCTCTATATCATCAATCTATAAATCTAGGCTGTTTATGTTTTCACTGACTCCCCATCTGTATGCCAGTCTGCATAACAATAATAACTAAGAATTTTACCTGAAATAATGCACAAATTATCACAGGGTCTGTGTAACATCTTCGTCACTCTGAACTGTGCTTTAAAGGCTGACCATGTCACAGTGTGTTATGACAGAAGCAGGCTGCAAAAATAAAACAAAATCTTTAATTAATGTGAAACCAGGGGTGAAAAATAAAACAATGGTTCAGGAAGTAGGGTAAATGTTATGAAAGCATTAATAATATATTTAACATGAATGAAAAATGCATGACCTGATAAACACAACATTTCCCCTTACTACAAACATGTTCTTGACACAACATGGTGCAGTGCACAGATGCATAAAGGACAGAGGAAATAATTCAATATATATATATATATATAAAATCCCAAATTCAGTATATCAGAAAATTAGAATATTGTGAAAAGGTTCATTATTGAAGACACCTGGTGCCACACCCTAATCAGCTAATTAACTCAAACACCTGCAAAGACCTTTAAATTGTCTCTCAGTTTAGTTCTGTAGGCTACACAATCATGGGGAAGACTGCTAACTTGACAGTTGTCCAAAAGACAACCACTGACACCTTGCACAAGGAGGTCAAGACACAAAAGGTCATTGCAAAAGAGGCTGACTGGTCACAGAGCTCTGTGTCCAAGCACATTAACAGAGATGTGAAGGGAAGGAAAAGATGTGGTAGAAGAAAAGTGTAGTACAAGCAATAGGGATAACCGCACCCTGGAGAGGATTGTGAAACAAAACCCATTAAAAAATGTGGGGGAGATTCACATAGAGTGGACTGCAGCTGGAGTCAGTGCTTCAAGATCCACTACCCACAGACGTATGCAAGACATGGATTTCAGCTGTTGCATCCCTTGTGTCAAGCCACCCTTGAACAACAGACAGCTTCAGAAGCATCTCGCTTCAAAAAGGACTGGACTGCTGCTGAGTGGTCCAAACTAATGTTCTCTGCTTAAAGTCAATTTGGCATTTTCTTTGGAAATCAGAGTCTGGAGGAAGAGAGGAGAGGCACACAATCCACGTTGCTTGAGGTCCAGTGTAAAGTTTCCACAGTCAGTGATGGTTTGGAGAGCCATGTCGTCTGCTGGTGTTGGTCCACTGTGTTTTCTGAGGTCCAAGGTCAACGCAGCCGTATACCAGGAGGTTTTAGAGCACTTCATGCTTCCTGCTGCTGACCAACTTTATGGAGATGCAGATTTCATTTTCCAACAGGACTTGGCACCTGCACACAGTGCCAAAGCTACCAGTACCTGGTTTAAGGACCATGGTATACCTGTTCTTAATTGGCCAGCAAACTCGCCTGACCTTAACCCCATAGAAAATCTATGGGGTATTGTGAAGAGGAAGATGCGATATGCCAGACCCAAGAATGCAGAAGAGCTGAAGGCCACTTTCAGAGCAACCTGGGCTCTCATAACACTTGAGCAGTGCCACAGACTGATCGACTCCATGCCACGCTGCATTGCTGCAGTAATTCAGGCAAAAGGAGCCCCAACTAAGTACTGAGTGCTGTACATGCTCATACTTTTCATGTTCATACTTTTCAGTTGGCCTAGATTTCTAAAAATCCTTTCTTTGTATTGGTCTTAAGTAATATTCTAATTTTCTGAGATACTGAATTTGGGATTTTCCTTAGTTGTCAGTCATAATAATCAAAATTAAAAGAAGTAAACATTTTAAATATATCAGTCTGTGTAATGAATGAATATAATATACAAGTTTCACTTTTTAGATGGAATTAGTGAAATAAATCAACTTTTTGATGATATTCTAATTATATGACCAGCACCTGTATACACACACACATACATACATATATATATATATATATATATATATATATATATATATATATATATATATATATATATATATATATATATATATATATATATATATATATATATATATATATATATATATATATATATATATAATGTATGCTATAATGTAAGAGCATTTTTGTTTGTATGTGGCTTGAATATCTGCTTTTGAATGTTCAATGGAGAAAAATGCTTAATGTTGTAGTTACAGCATCTACCAACAGAGGCAAAGTTTAAAATCTTGAACCCCTGGTTTAAACCATTTCAAGGCAAATTCTGCCTTTTTTCAGAAAATGCATTGAGCAAAAAACAGCCTGATATAATATAAAGCTATAATATATAATCAATTAAAATGCAATTGCAATGCATAGGAACATGCATATTTCAAGGTATTTTATTCATAAAAATATAAATTATAAATGTTAAATTATTTGTATTAAATAAATTAATATAACGTATATAATTTATTTAAAAAATAAGTTATATATAATGTTTCTGGTGAATGTTGCCAGTTCCTCTTAAATCAAGCAAATCGGTTTGAAATGGCTTGTGGGTGCTTTACTCATTGATGGAAAATATTAAGGCAAGGTACAGGTAATACTTATTTTTTCTGCGGTTTACAGCTAAAATTAGACTTTAATGAAAGTTGAGATGATTTCCACATCTCTAAGCACACACATTTTTGCTCAATTTGGAATGAAATCTCCAGTTCAGGAAACAAGCACACTCAGTGTTTGTATATTGATAGTTTGATATTTTATTAATTGCCTTTACTCTCCATCTCCTCTCTCTATGTTGTACCAACACCATGTACTAGATGTGATGCAAGGATGGTGAATAATGCAAGCAATCAAATTGTTGATGCAAAGCAGCAAATCCAGAAGTCCAGTAGTACCTTTTTATTTATAACATCCTTCCAAAGGTATATTTTGTTAGTATGCATTTATAATATAAAATGACAGCATATGATTTCATCAGTGCGTGATTGTTCTTAATGACATCATCACACGTTCAGAGTGGTCAGCAGTAACTTTATACGATTAGTGAGTCACTGGCAGATACAGATACAAAAATGAGACGCGACAAATCAATACAGCTCAGCTGAAAGACCTTTGCAAGAGCTCAGTCTTAAGCTAGTTTACATTGTCCATAAAGTATATTAATTATAGAATTAATTAACTAATATCATCCAATTCCAGTCAATAGTTTGGAATAAGTCTCTTGTGATCATAAAGGCTGTATTAATTTGATAAAAAAATAAAGTAAAAATGGTAATATTATGAAATATTATTACAATTTAAAAGAACAGTTTTCATTTTAAAATATAATTTATCCCTGTAATGCAAAGCTGAATTTTCAGCATCATTACTCTAGTCTTAAGTGTCACATGATCCTTCAGAAATCATTCTTATATGCTGATTTGCTGCTCAAGAAACATTTATTATTATTATCGGTGTTGTAAACAGTTGTGCTACTTAATATTTTTATGCTAGTATTCAGTTTTGTCATCACACAGATAAATGACATTTTAATATATACTACAATAGAAAACTGTTAATTTATTTTATGTAATAAATATTACTATATTAATAATAATATTTCTAAATTTTCGCCATGTTTTAAAGAAATATATGCAACCTTGGTGAGTTTTAAAGACTTATTTCTAAAACTTTAAAAAGGTCTCAATTATTCCAACTTTTGACCTGTAGTGCACATTTCTTTCTGATGTTTTGCTACATAAGGGTGGGGGAAACTCTCTCAGCATGCCTGTGATATTTTTAGGGCCTTTTGGGGTCTCTGACTATTGGAAATCCCATTAGATGTGGCTGCCCTTGTTTGTCTCAAAGATTCTTCCGGAAGTGCTGTCTGTGTTTGACAACGTATCTCAGCTACAAGGCAGATGGGAATCTCTTCAAAAAGACATGATGACGCAGGTAAGGGCCAAACAGCCAAATCAAATCAGTCAGAGAAAAATGAGATGTAGAGAAAGAGAGAGAAAGGATGATAGAAGGAGGCAATTTTAAATGTGTGCCTTTCAGCAAGGATAGAAGGTAATTATACTGAATTGTGTCCTTGCCTGGGTCAAACAAACCCATTACTTTATACAAACAATCTGAAAGGTTTTTTGTCAGATGACTACTTGAGTTTGGGGGTTTTGCTCTATTATTTCAATAGTGTTTATCATATCAACAAGGACTTTTTCTGCTACGAAGCCTAAACATTTTTCTAATTTCATACTGACATATCTTTCTGATCTAAACACAATAGCTCACACTATCAGACAAAAAGGATCAAACACTAAATAAAAACCAAATCCTTAAACAAATAGCTTTATCCACACTATTTTTAACTATGAAGAATGTGTGATGTTTTCTGGTGCCATTTCGTTGTAGTTACTGTACCTGAAGAAATGTCAAAAACATATGGAAGTGATAAAATGTTTTCCTCATAATTCTAAAAAAAGAAAACTCTGAATTGTAAGATATAAACTTGCATTTCGCCGACAGACAATAAAGAGCAGGTTACTTCTTGTCTCAGGACATTCAGCTTTTAAATGTTATTTTGATAGAAATTCAAACTATATACACCATTTTGTGGTTTAATGACAGATCACTGTATTGCTTCAGTTAAAGTGTCATGTGAACCGATCGTCTTTTCATATTTACTTAAAGCACGAAATGAACATGAACATCTGAACATCTGAAAGTATTCTATTTCAACTGCGGAACACTTTTTTTCAAGTTCAAGTTTAAGAGGTTAATCTACTCTTCTGTCTAATTTGTGGTTGGGAAACATCTGCGGCCCCTGGGCATGCGCACAATAATATAGCATATTTTTTGTCACGCTACAATAATAATTTCTGTTTTTGCATTATTTTTTATGGTTGGGGGTAGGTGTAGATGTTAATTAAACAATCTAATAGGTAAAAAATTTAATTTATTGTTAGTTTTCGGCCGTAGCTGTTGGACAAGCTGGCAGATTTGGCATTATGATGGTCAGATCGGCAGTTAATCAAGCTCTTTGCGAAAGGTCAATTGAGAGATAGAAAATCGGAACTGGGAATTTCAGATTTCAGAATTTGGGATTTCAGAGAAAAAAAGTCAAAATTCTAACTTTCTCACAATTCCAAGTTTATATCTCTCAATTATTTTTCCCCGACACAACATAAAATTCACCAAAAAAGTTTTTTCCTCGGAATTGGAAGTTTATATCTCACAACTCTGACCTACCTTCTCAGAATTGTACATTTATATCTGCCAATTTTGTGTTTATATCTCACAATTCTGAGTTCATACCTTGCAGTTCTGAGTTATATTTTTTTCTTAGAAAATTGCAAGACAAAGTCACGACAAAGACTATAGAATACCCAAGACATGTCACTCCT
This sequence comes from Carassius carassius, assembly GCF_963082965.1. Taxonomy (NCBI): domain Eukaryota; kingdom Metazoa; phylum Chordata; class Actinopteri; order Cypriniformes; family Cyprinidae; genus Carassius; species Carassius carassius. The sequence continues at coordinate 23,166,236 of NC_081791.1, read as the reverse complement.
ATAGTTTTGAATGGGGAAAAACGCAATGCTCAATATGGCTGCTCAATCGCAGGAAGCCCCGCCTTCTGAATTGATGAGCCAATCGGTAAAGTCAGCGCATCACTGAAGCTGCCGTTAGAAGTCCCGGTTGCTATATAACATTCAGAGTTCTGAGACATGATCTTAGGACTGCTCATGCGCACTGGCTGATCTAACCTGAAAAAAATGTTTTAATAACACTATTTGAGCAAAAGTAACTACATTTATGACACAGTTGTTGTCAGATTTCTTTGGTGATTTCATATATGCAATTTAATTGTAAGCTTAGTAAACAGTTTTTGAGAATCTGATGTTTCCCATAGGAGATAGGAGCTGCACTTGCATGCCCGAAAGGCATTTCAAAGATGGCCGCAGAGTGACATGACACTCTGAAAAGGGCATTTGTTATCATATTATTATAATTAATTTTCATAATCAATCCTTCACTGGTTCATACACCAGATATTTTTACAACTTACTGCACTTTCTTATTCTTCTATTTTTTTAGCTATAGGGGCTAATGAATCAGAAGTCTTGCACATTCAAATAAATTGCAAAATAAAGAAGATAAACCTTTATATATAACATGGTACTTATGCCCCTTTTCCACTCCATGGTTCACTTTTGGGGGGTTTTCCACTGGGTACAGTACCTTGACATTTATTTTAGTACCACCTCTGTTGAGGTTCCAATGGTACAGTTACCAAAACATGATGTGTAAACTCTGCTGATCACAGATTGGCTGGAGAGAATTGTCAATACCTGCGTCACTAAACCTGTGACACAAACACAAAAAAGGACCACTAGATTTAAATCAGCACAGCCAGCGAAGGATCGAACACAACCGTTTTGAATGAGCGCACCTTTTTTACAAACAAAAAGTTTTGTTGTCTTATGCCTAAGTACAGACTTTCCTCTCATTGATAGCAGAGGACTAGAACAATAGAACTATAGAGGCAGTGAAAACTATAACGATGTGAATAATCCCGGCCACTCTAAAGCGATTCTAAACTCTGACTCTACCACGCAGTGGAAAAAATGCCATTAGAGCCACTTTGAAGACAGACAATACTTTGACATCAAGTTGCGTACATTATGACAATTATGAGAATCATCATCAAAGGCTGTTGTGTTAGTCACTCGTGGTCGCTTTCAACAGAATCTCTGTGATGTCACTAGTTTGATCTTAAGTCATCAACTCAGATTCTACTCAAACATAAGCATCATCATAATAGCTAAACTGTTTTTAATATGGATGATTACATCATGGTCAGTGTTGTTTGTTCTGGGCCTAAAGGCTGTTGTTTCTGTATAAGGTAGTGCATGTTTATTTGATCATAGTGTGTATGCGTGCAGGAGGTACTGTGCGAGTGAAAGCATGTTGAGCGTGGTTTGGCTGGATCAGCTGTGATAGTGCTTTAATTATATGGGGAAGCCCCAGTTCAGCACATTACTTACTAATATCAAAACATGCACATGCAGCGATGCACACGTACACGTTTGCTTTAAAATTATAGTGGGGAAATTCCATGAACCTATTGTTTTTATACAGAGCCAATGATAACACATTCTGTCTTCCTTTGGCAAGAAATATAAATGTGAATCTTCTGTCTAAAACCAGAGTTGAGTTAACCGTGTTTGCTATATATTTTGGAAACACGCAGCAGGGAGCTTTTATACAACTGTTCAACAAACAGACGTTAATATCAAGTATTAACAATTTAGTTACGTACCGTTCATGCCAAGATTGAAACTATAAAGATAAGTATATTAGCATTCACACCAAAACATGATGATGCACTATTTATAGCACATAATATTGTTATTGTTATTGTTAATATTATTATTCTCTGTTTTGTTATTGTTAAAACTCTGGTCTGGTGTAGTCTGCTATTCGCTAAAACTATTTTTAAACTTAAATTAATTAATAAGTATACTGTGCTTAGTGTGAACTGACCTTTACTTGTGCTTTTGATTCACCAACATAAATAGTTCTTAATGAAGCCAGAGCAGAACTTAATGTTGTGTTTTCAAACAACACAGAGTAACAGCGTTCATTAATGAATCAGTTTTTTCGAGAAGGGTCTGGCTGTACTATATGCATATTCATTAAAATAATGAACTGTATATTTAATTTAATATTTTAATAGCATTTTAAAACATTAAGCCATGTTAAGTTTTTATGTTTTTCTACGGGAGGAAAACGCTTAGTGGGAGACTTTGCGCAAACTATCATATTCTGGTGTTCTGGCCACGGATTTGCCGGTCTTGTCTTTTTCTTGCAGGACCCTGTACATTATAGTACTAATTTAGTTTTAATCGTTTAATCACCACCACAGCATCTTGTCTCCATTGGCAACATGCACGATTTGTGCCAATTGCAAGTGACGTCACAGGTAGCGAAGAGTGCAAGTAGCGATTCCAAGTGACATTGTGATTAAGTTTATTTTTTCTTGTCTTCGCCACCTGGCTACTGTTATAAAATGTTGGGAAATTCAAACAAAAAGTAATAAAAAATTCAACTAAATAAAAAATAAAGACTGCAAGTGATGTCACTAGCGGAAATGCAAGTGTCTGAGAGTGCAAGTCTGAGAATGCAAGTCTTAGAGTGCAAGTCCAAGTCTGCAGCCAGACCCTCTTGTTTTTTTTAATGATTCTGTTAAATTAGTGAATGAATAAATGAATCACTTATGAAGATGTAAACTTCCCGAATTAGTGTCCAGAATCGGAATAGTATACTACTCATCTATATATAGCAGAAATAGTACGAGTAGTAAATTAGTTTGCTATTCCGAATTCAGCCAAAGTTTTTAAATGAATCAGTTGTGTGCATAATTCAAAGAGTCCTAAAGACAGTCATTTTAGTTTCTGAAGTAATCGATGTTGTTGAATGAATGTAACGACTGGGTAAAGGAGTGGCAGGAAGCAAGTGCGAGATTAATGAAATTTAATGAAGACAATGAGACAATACAAAACTGAGACACAAATAACGCTGGGAGGAATGCACAGTCCAAGATGGTGGTGAGGAATGACGAATCCGGAAGGCGGAGTTGAGTTGGCAGCAGGAGAGGGTGACACAGGAACTGCGGGGAAGCGAGCCGAAGGTAAGTGGTGTTGCTTGGTGGTGGGTTGCGTAGAGTAGACGGGGTTCCGGGGAGACACGGACATCCAACGCAGAAACACACAAGAAAGCAAGGCATAGGTTACAAACATGAAACAACGCTCTCACGAACACAAAACGCTAGACAAGCCAATATATAGGGATGAGTAATGAGTGACAGCTGTTGCTGATGACAATTATCGGAGACGCCCACAAACTAATCAGTGCTGACGCGTAACACACACACTTCACCCACAAAGTGCAAAACCCAGAGATCACGGTTTACCAACCGTGACAGTACCCCCCCCCCTCTAAGAACGCCTCCTGGAGTTCCCAGAAGGGCCTACCTGCTGATTGTAATCATCAATAAGGGAGTGATCCAGTATGTCCCTAGCAGGTATCCTCTCTTCCGGACCGTAACCTTCCCAGTCCACCAAGTACCGGAATCCTCGTCCCCTCCGTCTCGAGTCCAGAATACAATTAACCGAATAGGTCGGTTCCCCATCTACGGGACGCGGCGGCGGGGGAACCGTGGTAGGCGGATTAATACGTGAATAAAACACGGGTTTAATTTTGGACACATGGAAGGCGGGATGTATCCTCCTGTACGCTGGAGGTATTTTGAGGTGGACTGTCACCGGACTAATGATCTTGGTGATAGTAAACGGGCCAATGAATTTATTAGAAACGGAACGGAGAGGAATATTGTTCGTAGAAAGCCACACCTTTTGACCCACGACGTAAATGGGAGGCTTTGACCTTAGTGCGCTCCCTCATCCGGAGCAGAGTCTCGTGGGCTCTGGTCCAGGTGCGGTGGCACCTCTGGACAAATGCGTGAGCGGAGGGGACCGCGACTTCAGATTCCAGACTAGGAAAAGCTGGTGGCTGGTAACCTAAGTTGCACTGAAACGGAGAGAGGCCCGTGGCTGACACTGGTAACGAATTGTGAGCGTACTCCACCATAGAGAGTTGTTGGCTCCAGGAAGAAGGATTCTTGGAGACCAAACATCGCAACGTTCTCTCTAAATCTTGGTTGGATCCCATGTCAGAAACCACGTCTACCGGGAGGCCATGTAACCGAAAGACGTGATCTAGGACAGTGACCGCTGTCTCCTTGGCTGTCGGTAATTTGGGCAAGGGAATGAAATGTGCCGCCTTCGAGAACCGGTCCACTATGGTCAAAACGACCGTCATGCCATTAGAGGACGGGAGGGCGGTAACAAAATCTAGTGCGATATGTGACCAGGGTCTCGAAGGGACAGACAGCGGTTGAAGAAGCCCATCAGGAGGTCGGTTAGACGACTTATCACTGGCGCAAACTGAGCAAGCCAAAACAAAATCGTGGAAGTCACAAGCCATAAGTGGCCACCAGAATTGTTGTTTAACTAACCCCTTGGTTCGGCTTATCCCTGGATGACAAGCAACGTTAGAGCAGTGACCCCACTGAATAACTTCGGACCGTAACTCTTCCGGCACAAAAAAATGATTTGGTGGGCAACCGGGCGGAGACGTTACCCCTTCTAAGGCCGTCTTGACCTTCGATTCGACCTCCCATATGAGTGCTGAGACGACTATTTTCTCAGGTAAAATACACTCGGGAGTCACCGGGCGGGCAGAGGGATCAAAAAGACGTGACAAAGAATCGGGTTTGACATTTTTGGAACCCGGGCGGTACCACAGAGTAAAATCAAAACGACCGAAAAAAAGTGCCCACCGAGCCTGCCTGGAATTGAGTCTTTTTGCAGTTCTAATGTACTCTAAATTCTTGTGATCGGTCCAAACAATGAAAGGTACCCCTGAACCTTCCAACCAGTGACGCCACTCTTCTAAAGCTAATTTGACAGCCAACAATTCTCTGTTACCAATGTCATAATTGCGTTCAGCAGGAGATAAGCGATGAGAGAAAAACGCGCAGGGATGCATCTTATCGTCCAAGGCAGCACGTTGGGAAAGAACTGCTCCTACCCCCACCTCTGATGCGTCGACCTCCACCACGAACTGCCATGTGGGATCAGGGGCTACAAGGATGGGAGCCGAAACGAAGCGACTCTTGAGGTTGGTAAATGCAGTTTCGGCTGCATCCGACCACCTGAACGGAGTACTGGCCATACTGGGGAGGTCAAGGCCATCAGAGGTGAGACTAGTTGGCTGAAATTACGAATGAAACGTCGATAGAAATTGGCGAACCCCAGAAACCGCTGTAGGGCCTTACGGGAATCTGGAGATGTCAATCTATCACAGCCTTAACAGCCTTAACATCATTAACGAGTGCTTGGAAGCCCCTGACGAGTTGGAGAGCCTGAACGGCATCACCAAATATTCAAAGTGCCCTCTAGGGGTGTTAAAGGCGGTTTTCCATTCATCCCCCTTCCTGATGCGGACCAAATGATAAGCGTTACGTAAATCCAATTTTTTGAATACGGATGCTCCCTGTAACCTCTCAAAAGCTGAAGACATCAACGGTAACGGATAGGTGTTCTTTATTGTGATGTTGTTCAGCTCTCGGTAGTCAATACAAGGTCGCAGAGAACCATCCTTCTTACCCACAAGAAAGAATCCCGCCCCCGCTGGAGAAGTGGATGGGCGGATGAACCTCGATGCCAAGGAATCAGAAATGTATTTCTCCATGGCCTCCCTCTCCGGAATAGAAAGAGAGTAAAGTTTGCCTATAGGAGGAGACTTTAGGCATAGGTTACAAACATGAAACAACGCTCTCACGAACACAAAACGCTAGACAAGCCAATATATAGGGATGAGTAATGAGTGACAGCTGTTGCTGATGACAATTAACGGAGACGCCCACAAACTAATCAGTGCTGACTCGTAGCACACAGACTTCACCCACAAAGTGCAAAACCCTGAGATCACGGTTTACCAACCGTGACAATGAATCAGCTGAGTGAATGAATTAATGAATCACTCATCAAAACGTTCACTACCCAAAAACTAATCTGGTGGCCTTTATATTAACTTATATTAAAGCTATTTTAAGTGATTTATGACCAAAAAGTATGTGAAGAATGCTACATTTTAACAGTTTGGAGATGAGGTACTAGCCAGGATGCTAGCTCGGGTGTAGTGAGTGCTATCTAGAGTGTTGCTATGTGGTTGCTAAGGTTGATTTTAGCATGAAAAGTGTCTGACAATAAACAGAACAGATGCATTTTTAGAGGCTGTTTCTCAGCCACTCATCACATGTAAGCCGTTCGCCATATTGGAGTATTCAAAGCCAGTCCGTGAACACTTGAGAGCAAGATGACTGTGCATCTGCAAATGTAGTTATAAACATGTAAGAATATTTCTATCTGCAATAGACTTCAGCAGATGAATTTGATAAACCAACACAACACAAGAAGAATTTGTTAGTTAATATGACGCTAAAAATATACCACAGTTTAAAAACCTGTAATTCTGAGTTTTATATTAAAAATCCAAACCAACACATTCTCACCTTTGAAAGTTTAGCTCATTTTCAGGCAATTTAGATTGCTATGTTTGTTTGTTTTTTACAACCAGAGGTTGTGCAATGTTGTGGCATTTAGGAAAACTCATTGATTTTTACTGAGAGTGATGACACATTGTCCGTTTCAAGAGGGTGGATGAGTAGACGTCTCTGGAGAGAAATCTACCTTTACATATGTCTATGGCATTCTGCTCTCTAGATATGTCCATCAATGTAAGGCTACACTACCAGTCAAAAGTTTGGAATAATTAAAAAAAAAAATTTAATTCTAAAAGAAGTCACCAAGGCTAGAAAAAACTGTAAAAACAGTAAAAACACTTATATGTTGAAATATTATTACAGTGTAAAATAACTAATTTTAACTTTTTTATCAAATAAACAAAGCTTTGGTGAGCATATGAGATTTATTCTACAAAAAAAAAAAACATTTTAAGAAAATGTAATTATTCCAAACTTGTGACTGTATAACACTGGTTGATCATTCATTCATATATTTATTTATTTGGTATATATCATTCATTTGAAAATCATAATTTTGATGACTGCTAAAAAAACTGTAACAAATCTCTGCTGGTCAATCTGATTTTCTTTACCATGCATGTTTATAAAACCAACAAACATGCATATAAAATGGGATAAGTTACATGTTAACATTTGTTACCCAGGGTTATGGGTTTTTATAGCTGCTATAAATATAGCGGATGATTTCACTCCACCTACACTAAATCCTGCTGGCAACAAACGCCAACACATGACAGTAGGAGTATGATTGAAGCATTCCTAAATTTTTGCTTTTATCTTTAGTGGTCAGGGTGAGAGGGTTGATGTGAAGGTTAAAGGTTACAGTATGAATGTTTATGGGTTCGACTTAATAACACATGCATAGAAGTGTTCAAAGAAGAGCTTCCTTTAGATCCTGGTTTAGTTTTAAGTCTACTTTTTGATTGTTAGTGCTGTCGCAATGGTGATTATGTAGAGTGGTCATTAATAACTAATAGGGAGAAATGGAACAGGTCTGCATAAATCCACACATATGCAGAGAAACTAACTTGGGCTGCAGACAGGACATTATGAATGACTCCTCTCTCTCGCTCTACACCCCACCAACTTTACAAAGATGAGGATTTTCTGGGCAGTTAATGATAATGTCACAATGTCAGATATTATCTTTCTATTTCTGTGTCTCAAACTCGTCTGTCTACTTTGCCACTTTAATGAATGGAATTGTGAATTAGGCAGCAGGCTGATGAAGTCGGATTGGATGAAATAGCGTGGGAAAGAAACCGTCTGATTGGATGAAGAAAGACTTGGAGAATGAATCAGGTAGTGTGTGTGATGAATGACTTGAGAGGTGATCTCAATGCTTTTCCCTGATGAGAGAGGCTGATGTTTTGCTTTTCCCTCTGCTCTGCGCTTCCGCCTTTGTAACTTCTTACCAGAGCCTACGTCATCTGCTGGAACACATGTACGACAGTTAGCAGGATTTTTTTTCTGAAAGAAGAAAGTCATATACACCTAGGGTGGCTTGAGGGTGAGTAAATCATGGGTAATTTTTCAGGAGTCAGACTGTTTGTTCTGTATGTTTTTGATTCAAAGAACCTGTTCATAAGAGTAATTTGTTCAAGAGTCAAACAACACTGGTTGTCTTGTCCATGTTCTTGATTCACTAAAAAGAACCGACTCATAAGAGTCATTTAGTTTAATCAGACTACGCTAGTCATGCTTTCTGTAGATTCAGCAGCAAACCTTTAGTTCTGGTGTTTTATTATTTTATTTTATATTTTGCCTTACCCAGCATTAGTACATTAACAGTTTATTATGTATATTATATTATGTATCCAGTCATGGTGGAATGTAGAAAAGTTCACCAATTATTTCAGGTTTGTGGGCCCATGTGCTTCAGAATGATCATAGGTCATTGCAGGAAAAAATGTGGCCTTGCCACATTCAGCTTATTAATTAAAGACAACAAACTATCAAAAGTGAGATGAACCCTTTACACCAGTGGCAGTCGAACGTCAGTGTGAGTCACGCTCTTACCATTAAATCTAAAGGCACTGACACCTACTGATGGAGAGCATACGTAGATGGCGCAGGTTTGGTGGTGATTAGGCTTGAGTACTGTTCTGAGATCAGTTTTCTATCAAAGCTAAAGTGGTCATTAAGAGACTTTTGTGATGGAAAGCTGGTGTGGGATCAGACTGATCAGGTGTTAAATAAAGAAAAGTTTGAATGAACTTGCCTTGTTCTCACCTGGTGCCTACATGAGGTGAGATCCTGACTCATGCTGTCACTTTACTATCTCACATGTCCTTTCTCTCACAAGGCATGGTGCAATGAAGAAAACTTCTCAGCCACATTTTTGCAATATTGAATCATATTTAGTTTTTTTTTTTTTTATCTCAAAACCCCTGTCAAATTCAAGCAGAGGCACTTGTGCTTATGATCACATTAAATGAACAAAGAGCAAAATTTTGCTTAACAACTATTCACCTCCATTCTCTACTTTTCCATTAAAGTACTTTTCCATTAAAGTTATTAGATGTCTTATCATATTTATAAATGTTAGCATTGTAATAAAATAACATGAACTTTAATGAACAAACTTTTAATTTTTCTGTATAAATTGAACAATAAAAAAATGTGCATTGATGAAAAATAAAAAAATGTCAAACCAAAATTTTAAGCAAAAAAACAAAAAAGTAAAACTTTTATGCGAATACTTAATGTTTATATTAACATGCAAACGTTTTTAAACAAGAACCGATTCGTTAAAAGACACTGATTTATTTACAAATGACATGATTCCTTCACTCCACCGATTTGATCTATAACAAATGAATATCTAAGGAACGAAACTCTGTTTTACTTGCCGTTTCAAATGTTGCTGCTGTGACTTTGTATAGAACTATTTTCGTTGGTGGAGAAATTTGAATAATAATGAATAAATAGTGGTGGAGCATCATTTAAATAATAATTCTGATTGGTCAGTTTACTAACTCAAGAAGCCTTAATCTTGTGAGCCTTCCTTTGGCGTTCCTGCAGGTTTAAAATTCAAATGATAAACATCTTTATATTTAGTGAATATTTACATAAAATCATACATTTTATCCCATTTAAAATACATTTTTGATAAAGCCAGGCTTCTCTTTACCCCTCTGACAAAGCCTTGCACCTTACAGGTTTTTTTCCATGCCAAGTGTCTCCCCCTCATCTCGTGACGTCAAGAGTGAGATGTTGTCTAAAGGTTAAGTAAATGACTTCAAAGTGTACTTTACTCAGTGTCTGCATTTCCCAAATCTGCTTCAGGAAGACCCCTAAATACTTTGCTTCAACTCTGACTCACATACTATACTAACTAGTTGACAAATGCGTCTGGAGCAAATACATTCTGTTGGAATAATTTGTCTTTAAGTCTGAGTCGTAAGATCCACACTACAGACAAGTTTTCACTTAATAATTGAAATGTATTACCTGCATGTTCACCTCCCCAATAGCAAATGCACCATATTAGAAATATACATCACTATAAAATGAAGATATAACATAAATGTCAACTTAAGGTCAGGGGAATTATCTAATAGATGTTTAAAGAACTATGCACAATTTGTTTTTGGTAGGCTTTCAACTAGCCATTATGAGTAATATTAAATATGATCACACACATATGGCTGTAGTGAACTTTGGCTATAAAAATGACTAAGCAGTTTTTTTAATTAAATCTATTTAAATTCAACTGAGTGTAAAAGAACATCCCGGGACTGAAGGAAAATTGGGATTCCCCTTTAAGTGAGTACTTCTAACAATCATCCAACCGTGTGTGTGAAATTGTAGCTAAGCACAAATCTTAAAATCACGAGAAGAACTTCAGTTGCCCTTGGTAATCCCAGCAATTCACAAATGTGGTTTGCAGTGTACATTAGATGCAGCCATCTTTTTGTAAAGGAGAGCATCTTGAATCACTTTTGAACTATGCAAAAACACACAAATGAATGACATGTTTATGCAATTGAACTAAAGCTGAGCTGTTTTACCTAAATGCAAAGCATGCCGATTTGTGCAAAAAGCAACAGCACATGACATTAAGAATATCAAGACTACCATCCCCCTGCTAAAAAAAACACAAGGGTGTATTCTCGTGAGGCTAAAAAAGACAAAGTTAAATGCAAATTATAGTCTAAAAATAAAATTCTAAGTCTGGACTAAAACCTGGACTAATGGTGCAGTTATGAGTTAAATTCCCACAAAAAATGTATACCTTCAATGCAATGTAATATAGAATTGTCTACCAAAGTGTAAAAATATATATAAAAAAAGGCCATACCCATTCCCATCACTGCATAATTGCATTTCCATTTCATACCACTCTTTCATTTTTTTTATTTTATTATTATTTTTTTATATATATATATATATATATATATATATATATATATAGTTGTTAAATAAATGCAGCTTTGTAAAGCGAAATTCATACTAACGTTTGAAAGGCAGTGTAAGTTTCCATCCACTTTATCGCCCTCAGGATCAATTAGAAAAGTAACAGCACATCCGACCTTAACAAATCCAGGATTTAAGTTGTCATTCATTCTCAAAGCAATTGTAGAATTAGTTACAAGCTAAAGTTTAATACTTGCCTAAACAAGCACTGGAGGGCTAACAAAAAGGGTGATTGTCAGATTTAATAGAGATAGACAGTTTTAATTGTGCAAAATTAGCCAGAATGATGGATTACACAACAATAAAGACCTCAACTGGTGTGTGAATGTGCATTTGATTGGTGTTACAGTAAATGTTTAACCCTCCATCAGGACTGTGGCTTGTGGCTGTTGAGAAACGAGCACTTCCGCCATGTTTTTTTTTTTTTTAATTCTTTGTTATTATGCAAATAGAAATAAAACTAAAGCAACTGCAGGGGCTTTTATTTAGCCATTTAATTGGCTGTAATCAAACCCTATATTGTGACACAAGAGATGTTCTCACCTCAACCAGATGTGCCTCATCAGAAACGGATCACAGAGCTCTCTTTCTGTTTCTGCCTTCATTTCCTCAAACTCACGCACACTTAAGAGGACCACCAACACACTAATAATAACTCCAACACACCAACAACCACTCGGACATCGGCCGCTCCTCTCCTGATAGCCTAAACGCTGGTCTTAGATGTTATCATTAGTTCTATCAGTGGACATTAGCTCAGGAAGAGAAACAGAGCTGTGACAGTGGGTGTGGAAGATGAATCGCGCACACGAATTATGCCGAGACGAATTAGATGATCTCATTACTATTGATAGTAATGAGTCCAAGAGCAAGGACCACAGATACATCAGATCAAACGGTTTAGGTCATTACCAAGATGCACATGTGCGCTCACTCACTGGCAGACATACCAGACATGCAATCACAAATACCACACACAATGAAAATTGTACAAATAAGCACACAAATGCCCACACACACGCTAACAGAGGTTTGACTTCAAAGTACTTGTTATGATATAGGATTCAAATCATTAAGAGTCATTTAGCATGACATGATAAAGTCAAATGCATTGTAAATACAGTCTTAAAAAGAACGTTTCCAGTAAGAATGAAAAGGATTCACTGCTTGACGAGTCATATGACAGGTGGACTGAAAACTGAAAAGTTATTTCCAAGCAAGTATATGTTTGTTTTCTCTAAAAGAATTTGGAAGAATGTGCAATGATGCATTAATGCATTAATCAAAAACAAATACGCTTATTAGAATGTAACGCTAATTTTAATTATAAAATCACACACACATCTTATATAGAGTTTTATTAGTAAATTATTGAAAATATTTATTTATATTAAAATATTCATATTTTAATACTTCATATATTTTAAAAATAAACACAAACACAATCTGTTATTCATAGATTATTCTATTAAATTACAAAAATACACTCTTTAAAATCTAAATGGCACAAAAGAACCAAAAGTAACATAAAAAATTATCAAGATGTATATATATTACACGGCTCCATATGTGTATACTGTAGTGTTTGCAAAAGAAGATGGGTGTATGTACACTATATAAGAAAGCATTTGCTTGCTGAAGAGCAAGTGACCCAGTTTGCTGGATTCCTGCATGTTTTCCTCTGACAGCATCTGGGATTTTGATATGTGTTCTCTTCATTCTTCTTCATTATACTGGTTATGCGTTGACTAACATTCCTGCAGCTCAATGTTTTTATTCTTGCACAACATCTTAAATCTTGGTGTTCCATAATCAGCATTCAGCTGAACCTAGAGAATCGCTCAACATGTTGTTAAATATTTGGGATATTTAAAAAATGCACAAGCTTAATGTAATGCTAGGACAAAAGAGAGATGATCCAAGTAGAGAAAGGTTTATTCACTGAATAAAATAAAGCCAACAACTTTATTTTATCCAGGAAGACACAGAGCAGAAACAGATCAGGAACAATGGAATTTGAGTATCTACAGCAAACAACATGAAGCAAAGTGATTAGTGTGGGTGATTAGTAGCTATGGAGATTAACAAGGTGGTAACAAACAGTGTTAGAGGTAATGTGAGTTATGTAATCAGATTACTTTTTACAAGTAACTAGTAAAGTAACTGTAACTCATTACTTTGATATTAACAAGAAAATATCTGAGTTACTTTTTCAAATAATGCAAGTTAGTTTGTTTTCCTGTTCATTAGTTTCCTGTTTGTTCAAAACGAATGTAATGCATTCCTTTCTGGAACCAAGTAACACAATTAGTTACTTCTTTTATGGAGTAACGCAATATTGTAATGCATTACTTCCCCAACACTGGTAACAAACAAGGAGAACTATGGCAGACAGAGAAACGGGGAAATAGGAATAGTACACAGGAAGCAATCCAGAAACAATGGGGGAAAAATACACCTCAAATTTAAAGTCAGACTCAAGACCAAAACAGGCGAACGCAGACTGTATAGTTTATAGCACTGACCATTTGTTTAGCACTGACCAAAATTTATAAATGTCCCAGAATTTGGTGATAACGCAACAATAATTAATTCATGTTTTTAATAATATCAGGCCCTGTTCCTGATGTCAGATATAATGTGAAAGATAGACAGACAGTGAGAAGGAGACTGATATGCCTGAAATCTGCTCATCTTCAACACCTCTCCTCCACCGGTGGCTATCTGTTACTTGTTTCTCTTGCTTGCTGATTTTGGCTTGTAGCTGTTGTCCTAACTTACCCTTTACAGACTTTTCAGAAAAAGAAAGAAACATCCCTGACACGTCCAGAAGCTTCCCATGCACGGAGTGGCTGCTGCTCAGCGAGTGCATGCAAACAAGACCTCTACACTCGGCTCCATCATTTCATATCATAGCTATTTTCTTTTTGATGGGGAATGTGTTTCGCCTTCCCCAAGCACTAAGTCCCACTGGAAACCGTGCACACATACACGCACAAAAACTCTTAAACAAAGCATTTGGCAGTGTTGTTTGAACTATGGTACGAAAAAAAAAAAACCCCCGTTGCAACTGCAAAGAGCTTGTCTTTCATTTTGTCACTCGGCACCACACATCTGCATGAAGACAATTCACAGATAAAGGCCGAACTGACAGTGTGACATCATTCAACAATCCTTCAATCTGTCTATCTGCTGGATTATAACTCAAAGTCTTACAAAAGACTCCTTTGACACGTAATCAGTCATAACTGTGATTCTTTGCCATATGACAATTTCAAAATGCATGTAAATAATCAGCAGGACCACGCATGCCTTTCACAGATACTTTAAACACCTATGTATTTAATACACCCGAGTTCCCGGGGAGCCACGCCTATAGACACTTTGCACGGAGCTTAATCTACAAGGGCAAAACTGTTAAAAAGTGCATGCAGTTGTATTTAAGTTTGATTTTTATAAAATATGTCTTCAATATTTTACTATGGTAGCTAATTTCTGCCATGAAATAAAATATAAAAAAGGTATTTTAAACTTTTTATCTCATAGTTATATCTTGCAATTCTGCTTTTTTTCTTATTTCACAATTCTGAATTTATCTTAAATAAATTCTGACTTTTTCTTAGAATTGTAAGTTTATATCTCACAGTTATGGGTAATATCTTGCAATTATGACATATACTTTTGATATACTTTATTAATTTGCACTTTTGAAATAAAGTCAGAATTGTGAGATATAAACTTTATATATTCAGATTTTTGTTCTCACAATTCTGACTTTTTCCGCAACAATTCTGACTTTATTTCTCAGAATTGCAAGAACAAAAGGCCCAATTGTGAGATAAAAAGTTGCAATTACCTTTTTTTTTCTATTCCGTAGTGGAAATGGGCTTCCATATTTGATTCAATTTTAGACAGTTTCCAGTTAATTATAGAATCAATCAAATGCAATAGAATTGAATAATCCATCTGGTTCTAGGGACAAGTATTGTTTTGATGCCAGTGTACTTTACCTTGGTTACAAAAAGGCTCTCATTGAGGATATAAACAAATTAGCAAACAAAAACCCACACATCCTCACCAACATCCATTTAACCTAAATATAGCCTAATTTGTCTAGTAAATGCTTTTTCAAAGAGCTTCCAAGAGGTGTAGGCCTAAGTGAACAAAGCCAAAAATAAAAGCCGATTTTCAAAAGTGTCTGCAAGGCCAGCTTTAGGCATTGTTTACATGAAACGGTCTTCCTTAAAGAAAATTTAAGTAAAAAATAAGAATGGATGGATAACTTGTCATGTATTTGTTACTTCAAAACATCAGCTGTTAATATGGCAGCCATTTAGAAACTAAAATTTATGTTGGCTTTACCAGCAGAGCCATGTTTATTGCAGAAAAGTACATTTCTATGGACTTCACCAAGAAGTTCAGCCAACATGAAATAAAAGAGCACAATAAAAGTAATTTATTGGACTTAAAGATTCCCCAAGTGGTCACTTCGGCATCCAAATGCTAGTAGAAGAAGCTCTTGTCTATTTCAGAGCCGAGAGGACAAAGGGAGATGGATAGACAAACCAGATGGGAAGTCTGAGAAAGACTCCAAAAGGTCAATGAGGATGCAATGGAGAGAAAAATGCAATGCTGAAAATCTCTGTTGTGAGATTGACCACTTTTCATCGATAACGCCTTATTATTCCAAATGCTTTAATGAGGTTTGGCCATTTAATACTGAGGATTATGTGACATTTCAGATCAAGAAAAAATACATTTTTGGTACACTGCAGTGCAAACAAATTTATGCAAAGTATCATCATGTAAGAACACCATCATTTCAATTAAAGGGGTAATCCACCACTGGCAAGATGGGACTTTAATTTTTTCAAATGATGAAAAATAAAGGAGATCTTGGTGCAAGTCACATAGAAAAACAATACACACTGTTCATTTATCCTACCAATATTGTAACAATACAAATCTGGTTAAAAATTGGCGAACTTGCCCTTTAAGATGAACTCATTTTTCTATTACATGCTTTGTTTGCTTAAAGTTAAATATATTCTAATGAGGCCTGGTGCTTGGCCTTTAAAACACTTCAAAGATTTATGGGGGAAACCTTTGAGTGGTATGTTTGAATTATACATTTATAGATATTTACATTTCATTTCGTGGTTTGTTTATTTATTTAATAGCACAGATCGAGAAGAGTTGAGTCTAAAATATGCATAATTTCCATCAATTCCTGTTCCTAAGTTACTAATTTTTCATTTATTTGAAGCTGTTCAATAAAGTTTCTATCAACATCAACATTCTGCTAAATCTCTCTTTATTTTTGTTTCACATTATATATAGCAGGGGTCACCAGACTCAGTCCTGGAGGGCCAGTGTTCTGCAGAGTGTAGTTCTAAACCTAATTAAACACACCTGATCAATGTCTTATGGTGCATTCAAGTCATGTCGGATACATCGTATTTACAAGTTGAACACAAACATGAGTTGAACATGAACGCCACCACAAAGTTTGTATTACGAGTAGGAAACTAAATTTTCTTTGAGCCCAGAGTTTCTAAGTTGGGGGTGTGTCAGTGAGAAAACATGTCAAATGCAATGGACGCAGTTAAATATTATAGATATGCAGCGTCTGTGTTTATGGCAAATTTGTTCAAATTAATAAATTGCTTACTATTTTGTAATGTACAATAAAATGGTTACATATACAAAATATTATAATACTGTATATTTACCATAGAATATAGAATTGTTTAGTTGAAATAAACCTTCATAAATTGAATAAAAACAGTAATTAGCAAAAACAGAATGATGCACATTGTTTATTCATCCTTTTGTAGATGTAGAGTTAAAAAAAATATTGAATTTTATGCAGAAAAGTTAAATTGCCATTGTGTTTCGACCAAAGTGACTTGAACACACCTGCCATCGGTTGCCAACTTGTAAGTACAAACATCCCAGGAGGACTTAAACACAGCATAACTAGGTATACTTGAAACTTCCAGGCAGGTGTGTTGAGACAAGTTGGAGCTAAACTCTGCAGGACACTGGCCCTCCAGGATCAAGTCTGGTGACCCCTGATATATAGGGTCACATAGGTTCAAATCAGCATCGGGGTGAGTAGGTCAGGGCAGTGGGTAAATGAGGACAAATTAGCTTTCATTTATGAGTGAACTATGGCATTAAATGTCTTTTTGAATGGAATGAACCCATACAAACTTTAAGATACCACTCTAGATCTTCAACCACTAAGTTGACCAATATAGGTTTCACTACAAAGAAAAGGGTTTTATGGGATCTGCAGTGTAATCTTTTTATCAGGTGTACCTGCCTTTATGAGCACTTCACTTCACTGATAAGATAACCACACACATTAAGCTGTTTCCATGTAAACATTCCCAAACAGTAGAAGACAAACTTTTTAACTGGATAATGTTATGTTGTTATAAAAAGCACAACGATTCAGAAGCCGTAGGCAAGCAGGCCACTCCTCGTTTTCCTTAAACATGTTCTCCTCAATGTCCAGGTTTAATTTAGTGTAAGACAGTATACACTTATTGTGCTAGTTGGTCTAATTGACTTTAAGGGACCCTAGACGGCTGCCTACCTTTGCCTTTAGCATTGTGTCCGCCCATGCAGATCACCATTCGTGACCGGGATAGGAGCCAGATTGCTCCATGTTCTTTTTTGCTTTGAGGGAGTGGTATGAATGAAAGCAAACATAAACTAATCCGAACTCACTTTTCTCTGGTCTGTTGGGCTGACTGTTTCTCTTGTACTATCATTACCATTACACAGAATAATTACATCAGCTGTAGCCACTTCCAGGCATTGATCTGTAACTCGAATCAATCCTCTAGAGACACAAGGGGATGAAATAGTGATCTATGGTGGTGTGTGAGGGGAAAAACCTGACTTTCAGGCACCATAGGAGTTCCAGTCTGTAGAATAGTGGGACAGTTCCTGGTATAGCTGCATCTCTTCCTGCAAGCACAGCTTTCTAAGTGCTCTAATGAGATAGTGGGCAAGAAGAAAAGTCCATGGGATGCTGCATGTGAGAAACGGGAATATGAAGATGTGCGGCGTATGTGTAACGAGTTTCTAATTAAAGACACGGCGATGTAAGCCCTCGAGGGACGACTCCTTCCGTCTGAGAACCTCAATAAATTGGCGAGAATCGACGGCGAATGTCTGGAGACGTTCAAAACGAGCGACGCGTGTCCTCGAGGAGCTTTCACTGGAATTTTCTCAAGTCACGGAGACATCAAAAGGGACTCTGACCTCTCAAACTTCCCACGCTTGAGCGTTTTAAAGGACGATTCACTTTAAAGGATAGCGCTCTCTCTCGCGAGCCTCGCGTGGGGTTTTATAGACACCGGACGCTCGAGACTCAATAAAACACAACGCGCGCTCAATCGCCTCAGGCTGTGTCGATTGAGGGAAAGAAACGCAGCAACACCAGGGTCCTCAGGTAGGTTTACTAGAGGCATTTATGACTTATGGTGATTTTTTTTTTAACATTTTTATCACACCACTCTTAAATTGCTAAGCTTTTTTATTTTCCTCATACACAAAGTGGATTGTAAATTAGCAGCCTAATCAATGCGCGACTATGGGACACCGCTTGGTAGTTTAGTTTTGTAGTCTAACCACACGCTACGAGTCAAAGTTTGGACATACACAACTGAATTTGTATTTCCCATCCAGTACATATGTGTCTCTTACATAGTTTAAAGGTGTGGTAATTTATAGGCTATCGCATGTTTTGTTGATTTCTCAATAAAAAGACATTAACATAAAACGTGGACTGTAAAATCCATGTGCATCTCCGGTTATTTGGCCTCAAAAGAATTTAAGAAATTATTGAGTTCATATTGAGACTTTAATGCTGCAAATGTGAGCACAGTTTGTGTTGAAATCTGTAGAGAAAAGTTTGAGCTTGGGGTTTCTTTCCCCTTTTTCACTTTTTAATGTGCTCTTCATGTAGTGTTATTGCTGTCGAGGAGAAATAGACTGGTGGACTAATGTAAAAAGTGTCTACATATCAATAAAGCTAACGTTTGATTTATTTTTAAATGAATGAGTTAGTGAAGGAATCAGCAAACAAGTGCCCCCATTCATGTGAAATCATTCAGTGGTGTTTAAAGCACCACATCTCTTAATGAAGAAAATATGTGAAGAGATAGTTTGAATAGTTTTGAAGACCTAGCCTAGAGTACGTGTGTCCATGCTGACTGGTAGGGAAAGCGTTAATTTCTTTTTTCTTTCTTTTTTAAGAAATCGTAAAAGCTTTCAAAGTTTAGTTTTAACATAAAGTGGACTTTTGCATTTTATAAACCCTGTCACTTCTTCCTCAGACTGCGTGATCCAGGACTTGGGCAGTGCGGGACTTGCGCGCACTCTGGTTGCGGGAGCGATGCGCGCGCTGCGGGCTCCGGTTCTAGTAATGGGGCTCGTTATGTTAATCTGCACTGCTGCACAAAGCGACGCCAGCGTGAACAAAGTCGAGAAAACGTTCAGACGGATAAAAGACATCATGAGACTGGCGGAAAACAGCGCCGACGACCCAAGCGCGCAAAAGAAAGAGGAAACTCGCCTCAAAACGGAAACCGGGGAAACAATTTTAAGTAAGCATGGCATTTATGCACAGTTGTACATGTATCAGTGTTAATGCAATGGATAGTAAAATAAGTTAAAAAAAAATAGTTAAGCCAAAATGTCATTTTCTGGTTGTATTACTTTAGACTTCATACATTTTAGCTCATCTCTCTTCATACACAAAAGCTCATCTGATGCAGTGAGACTGTGCCTGCCTTTTCCTTGATCTATATTTAAGAGGGATGTGACTTACCCACTAGGGCACCAGCCAAAGTCTTAACTCTCGAAGCATTAGGTGAAATAGTTTTGCATTGCACCTGTTGTGTGCCGAGTCAGACATGTGGTATTGGTGGACAGCGATTCCCAGCTACGTCAAGTAATCTCTGGCCTACATAAGATTTTGTAGAATAAAAAAAATACAAAGTGATCATATGTGTACAGAAAGCTTGTTTTGGGGTTTAAACCACTTAGTCAGAGCACGTTCATTGCTGGTGATTTTGTCACTGCTTCAGAAGCTTGAAGGATCAGTGGATATCCAGGGTTTGACCTTTGAATGTTTCTTTCCTTTCGCAGAAATCTTTCCCAGAGACGTCGAAAAGAGAAAGAAGGTTATCAGGATCTTAACAGGTGAGAGACGTTTGAATTTTCCATGACCTTGAAACAAAAATGGTGTTTGAGAGTTTTAACCTGGTTGGTTTTCTTTCACCAGGTCCTCTTTATTTCAGTCCAAAATGCAGGAAGCACGTCTACAGGCTTTATAATCACACCAGAGACTGCACCAGCCCTGCATGTGAGTACAGTTAAGCATTCCCATGTCTCTAGACCCCACAAATAGATCACATCTCTGCCCACATGCACCACGAACCTCTACAAACTGTCTTTATATTCATGACAGTCTCATGTCGGCTAGGTGCCCCTGATTTACCCCTGAACAGGGAGTTTTAAAACAAAAACAGTATAGGCTACAAATTCAGGATTCATCCAGCTGATTATCCCACTCATCCAACTTTACTCCTGTCCTCAGACTACAAAAGATGCGCGCGACTTCTGACGCGACTGGCAGGGAGTCCGAGATGTCAAGAGGGTTAACTTTACCAGGTAAGCAACTTTTTTTTATATTTTTCTCTTTGAATGAAGGTAAATCAATAAGAAATTGGAGACGAGAGGGAGAATGCAGGATTGGAAAAGTCATTAAAATTAAAAGAACTGAAAAATTCATAGAAAGTATACATTTCAAAATCATAAACATCATACATTTTATATTTCTTTATTTTTAATTTATTTATACAGTTGTGGTCAAAAGTTAACATTTAATTAATTATTTTTATTTTTTTACTTACAAATTTTCACAAGACAATCTGCAAAATGTTAATTATTAGATTACCAATTATATATAAACGACATTGATTTTAAAAGCATTGGTTTAAATAAAAAATGTATGTATGTATATATATATATATATATATATATATATATATATATAACTGTATGACGTTATATATATATTGTGTGTGTGTATAATTATCTACTTAGACACACAATAATTTGCCGAAATTGTGGGAACACTGGATATGATACAGAAAGATATTAATTATTTAGGTAAACTACGAAAGCAAAACAAAACTGATTTATTCTGCAGATTCAGAGAGGACACATGCACTTAAACGTTTTATGACAGAGAACACATTCCAGGATTAGATAACTTATCCAAGCTATTACAGATGTGATTTAAGCAAACCTTAAGGCAATCCTTTACATTTCAGCGCTTTTTTTTTCTAAGAGCACTTTCGGAGGGTAGAACATGTAACAAACCCTGCTTCCCAATTTATTACAGATGGGAAAATTTCAGATGCATCCAAGTGCACACATGTATACACACACAGCCAAGTCTGAAACAGCACTAAACTTCACTTCCTTTATCAAGCAGGTTGAAGCCAAACCAAAGTGACCCAGAAAAAATAAAACAGCAGTCAAAGTGCCTTTGGACAAGAGAAGAGAATTTAAACCAACACGCAACATTCCACATAATCAGCACATCAAGTCCAGAACACTGCTCTGCCTCTCCGGAGAATAGATGTGGGAAAGAATTGATATAGCAGTAAACGGACAGAATATAATGGGATGCACTTGCCCAAGGATGGTCTGCTGGACTCAGCATGGAGCCAATGTTAAAACACAGGATGACAGAGAAAGAAAACAGAAAACGCATCTGGCACATTGGGTTATGAACCTCTCTGCCAAAAAACAAAACCATTTTCCATCGTTTCATCACGATAAAAGGGATTGCCATGCTTTTGTGTTTTGTTCTCATCAGATATCAAGACTTGTCACAGTCAGTGCTGATGTTTCGTTTGACATGCCTCGATGGGGTTACAATTCCGAGCCGTGACCACAAATTGTCTTCGTTCACTGCGACAAGAGAGATTTGCTTTTCTCTGTGCTAGAACTGAAAACCAGTTAACTGCATGAACGTTTCCTTTCGCTTCTGTTTGCCAGCAAACAGGTAGACTTTTGAGGTAAATCCGTGAAAAGCTTTTTTTGTTTTTGTGTGAGACTGTGAGTGTCTGACTGCGGAATATATTCAGTATATTTTGATATGTAAATGTTGTACAAATGAGACTTAAAAAAAAAAAAATCTGTATAACAAACATAAGTGTCTGACGCACGATGGGATGTGTATATTTAAAAGAAAATATATTTAAATAAATTATGATTGTTTAAACACTGTGGTCTTTAACGTTGTATAAATAGACAAAAAAAATTCAAGGTTAATCTTCTGAAGCATAAAACGTAGTCCATCTAGTTTAACCGCTTATCTTGGCATCAGAAAATATATTTTTAAGGGAGTTTAAGATCTCTTATCACTCATGGTGGATGCTTTGGATGCTTCAGAGGTACTGAATTTTTTTTGTGTGTAACCACACCAAAGATAACGATCAACTTCTGTTGACTTCTGTTCCTGAAAAGATCAAGTGAATGACCGGGAGAGGAAAGGACTGGAGGAAAAGTCATCAAAACACCTGGCACAACCACAGTCATATTCAAAGACATGAGGGGAAAAGACATAAATATGTACTCAAATTTAGCAAAAAATTAGAAGAGGAAAGGCAAACGTTATTTCAGCATTTTCAGCCGGTTTATTTTGGTGAATTTACTCTCTTCAGAGAGAATGGTCGACAAAAGCAGTCTACAGCTGCTCAAACAAGCATCCTATGACATTTCATTACAACGTATTTTACAATTAAAGACAAAGTGCTTCTTTATACGCTGTTTGGTTTGTGTGTTTTGCTTATGAAGACACTTATTTCAAATGAATATTTACATTCGAGCATCCATGATGAGGCGTTGCAGGTTTCAGCGGATGGTCGCGGTGTGTGTGTGTGTTACGAGTGCTGCTCCAGGAAGGCTTTGCAGCACCTCACACACTGTTCATACACCGTCTCAAAGTCTTTATCACTCCCCTGCAAGTGAAAACAAACAGGAGCCATTAAAATGTAATTGTAAACAGCAATGATGTGGCCAAGCATAGCAGCAAGCGACACATAAGAATGACTAAAAGAGAGTAGATCTGAAATGATTTGATAATCGATTAAGTAAAGAGCAGATTTAGCCCAAATTTACAACTAAATAAACTAATTTTATGTAATATGTCTTAATTTTTCTTTAAAATGTTTATGCACATTATTATTATTGAACCCATACAATACATTGTTAGTCTAATTTGTGCTAAAGCAATACCAATGAACTATGGCTGCCAGATTATATTAATATTGGCAGTAGAGATGCAAGCAGATTTAATTCTATACTATTCTTTCTAAACAAAACGCCAACACTAAAAACTAAATGTTTTAAATAGAACTTAGAATCATAATCAATGTGTAGCGAAATAAATTCAGCCAATCACTTACTTTTAAACAGTTTTCACACAGAAATTGCTATTAAATTTCACATGTAATTAAAGGGAAACTGCACAAAACACACTGAATTTAATCATATGATGCGATTTCAAGTTTTCCTTTCTCTTTGGAGTGTTACAAGCTGTTTGTGCATAGATAAGATCCATAAAGTTGCAAAGACTAAAGTCTCAAACCCAATGAGATGTTCTATATAAAAGTTAAAGTCCCCCTGTGGTGAAAATCATGGTTTTTTTTATCTTGTTTATTTGTCTGTGGGGTGTTTTAAACATTCTTTTAGACAAACCATGCAGCAATCCATTTATCAACACCATTGTGGAGTATTTTCTCACAGTCACAGAAACATGGTTTGAAATAGCCTTTGTTTTGCCACGTCACAAATCTCAATAACCATTCACGTCAAGGGATCCTATCCTTAGCATATCATTAACTGTGCTGCAAAGTAGAGAGACTAGTGAGCAGCAAGGTTAATCCCGTAAAGGTAAAATTTATTTTCTGTAAAACTGTTAATATTTCCCCCTATTTTCACGATGTCATGTGCTGTTAGGGGTTATTTATTTGTATTTAGAACCGCTAACTTAAATAATAACCTGCGGCAGCAGCGTAAAAGTAGCCTGGAGTCAGACACTCCTCTCCCGCATTGACATCTGCACGGCACACACGTATGATCGCGGGCGCGATTTTGAGTCACAAACTTGGCTGCATTTGAGTCTTCAAGGCATTTTTAAGGACACAACATCGTCAAGTAAGTAAATTTAAAGAATGTTACAGTATCCACTTTAGTTGTCCGCAAGTAAAAACAGTTTAGCAGTCATTATCCATGTACGAACCAACGCAAACAGGTAATGTTGCCTCACAAAGTTAGCCATCAATCTCATTGCTTACGTTGAGCATATCAGCTTATTTCTGGTTCAAATACATATGGCTTAATTAAACCAATATTTCCACTTGCCATTGCATTGCGTTTACTCGCTGGCTCATGGATGGCTGCTGTGTGACTGAGTGGGGGCGGGGCTATTTTTCATATTCATAGATCTGTTAGTTAATGAGGCAAGGGTGTAGAGTTGCATTGAAGCTATTTTTAGGCATTATTTAAAAAAAAAAAATTTTTAAATATGTAATTTTTATGATCAAAGATGAGTTTTAAAGGATACATTTTTGACTAAAGGGCTGTTTTCATCCAAATCAAAGCGAAAAGACACAAAGAAAACATAGAAAATCCTTGTGTGCTGCTGACACAAGAGCGTAAGCTGCCTGCATTCAGCTCATATTCTAGATATAGAGGAGATGAATTGTTGAATAAAGTCGTTATTTTTGTTCGCGTAAAAAAGGTATTCTCGGCGCTTCATAACATTACGGTTGAACCACTGATGGCAGATGGACTATTCTGGCAATGTCTTTCATACTTTTCTGGACACTGACAGTGTAATTTACTTGGCAGTTAATGGGACAGTCACAAGCCTCCCGATTTTCATCCAAAATATCTTAAATTTTGTTCCAAAGACGGACACGGTACCCCCATGTTATTCCAAACTCATAAAAGCTTTGTCCGTGTGACTATAACACCACCCAAATGTTTACACAAAGAAGGCGTAACTTTTATTCTCACTGTATTGTTTTTGCCGTCATTAGCCGCTTTTCCACTGTCAGGCCAGTGCGAGCCAGTGCTTCAAAAGGGCCGAGCGGGGCTAATAGCCTGTAGCACCGAGGCCACAATAGAGCTGCGTTTCCACCGTGGGGCCTGAAGCTCAGCTGCGCTTCACTAAAACCTGCCCTTTACAAGCCTCTCAGAAACAACGTCACGCAACCCCATCATTTCACAAATAACAAAGAGAAGTTATCAGAAAACTAATAGCAAATAAGTCACTGGAACTAGCGTGATCACAAAACGAACACGATAAAAGCAGCCATTTGTTTGCATGCTTTATTAAATATTTAAATACAAAAGCATCAATGTTTTACTATAGAATAAGATATACATTGATACACTGATCATAATGAATTAATTTATCAGGATTGAAAATTAGTCACACAGAAATAAAGCGTTATGAACATAGACTGATATCTGTTTCTGTTTATTTGTAGTCAAAGTAGCCTATATACATCACATTTAGAAAGAATGATAATTTCTATATTTTATAAAACTCCCGAACAAAAACCATTATTATATTTTTTTGGAGCTAAACTCTCAAGACGAGACTTATCACAGATAAAATATGTTACTAAATAAATACACGATTGTGATAGAGATTTAGAAGCTGACGTCTGATTTCTTCAAGTGGTGGCATTTACCATGTTTACTATGGTAACGTTAAAGCCTAGCGTGCATAGTCTTTTGCATTGCTTAAAAATATTTCTGCCTTGTATGCTAATTATAATCCACATCAGATCATGTTATTTCATACACTCGCTGCTGACTAAGAGTGAGTTTTAAGCTCAACTAACTAATGCTGGTGTTATGTTAGCTTTATGAAATGATCCGTGGAGCTGATGCTCTCCAGACGAGGAGAAACTCCACTTTTGTTCATAACCACTCCTCTAGCTCCAGCTGGCCCGCTTTGGCCCAAGGTTTTCGTCAGACTAAAAAACCCGGGCCATTGGCCCCAAGGAAGCACTGATGAGGCACGATCAAGAACCAGAAGTGACAGTGGAAACGCTACTGGCCCTGGCACACACTAGCACCCCCGCTTTTGGCCCGACAGTGGAAACATGGCTATTGAGATGTGGTGTGCTTCCATATATGGTAAGCAGCATTACATTCCATCACAATAATTGAGGTATTCTGCCAAACACAATGCAATGGATAGCTGGCCAATCAGAGCACTCTCCGCTTTTCATAACGATGTTCTTTATCTATTATTAGTATTATATACTAGTACAGTAACTTAGATTTGTGGGGGGCGTGTTTTGAATGAGGCGCTTTTGTCTTAAAGGAATACTCCACCAAATTTATCATTAATCCCTTACCCCCATGTCATTCCAAACCCGTAAAAGCTTTGTTCGTTTTTTTCAGAACTATGAGCTTTATTAATATTGCAGTCTGTAGAAATGTATCTATTTTTACAAAGATCACACTAAAAAAAACTAATAAAGGTTTCACACCAATGTTATTTTAATATTATTTATATACTAATACACTATTTATTCCTATTCTGAATTGGCTCATTTTTATTTACAATTTTCATTTTAATTTAATTTTGTGCTTTTGTCATTTTTATTTGTTTTTCTTTTTCTATTTCTATTTAGACTTATTTAATTTCAGTTTCAGAAATTCAACAGTTGTTTGCCAAGACAACATTTCACATTTTTGTGGGTTTTTAAGTGTACATTTGTCATCTTGCATTTTTTTTTTTTTCAGTCACCAAAAATGATGTTTAATAGTTTCATTTTTGTTAACAATAAAATGTAACCATCAGGTTCTTCTATATGCTCATTTTGAGAAGTTGCTGTGCTAAATTGTCATGGTTCTCATCTTTGGACACACAATGAACCACCTCCATCAAAAGAAACTGCACTCAAAGGACCACACTTCCTCTCACACTTGAATCTTGAGGGACTAAACAGGAAATCTCATCTATCTGAAGAGTGATCATCACCACAAAAGCATCTGGCTGACAAACTGTCCGGTTTCCTATTCTGTGATGGCACAAAGGCCTACCTACTTCAGACAGCTGGTTTTCTCTCATTAAGAAACATCCACCTTCCACGATTATCTTCAACGATCTCAATGTGGCTGTGACCCACATGTGCTGGAAGCCTTCAACCTAGGAAACATCTTCAGAATGTGTCTTCAATCAGTCCTTAAGACACCCTCTCACATAAAAGCGAGTTTTCTGATCTTCACAGATGTGTCTTAGAAGAGCTGGTGGTGTGAGTGAGAAGACCTGACAATGTCTGGAGGAGGAATGCTAATGATCTCAGTTGGGGTGGCCTGTCAGGTTCTTTCCAGTTTCTATTTCTCAACACACTCACCCAGTCCCTCCCGCTCATAATCGGCACTGCTCCCTGCCAAACATCAGTTTTGTGGTTTTACAAGTTGGCTAAATCAACCGTTCTATCACAATTGAGCGTTAGTGACACTTTGTGTCACTAAAGCACCTCTGTTTAAAACTCTAAATAATACTCTTAAATTGGCTTCACATTAACAGACGTTGAAAGACCACAACGCACACACAGATTCATCCAGAGCTTTTGACCTAATTGTTATAGGGTGCAATTTTGGGATAATTTACTGCCCTTCGTGTTCCAAACACTCCATGAAACACAAAAGGAGATGTACTGGACTATTTTCCATGCAATAACAACAGAAGGAGTGCTAAAGCTAGGGATGGGAAATACGGTAAAAAGTTAAATCTCAATCTTTTACCGATTTAAGCTTTCAATTTAAAATTGTAACTCATCAAAACTGATCAGGTCATTTCAGTGGTAGGCTATGATACATATTAGTGTATTAAACTCCTCATAACTCACAAATTCCCCGTGATAGCACGCAAATATTTCTGCCCATTTTCGCTCATTGTCAGCCACTGCTTTTCTTCCTCGAACTGAAGCCTCCGTGTGAATTCAGCGCCTTACATTCAGCTAATAAAATAAATAAGCTGCAATTTTCTGGAGTTATTTTATGATTGTTTGACGAGTCTCAAACTATATCTTAAACTTCTCAAAATACAGTCAGATTAGTTTTAATCTATAGTCAAAAAAAAATAAAGTAATCTATCTAATTCTGATTGGGTGGGCAAGACGATAATTTGGGTGGGCCCCTGCCCATGCCTGAAGTCGGCCCTGCTTTGAATGACACGAGGACAAAATGTTCCTTTTTTTCCATTAAAAGCTGTCCTCACCCACAAGGCATTCATATCCAGTGCGTGTTGACAGCTGAAGAAACTCTGAAAACGGAGTACGCCTTAAACACACACAGATATCCACCGAGGAATCTTCATTCTCAAACATCAGTCAGGGACCACGACCACACAACGCATCAGATTCTTAGTTCTTCTGCAGAGACCCCGGAAAGAGGACATGATTTATTGGCTAAGTATATGATTAAGTCTTTATCCAAGCACACCACAACCAATTAAGCAGCTTGCAGCATTCCCAAAAAGTTCTCTCGACAAAATCAAAACTCTTAACCACAAGACTGTAATCCTAAACATGAAATGTGTATTATTTCTGTACTACTACTAGCATTAAATGCAACAATAACGACGACTGGTGTACAAGTCGTTGGTACCGCCCAAAAACTCACACCATTGGTCAAGTTAATGCTGACTGTCAAAGTCAGATTTGTCAAAAAAAAAAAAAAAAAAAAAAAAAAAAAAAATTGTTTTCAGATTAAGCTTGGATAAAAGCATTTCAACATCCAATAAGTAATAGCCAAAATGTGAAAATATGAATCATCGTGAATCATACAAGAATAAATGTTAAAAGGGAGTGATTATTGTGGGAAACATCGAAATAATCTACTGAAGCAAGATTGATCCAAAGCAGTTCCCACACTAGGTAACAGCTGGAGTCGGACGGAGCTGGAATAGTGAGTGTGACATGAGCCCAAATACATCATATAAATTTTATTTTGGGCCTTTTGCCACTTTGATTGAGTATTTGGCAATAAACGACCAGGGATTGGGGCTGATCCTGCTGTGTGCATGTGTGTACACTTACATAGTACGGGTCTTGGATAATCAGCTGTTTTTCAGGATCGTAGGAGCCGAGCAGCTCAATCTTGGCTTTGCTGGTTTTCACGCTGCTTGCCTTCTTGTTCAGATCTCTGTAAGAAAACCAGACACACACACACACACACAACTTCAGATCTTGTGCAGCCAATGGACTGATTCATAATCTGTTTCATGTCAATGGTGTGATTCCCTTATGTTCTTTCAGACTAATTCAGGAATATGTTTTAAGCAGCAATGAATCTTAACAAGATCTGACTGTTCTTTCTGCAACATTATCCCAGGAGCAAGATGTTGCAACACACACCAAACAGCTGAAAAATATAAATGATGACAACACACATAACAGTGCCTAGGTAGTGACAACTGGTGTGGCTGATCATGAACAACAAGGATATTAAAAACAAACAATAAATACCAAGGATGTTCAAAACTACATATCTTCAAATGAGTCATGGTTTGTCTGAGCCAGGAGAGAAAATCAGTGTGAAAAAATAATATAAATAGATAAATAGTAACACTTTATTTTCAGGACCAATTCTAACTATAAACTTGCATGCATACTTCTAGCATATTGGCTGTTTATTAACTAGTACTTATCAAAACATATTACAGACTTATTTCTGCTTGACCGTATATTAGACCCCTTAATTCTAACTTGTACCTAAACAGGAATTTCAAGGAACTTTAGACACTTTCCACACATGCTTGTGCCCAGGGTTCGGCACCTTAATCAAGAGGGGTCTCATTAACTCTTTAAACCTATGACCTTAAGGATTACCAGCTCAGACCTCAAACCATTAACACCCATACACATACATAAACACATAACATCACAATACAGATGCAAAGATACAACAGTTGGTGACCTCACATGTATATTTTTAACCCTGATTAACCCAAGACAGACAATGATCAATAAACATGACTGTGATATGATATTACGTCAGTCTGTCGTGCAAGACCTAGAATCACAGAGCAAAGACAAGGAATCTAAAGAACTCAGTAATCTTCTTAATAAGCACCGGATCTAGCAGGAACATGTGATCCAGAAAATACCCCCCCACCCCATCCGGTAGAACAAAAGACCGTCCTGCCCCCTTTATTTCAGTGTCTTATCCATATCAGAACCAGAATGTTTGATGCATTCTGCAGTGTTGACAGATTTATTTAATGTATAATTCATTCAATCAGTTTCGCTCGGCATCAATCATCATTCTCATGTCAGAAAGACTAATGCTAAGGAGTAAGCTGGGAGTCGATTCCTACACTCAGCAAATGTAGCTTTTGCACTAGTAAACACAATGAGAAGCAAGCCCACTTTCCTTAAATTCTCATCAAACGTTCTCTAAAAAGATCTCCTTTGAGGACGTTTGTAGGCAGCAAGTAATATCAAGTATCAATGTAATAATAATATTGTGAAATATTACTACAATTAAATAATAACTTTACCATTTTAATAGATTTTAAAATGCAATTTGTTCCAGTGATGCTGATTTACTTCTCAAAAAACATTTCTTATTCTTATCAATTTTGAAGATTGAATTTTGTGCCGTTATATTTTAGAGGAAACCATGATATCCCTTTTCAGGATTATTTGATGAATAAAAAGTTTACCAAAACAACATTTATTTGAAACAGAAATCTTATGTGTCAATGTAAAAATGTGTTTACTGTCACTTTTGATCAATTTAATGTGTCCTTGCTGAACAAAAGTTTTTTTTTTTCATTGAAAGGCAGCATTTATCTATCTGCCATTTAAAAGTTTGGGATCAGTAAGATTTTTAATGTTTGAAAGAAGTTTCTTATGCTTATCAAGGCATTTATTTGATCAAAAATACAGAAAAAAACAGTCGTTTGTTGAAGTGATATCGCAATTTTAAAAAAGTTTAGTTCAGGGAGTAAGTAATTATAGAATTTTCCGTTTTGGGTGAACAAACCCAATATTATTATTATTATTACTACTATTAATATTTGAGAAATCTGAAATAAATTTCACAATGGGTACAAAAATAAATGTGTACAATAAACATACTTTAGTTGACAAAGTATTTTTCATAAGTATTCAATAAAAATATAATTAAAAAGTAGAAACTGTAACCAACAGGGCACTCCATATACTTGGAAGTTTGTGTGCACTAGGAATCATATTTTTCAAATAAAGCCAGGGTAACCCTCATTTTACATACAGCACACAGTGAAAATGACATGAATATGACAGTGGGCAAATGAATAAAGCACAGCATAATTGGAAATCACAAGTTTAATGTTTAAAGCATTCAATTCACACGGACAGACCGTCGCACAGAGATCACGCGATCATGCTGGATAAAAATGCACACTTCACAAGATCTCACATCTCCGGATTCAACTAAGTTACCAAGGTTTGGGAAATTAAATATTCATTAGCCATTCAAAGATTTGTTTAAATTATATAAATGCATATTTTCTTAATGCTGACAGCAAACGAGAAAGTATTATAATGTTTGCCTTTCTATTACTAATAATATAAAACCAATCGTTACAATACTTTTTGTATACATTAATTACTTTGTTTAAATGTTCTATCAGACTTCTATTTGTATTAGACAGAACTGTTAATGATGACAGTGAACAATAGGCAGAATGTAAGCCGAGTGAGCTCAGGCATAGTCTCGCGTAGACTGAAGAGCTGGAATTCCTGGCAGCATTCATTGGTCAAGCTCCACCCATGAAGCCGTTTGACCGACATGTCAAACAACCAATCAGTTTGTTTTGTACATCGTCACGTTTCGAGGCGTGGAAATGTCACCACAATAACAGACCAGTGTGTAAAACTCTCAGATGTATTTTAAAGTTTCTATGCCACGAACTTTAAATATTTCACATACTTTTGAAAATCCAGTGTTTATATGATCCTAGTGCTGGGCGGTTTGAATAAAAATTTATATCATGTTTTTTTTCTAAATTATGCCAGTTTCCCAGTTTATGACGTTTTTTTTTCATACATAATCAGGTGTACAATCCATTTTCTGCTGGTTGATATTCGAAGATGTGCTTTTAGCCCGACAGCACTTGCTTAAAATGGTTGTTTGGTCAAAAGTCTGATTTTTTGAAACCAAAAACCCACCAAACAACAGACCAGGCTCCTCTTTTTGGCACAAGTTCTTCTGTGTCATGTTCCACTAGTTCTGCAGCATCCATCTTTCCTGTAACGCCTGTTTCACACATACTCCATCTGCAGTGCATATGCAGTCCTCAGCACAGACTCATTGTGCTTTCACACAGGACGAGTTTGCAGTCCACTACTGATCCACGTCTGTTTAGTTCACAAACACAACATTTGTTCATTGTTTTGATTTCATATCATGTAAAAAAAATACTGTCGCGCGGCCGCGGCGCAGCATAACGTTCATTCCGAACGTTGAGTAATTAAATAGATCGGTATGGCGGTATATAAAAAATAAATATCGTAACGAAAATATACACCGATTTTCGGTGTGAACCAGTATACCGCCCAGCACTAGATGATCCTGACAAGCGCTCGTCATCACAGTTGTAAACACAGCGGATTTCTTCTTTCGTGAGGGTGTTTGGCGCAACGGCATCTTTGTTTCCAGTCGGAACATTAAAGAATGCGACACATGTCTCGTGGAAATCTTGTAGAATTCAACCAATCAGACGACGACTTCGACACTCCTAAAGTGTTTCCACTTTTTTTGTCCCATATGCATCAGACGTTTAGCCAACAGTCCGTGTGCATGACGTCTGAGGATGAGACTTGCTCAGGTGCTGTCTTTCTCAAGTCCGCCATAATAAAAGTCCCACCTTGAACACATCGGCCATGCAGAAAAACTTATTGGCCTTGGCGATATAGCGGTCGACCTCTACTTTTTAATATATCACAATATACTGTATAATACAAATTTTAAGGTAATGCTTTTTTTGGGGTTGGGCGAGGATGTTATAGCTTACAAAAGGCACCAGAATAACCAGATTTATGGTTTTCTCACCTCTAAAGCACCAACTGAACCCCTGCACGTACCTCAAGTTGCTTTCGTCCATGCAGAGGATGTGATCAAAAGTCATGAAGTCGTCTTTGGTGACCTAACAAACAGAAAGACTGAATGAATAACACATGTAACACTTCATTCACATTGTCCTGCAGTGACCCGTAAGGCATGGGCCAGTGGTTTCGGCCCACATCCACCCCGCTTTTCACCGAAAGAGGCAAATCTGCCGCCAAAAGAGCACAGCGCTGGCTTGGACAAATTCCAGGGAACATGAGCAAAGGGCCAGAGAGTGAGTAGATGTGCCGTCTTTGTCTGTTCGAACATTCGCTCTCCTCACTCAAGACACAGAGTTAAGAAACGGATCAAAGCACATCTGTGGCTGCAAGTAAGTTTGTGCATATATTGAGCAAGAGCACATGATTCATTTGGGACATTACTGCACAGAGACAGTCATAATAGTAATATATGTTTTCAATTTACAAAAACAACAAAGCACAAAAACTGGAAATCATGAACAACACATAAGTTAGGGGGGACAATAAACGCCTGCCTTCGCTACACGTGTTTTCTTGTATAATTGGGGGCTGTGATTTGTGTGAGGTCAACAGGACAAAGATGTCTTTAGTGTGAGCTCAGCTTTGTACACCCTCGTGTGAACCTGACCTCTAAAGGCCGAACTAAGGCCTGCCCACATGACTGGAATATCTGACTGACGGCTGGAAAATGTGGGTGGAAAGCATGCGAGTTAGGAGTTTCTCTTAATCTGATAGTAATAGGCCAAACCATGTATATTTCAGGCAAGGTGATGCAGCAGCCAACTTAACATTTGACAAGTTTCAACGAAGCTAGTGCCACACAGGTTGGGATTTTCTTAAAAAAAAACAAGGAAGAATAAAAAAAGTGTTGAAAATTGTTGAACAATAAAAAGTGTTGAAAGTGGTGTGGTAAAACAGGTTCATTTACTTCATGAAATAATCTTTTAGACAAGCTGTACGAGTGCTATCAAATGACAGATTCTTGATTTTATTGCATTTAAGAAAGGTCCCAATTTTTCTGATATGGGGTTGTACAATATAATAATTAAATAATCCAGCCTTAGATGTTATCGAGTTTTAATCAATAATTTAATTCATTATTATTATTGTTTTGGATGGACTTTCTCTAATGTTCCTTAAATTAACTCAGGTGATGTCTAAAATTCTCACTTATGTATTTAAAAACAATACATAATTTTTGTTTGATTTAAACAGCTATAAACATATAATGCCGCATTAAAGGTTACCAAAATCTGTTAACCCCTTTCTATTTCACATAAAATTGCTTAAAGTCCGCAAGAGAAATTTCGAGAGAAATGTAATATTGAATGAGGAAAGCAGAGGGTTTGGTTTGTTTGTTTTTCTACCGTGAACTGATTGGATGTAGTAAAGTAGGCGTTTCATTTAAATGGAGGAAGATTTGAACAAGTTTACAGTCAGTTGTTGAGGACTACTCACCACCTGACACACCGTCAGCAGTCTCATTCCAGTAAGATGTGTAATTTTTTTCCTCCTTTCTTGAAATGCAAAAAATCGAGCCATTTTGACCGCAACCAGGGTGTTTTGGAGATTGAGAATAAGGTTTCGGGACAACCACATCTTAACACGCACCTCCTCTCCATCTGTGAGAGTTACGAGTTTTTTCCTCCACGCGCCGTCAACGCTCACGAGGCA
This sequence comes from Carassius carassius, assembly GCF_963082965.1. Taxonomy (NCBI): domain Eukaryota; kingdom Metazoa; phylum Chordata; class Actinopteri; order Cypriniformes; family Cyprinidae; genus Carassius; species Carassius carassius. Next base: position 23,131,333 of record NC_081791.1, on the reverse strand, counting down.
CTGACAGTTGGGGGGCGAGCTTAGGCTCATGCCTTAGGTCAGACCAACTTCATCACAGAAGGCCTGTCGTTTTAGAGGGGAGGAGCATTCTCAAATTTTTTATTAAAGATTACGAAGGCAAAACATTTTTTGTGGATTGACTTGCACGGATGAATTGCTCACCACAAAAATAGCAATGTGCATTAACAAATTAAATATAGTCAATTTTGATTATGTGCACTTTAAATGTTACCAAAATTCACAAATTTTTCATTTCTTTTATATCCTAGAATGCATATTGCTTAAATTGACCAAAATCTGTTATTCTGCTCTATTTCCCACACAATGGCTTTATTGTTATCCAAATGAATACTAGTGATATCTACACTTCTTTATTTTATATCCTAGAAAGCATATTGCTCTGAAGAAACAGCTGTAGATTTACAGCAGGGTCACCAGTGAATAAGTTTGCCAATGCCTATGCTTTTATATCATTAATACAATGTGTAGTGGTTTAGTATTGCATGTATAAGAGTAATTGTCAAACTGTAATGATTTCAATAACCACTAATGCAGCCTTGATCTTGCTCTATGTGTGCAGCTGTTCACATCAGACCAAGCAGATTTTTCCTAGGAGATTAGACATCAGCGTGAATATGGATAACACTGAAGCCATTGTGTATGAAATAGAGGGGGTTATGGATTACCGTAACCTCTAATGCAGCCTTGTCAGATTTAGTGAACCTGCTGTATGTCTGTAGCTGTTCACATCTGAGGAAAGCACTTTCTAGGAAATAAAACCAGTTCAGACATCATGAATTTGGGTACCATTAAAGTTGTTTTATGTTTATTTACAACATCTTAGAACTCTGAACTTTTTTTATTTGCGATTCCGAGTTAACATTTTGCAATTCAGTTTTTTGGTTTCCTTCATGAAATTAAGATTACTATTGAAATTTGTTTCAAATTTTTTTACTTTTCTTTTTTACATATATAATTGCGAGTTTGTATCTTACAATTCTGACTTTTCTTCTCAAAATTCTGTTTTCTCAGAAAAAAAATCTGAATTGCAAGAAACAAAGAAGCAAATACCTTTTTCCAAGCATGTTTTCATATGCACATTAAATGAACAGTGACTTCTAGTAATTCGACACCCTTTCACATTTTTGGGAACACTATTTTGAGTTAAGCTACTTTGGATGCATTAACACGCGATCAAGCAGATCGTATCACTAGTCAATCAGAACACGACACGTTTACACTTGGCAACATCAACTGACTTTTCTATCTGGATAACCGATCGGATCCGTCTTTCCCGAGCAAAATTTACATAAGTCTGCTGAGAATGGCCCAGTGACAGTTTGCGAGAGAGGGGGTGGTGTTTTGCGTGACGTCCATACAGGTCTCATGTTAATGCCAAGTGTAAACGCAGCCTTTGTCAGTTCTTGTACTGTTTTTGTTGTAAAGTTCTTCACAAACTGAAAGTATTTGTCACGTACCTGACCAAATCAGTGTTTTGAGTGAATGATTCAAGGACTCTTACTTATATACTTATAAAGAGAATCATTTATCACCAACTAATAGCATGACTCTATAATCTGCCAAAGAATCACTACTAAAGGCACTTTCACAGTGACGATAACTATAATGTTTTAACAATTGTTCTAAATCTCAGAAAATAGGAAAATCCATAGCACAGCTATAAGAAGCGACATAGTTGGAATGACTTTCCAGGTGATGAACAATAAAAAACATTTACAGCCAATCAGAATCCAGCAACTTTAAAGTGCTTGAGAAACCTAAAACAACATAACAGCAGTGGGCGCTCATGGTGAACAAATATAATATTGCTATCGTTATAGTTAGCTATCCAACAGAATTTAACAAAGAAAAATCTGCTATGTTTGTTTGTGGGACAGTTACATTTCCTGTCCTGCACCAGTATGGCTTTCATGGAAAGAAAGTTTGCTCCCTTAAAATGATGTCTTTTTGATTTATGTATGTGCAATGAAGGATCCGTTGATGATGCATTGTGGAGCAACTGTTTTTTACCAAAATACAGACCATACACTATTTGGAAGCCAACTGAAAGCAACCAACTCTGTGGAGAATTTTCCTCAGGAAACGTACAAACAAAGATTAAAAACAGCAGAAAACGCAGAGGGAGATCGAGAATGTGGGTCAAGAGCAGATAGACAGTGGATAGCTGTCAAAATCAATTTATAGGAAAGAAGTTAAAAATACAGAAAAAGATAAAATGTCTATGGTGCCTGACAGAGATGAATTGCCTTTGGCTGTAAATTGTGATAAGATAATGCTCACACAAGCTCTCCTGCCAAAACTGCTTTTATTTGTGTATGTTTGAGGTTTCCATATGAGCGACTTCTTGCACTCATTCTATAACACACAAAATCCCACATCTGCAGTACCTGTCGTGCCCTGTGATCTGTCTCTATGCCATGTTTCCTGAGGCAGGCCAGACCACGGGCGTCAGGAGAGCTGCCAGTATTCCAATCTGAGGTGGCACCAGAGTCTATAACCCACTGTAACACACAGAGAACACGGTTCTAGCTTCGAGTTCTAATCAGGACCCCACCGTACCTGCCGCGCCACGTGCCTCATAGACACGCCGTGTCGCTTCATGCAGGCCTGGCCGCGGTGATCCGGGGGGTTTCCGATCTCATAGGTGGATGTGGCGGCACTGTCTATTCTCCACTGAAGACACACATACATAAAGCATTATGAAGATCACAGAAATACACATAAATATTTATTCAAGAACTTGGAACTATATGTTACGATATAGCGGTTTGCTACTGCCACAAAAATGCAAGTTAAGCATGTACAATGGGACAATGTTGTCCAAGCATTCATATTTAAATACTTCTGGCCTTAAAATTTAAGGCTGGAATAAATCTGACACCGCTTCTTTGTATTTTGGCTCATGAGGATAAGGTTTTGATTTTTATTGTTCTTGTCAAACCTTTTGAACAGCAGAATTCTTTTACGATTTCATGTTTAACTCTTGTGCAACCTTAGAAATATCAAATCTCCTCAAGAGCAAGTGTAACATGATCTTGAGACTGATACTCTCAACCAAAGGGTAGATGAAGTGCGAGGCTAAAAGTATTTCAAAATATTTATGAAGAACTTTGGCACTGGAATGCAGATTTGTTATATACCTGCTATAACACTTAATAGTATTATAAAAATTCAAGACCAGTCAATTACTTTCGTCCATAAGGTGATGAAATTTCACAATTCAGTGAAGCACATGCGATTTATTTATGAGTTTTAGTAAGCCTGGAGAAAACGCTAATGTATGCATCATTCAGTAAAAGTAGCATCACATGCAGTGACTTACCTTGTCCACCACCCCATTGTCTGTGGCCATTTTCCGGAAAACAGCCTCAGCGATTGGGGATCTGCAGATATTCCCTGGGTATTGAGGAAAGGGGAGAAGCAATGTATTATTTTAGTAGACAAGGATTATATGACAACTAATTATTCTGTCTTTCTCTGAGTAAATGCCATAATATATTATACAAAACATACACAATATCTATTTTTTTTTAACTTGACAAACAGCGTTGCAAAGCACAATTGTTCTCTATATTTTAAGACTGACTTATTACACTCTTATTTTTTCTTGTTTACTTTATACATTTTGTAAATGTATATACACTGTACGCACCACAATCAGTATAACATTGCTGGTGTATGATTTCTTATTATTATCAATGTTGAAAACTATTTTTTATTTTATTTTTTGTTAAACTGTGATACGTTTATTTTTTACAGGATTGTTTGCTGAATAGAATCTTGAAAAGAACACAGACATAGTTTTTTTTTTTCACTGTAAGCATGACCCCAAACTTTTTAACAATAGTGTATATTTATATGTCACTAACGCCAATATTATTGTGTTCATTAATGAACGGATGAGATTTGCGTGTAATTGCAGTATGTCGGTAAGTGAGCTCACGATGACATCTTTTATTCACTGAATGAGGCAGTGAAACAGCGAACATTGACTGAAACAGTCATGTCCATTTCTTACAGCTATAATGTTGCCTTATCAAACATCCAGTTTAAACATCAAAATCAAATCAAAGAAGGTCTGATGATATTTCATAAACTTTCTTACCCAAGCACACGAATAACACCGACCTTCCACCGGTAGTCGCCATATTGGTCACTAATCTAGGTCCCCGAGCCACCACTGAGGGTTGTCTAAATTACCGCCTGTTCCAAATTCATCAAGGTAGCAGCTAGATTAAACAAGATTCACCTAGTCTGTGTTTGATTTTAATAGCATACATAGAGTTAACAGCGGATAAAATAAATCGTTACAATATAAATAAATGAATCAAACACTGTTTGCTGGAAGAATAGTTTTTTTATTCATATCATTACACTTTATTTGCTTTGTTTTATTCTGTGAAACCTTACTACGCATATTGAATAATCGTTTTATAAAAGCAATTATCCTCGTGAAGCCGTGGTTTACAGTGACTTTAACAGCTAAGGGGTCTTTGTGTCTTTGCTTCACATCTTGCTGAACAATAGCTGTTATAAATTCACTGTAAACCACGGCTTCTTGGGGCTTTAATTGGTATCACTATCCTCATAAAGAGTGGAAGAGCATATACAGATGTAGGTGGTCAGGTTGTGGTAAAGTGCTGTTTTCCAGACCATATTTAGAACAAGTTTAGATTGCAGTATTTTTCAGTCAGCTGCCTGGTCTGCTTAGACATACTTGCTCTGTTATGAAACCAGATTATACTTCAGTGTCAGGCCTGCACAGACTTCTGCAAGGGCAGGAGAGAAATCACGCTCCCAGGGCAGGTGGGATAACACTTGGTAGAAATCGCGTTGTATGGGCACCTCGAGGGCTGAAAGGGTACTTTAGCGTTGTCGATTAACGGGGCAGTGGCTCATATCTCCCACCTCCACCTCCCATGCATGCCAATATTCAGTGTATTAATAGTGTGCACCAGATGAGTGAATTTACTGCACAATAAATATGTGCATATTGACAAAGTCAACAAAGGAATCTCATAGAGCCTACTTGGGGTTAGGCCAATAACACAGGATCTAAATTAAATGCATCATAAATCTATGGTGGTGCTGAAATACATTCATTTGGACACTTTTAAACACAGCACCTTACAGTCCATTCAATATATATATATTCTATTAGTTTACTGGGTATTTCATCTATGACCTTAGCACTGTTAGTACAATGTTAAACTACAAAAAATAAATTAGTTCCACCCCCCCCCCCCCCCCACAAAAAAAGACCAAAAATATTTTATATATATTGTCTTTTTACACACTCCTGTTCAATACCCCCCCCCCCTTAAAAGAATTTAATACTCTTATTTATCAACATGCATTATGTTTTCGGTGCATTATATTGATATAAAAAAAAATTAAGACTTTTATATTATTTACTCCTCATCCACCACCAGTGTGCAGCATCCACCTGGATAATGCAACGGCAGCCATAGTGCACCAGAACGCCCAGCACACACCAGCTTATTGGTGGAGAGAAGACAGAGGGATGAAGTCAATCAGCAGAAATTGGGATGATTAAGAATCCATGATGGTCAGAGGCCAATGGGTGAATTTGGCCAGGATGCCGGGGTTACACCCCTACTGTTTTTCAAAGGACATCCTGGAAAATTTTAATGACCACAGAGAGTCAGGACCTCTGTTTAACGTCTCATCCAAAGGACTGTATAGTGTCCCCATCACTATACTGGGACATTAGGGCCCACACAGACCACAGCGTGAGCACCCCCTGCTGGCCTCACAAGCACCTCTGTCAGCAGCACCTGGGTCTTCGGCTACAGGGTGATATAACTGCTGACATATTTATTTGTCATTGTTATTTGTAACAGAAATATATTACATTGTCAAATATAGTAAAATAGAAAACCTTTATCATAAAATGCAATAATATTTCACAATATTACGTTTTTTAGTGTATTTTTTATCACATGCAGTCTTTGTAAGCATAAAAGGCGTCTTTCAAAAACTTTTTTTTTTAATCGTTCCAATCCCAAATGTCTGAAAAGTAGTGTCTGTGCAAAAACAGATTCCTATGCATGTTAACTATTTGATGACTTCCATAGAAACATGTCAGCATTTGTAGGCAAATCAACATAACTCCACCTATCAGATACTAAAAGGTTTATCAGCTTCATCATCCTCTTTCGGCTTTCATGCATAACACTGTCCAAGAGAATGACCAGTAAGAGATATAATGAAACCCAAACCATATTCTAGGGTCAGTGGCTCAAGCTGTGCCAAACTTTAAGGGAGGTGATGTATGAATCCAACTCACTGAGAGATCCAGCACATCTTCTCTCTACAGGGCTGGACTGGGACAAAAAATCGGCCCGGGCATTTTTGCCCAGACCGGCCCACTATATGATCATAAACACCACCCATCTTTGCACGCCTTTAATTATATGCATACCAACTCCTATTCATTAAAACCACTAATGCCATGTAATGAGTGAGTATAGGAACGAGTGAGAGTTAACAGATGAAATAAGTCAAAATTGTATATTTATTAAAACAGTTGAACTATACTCCACAGCGGTGAATCCTAAAACAAGCTATAAGCGGCTCTGGCATAGCAATACCAGTGTTTCTTACAGGATTTTTGTTAAAACTATGGCGGTGTGTCCTCGGTCCTTCTAGGGGGGTTCGGGGGCGTGCCCCCCCGTGAAAAAATTTTGTGCATTCAAAATTAAAAGCTCCAACCCATATTCAGTGTGCAAATTAAACAAAGAAAAATTCAAACCTCTTTTAGTTACAGTGTCTATTTACATTACACCTATACATAATAATAGTTATAATATTAATCCAATGACAGTAATAGCCATATTTTGTAAAACAAATGCACAAAAAAATAAAGGAAACTTTCTTAATTAGTTGTACCAATTTCTATACTTGAAAGAGATAAGCACATGATCTTTTATTTTGACGCAAACTGCATCAAGCTTTTATTTTGGCGGAAAACATGGTTTACAAACGCCTCTTATTAAATTTCTAGTGAATTGCGGTAATCGTCAACTATGCAGATGTGGAAATAATCTACACTCATGACATGGCCTAAGTGTTTTGAAAGTAGTTATGCTTACCGCAGGCTCTACACTTTCTCATCTCTCTCCTGATCCTCCGTCCTCACTATCATCATCTGCCACAGGAGCTGATGAAGGTCAGAAAACATATATTTTGACACAGTTTACAGTGTCTGCTTTAAGGGCCTGGTTCTATTTTTTCAAGCTATTTATCTGCACATTCCTTGCGTTTCTTCTCCATCTTTTTTTACAGATACACACTGACACTGCTGCCGCTCGCTCACTCGTTTAAAGTTGTGATTGGGCCAGCCCAGTGTCAATCAAGAAAAGAGCCAATGGGCCGCCGGGACATTTCCCGGTGGCCTGACGGTCATTCTGGCCTGCCGGCTGCCGCTGTGCAGTCGATCAGGCTGACGTGATATAGGCTGGTATGCAACTGCGAATTTTTGACGGTCTTATGAATGTACGAATCAGGCGATCGCGGAGTGAAAATGACACCACCACATGACCAAACATCAGCGAAGCACTGCCTAATTGGCTATATCCAGAGGCAGGCTTTATCTTAGGGGGCTGTTTACACCTGGCCACTTCATGCGTTTTCTCAGATCGGATAGCTATCTGATTTATCAAAACGGTTCCATTTACACCTGGTCACATGAATGTGTTTTTGCGAAACGGATTTAAATCCGATCTTCAATTCCCGCGCTATATGCAGATTTAATGGAGTGCACGTCACCGAAAGCAACAGATATGAGCTGCATTTTATTGATCATCAGCTAAAATTTCAAAATCAAAGACCGCAATAAGAGAGAGCGGCAACAGCACTGGTAAGATCATTTCGTTTCTCTACTATTAATGATGATGATTGTGTGTTAAGCGTTCGCGACTTACTTTCACTTTGATTTGCGATAGTTTGCACGTTGGTTTAATGAATATATGCTCAGCTTCTCATCTGGTGGTGCGTGTTCCAGTAGCGTCGTCATATCTGGCTATAACATTACATATAGCCTATAACACGCCCTCACACGTTTATTTTTTTTTAGCATTTTGGGGAGGAGTACAATTTACATATGTGGTTTTAACAACCAGATGCATTTACACTTGTCTAGTTTTGTCTGGAATGCGGCCCAGACCTATGGAAGGCATTTTCTGCCAAATTTAAATAAATAAATGAAATGATTAAAATTAAAATTAAAACCAGATTAACGATTTCATTACGATTTCATTTTCAATACAGTCTCGAGGCAAGACTGCCAATATTAAAATGAAAAGCAAACGTGAAAAAGAAACTACACATACCGTTTTTACAAAGCTCTTTATTAACGCTCACGCAATAATAGTGACACAATTCAAATTTAAATGTAAATTTTACTTGTCATTTTAATTCCTCTTTTATTTCACTGTTTTCATTTTCGTTTTCATTTTCAAAGACAACCTGCATGCAAATTATATGTTAATGAGTGGGTGTGGCTTATTCAAGTAACGGCGCTAGAGACAATCGTCGAAGTCTCGTGTGCATGAGTTGAATGGTGGTTGAAACAATGTGTGAAACGACATTAAAATGTGAATATATTGTAATCGAGACATGGCGAATCTGTTAGTGAGCTTTTGCGGGAAGCTGCTGCAGCATTAGAACGCGGAAGAAACAACCAGCCTGACCAGCATGCGTCCATACTTGCCAACCTTGAGACCTCAGAATTAGGGAGATATTAAGATATCTCTAATTAAGATATTAAGGGGGTTGTGTGTCGTCATATATATCACATACACAAACGATGTGTCGTCATATATAATATCACATACACAAACGCAAAGAAAAATGTAATTCATTTATTTGACAAATTCAATTCCTTAAGGCCTCTCTTCAGGAGGGGTCCGTGTACCTTCGTATAATTCGTTTTTTAATTTAATATTGAAATCTGAAAAATAAAAAAACTGCACGTTTTTTTTTTTTTTTCATTTGTCCAAACAAAACGAAAAATCAAGACTTCGGTTTCGTTTTTTCGTTTTTATGTTCAGGGACAGAAAACGAATAAACAACTTGAATATTCGATCCCTACATGTGGGCGGTAATGAAACGCCCCCCTCCGCTGATTGGTCAACCAAACATTACAACATAATGATAGTCCTAAAAACATAATAGGAGTCCTACGGATTCTTAACGTGTTTATTTCTACTACATTTTATCTCTTTCTCTTCATCAAACAGCCAGATCAAAGAATAGCTTGAGACAAACCATACAGAGGCAGAGCCTTTTGGTCCTTTGGCACACGGCTGCTTTATTATAGTATCCACGTCTATCAAAATCTGTCTGGCAAAGCTGCGCGACGCACTGCAGCGCGGGGAGAATATAGCCAACTGCAGACCGCTTTCAGTTTATGTGAACATCTAGTTATAACTTTTGTTTTAGACAATATGCTGCATTTTGAACTATGAGGGAACTTAAATAAAATGACAGATATGAATAGAAATTGGCACATCTATTATTTATTACTTTTCTATTTTGAGTTTTATTCATAAAGCACTTTATGCAAATTTCAGAAACCATTGGTTGTTGTCCCAAATGTTTACCTTATGCTGTGTTCCAGACAACGCGGATACAATATAATATTTTTATGATATTATATTGCATTATACGAATAAGATTATACTTTACATAATAATAATAATGATAATAATTATTATTATTATATTGCCTAGAGAGAGAGAGAGAGAGAGAGAGAGAGAGAGAGAGAGAGAGAGAGAGAGAGACATTATTTTGGGGTCCAATAGGTTGCTGGTTTTCGTGCAAGTCAGCAAGTCATTTATAGATTATCAATGTATAATTTTGAAGTATATTTCCTACATTGTGTGTATTTTAATTTTTTCTGCCTTTTTAAATTTTTTCATTTATGAATTCATTTAAAACAACCGCAAAAACGAGTAAAAAATGTACAATAAAGTACAATCAAATCCTTATAATCACATTGCACTTGAATAAAGTTTAATTTCTAATCTGCTGATTTCCCTGCAGGTGACCGCATAAATCTTTATTCTTACAATGTTTTTAATTACTATTATTAAATAATTAAAAAGTGCAGGAAAAAATAAAAATACATTAAATTAAATGATTGAAAAAATAAAATAAGTAATGCAGGAAATATGCTTGGGGGTTGGGGGGGCGGTGGGTTCTGTCAATAACTTGCTGACATGCAAGAAAAACTGCTGAAAATCACGTTTCTCTCTCTCTATATATATTTATTATTATTATTATTATTGTTTGTAATATTATTATTATTATAAAGTAAAATTATACACTATACCATAATAATATAATATAATATAATATAATTATATATAGATTGTGTAGGCCTACTACAATTCCGAGCCATTCTATAAGATGACATTTCATCACTTGACAAACGGAGAGACTCCTAAGTAGCACTTAAAGCACGGCTACGTGCGACTGTGTTAAGTGCATTTTTGGGAAATGCACATGAAACAATAACGGACGATCGTAAAATGACTCGTAGAAAACGGTCTTCAGCGCTAAAATCGATCGTTATCGAGAAATGCAGCCCAGATTAACGAATGGCTTGACACAAACCGTACCAAGGCAAACCCTAAAGAACTTTCTTTTGTGTAGGCATAAATTATGCAACCTACCAGTGAAACATTTAGTTTATCAAGTAAATATTAATTTACTTCGCACCTGCACTATACTTTGTGCACTGCAGCGGGCGAGAATGTATTAGACAAGCGCAGACCACTATTCATTTATGTGAACATAGGTAGTTTTAGACAATAGGGTGAGTTTATTTAATTCATATTGGGTATTGGCCATCTTACTGATAGCATAGATTTTTTTTATTTTCGCTGCCCAAGTAACACAACAGCTGTGTGACTCACAGTAGGAGTAAAGAATGGTGTATCGTTCCTTAAAGAATCACAGTCTTTGAAAGATCTATTATTATAGACAACAATTCACTGACCTATTATCATAGACAGCAACTTTTTTTTATCTGAGACAGATTTTATTTCTGAATCAATGAATGAAGCATTTTGAACGAATAGATTGAATAAAAGTCTTCTTTATTAAAACAATGAAATACCGCCTCCTAGTGGTGATATTACTTTCATAATTCAAGTATCATTTTCATTTCATTAAAAAAAATTGTTCATATTTATGTATTAAAAATGTTGTATAAAACATTAATCTTAAATCATTATACATTTGTAATTGCTATGTAAATGCATGTACAGCTGTCTGATCAGCATTAAACTATCTATAAAAGTATCATCTCTGAATACTGATTTAATTGGTAACAGCCTATTGTCATATTATTCTAATGTTTTTTTTATGTAAAAATGTAACATTAAATATGACATACAAAAGGTAAAATGTAAAAAAAAAAAAAAAAAAAAAAAAAAACTGAAATTCAGGTGCCCTTTATGGGAATGGTAATTTCTGACACTGATCTATGGTTTATTGTTCGAAGTGTTATTTCAGGGTTTTGATATGTTCTTATAACTCAAATGAGTTTACATTCAAATCATGACGTCGAATTCACATTTCACTAAATTCAATCACTGGAACAAGCACTCTGACGAACCATTGCTAGTGGGAAAACAACCTATGATTTCCGAAATTTGCATAAAGTGCTCTATGAATAAAACTCAAAATAGAAAAATAATATATGTGCTAATTTATATTCATATCTGCCATTTTATTTAAGTTCCGCCATGGTTTAAAGTGCAGCATATTGTCTAAAACAAAAGTTATGACTAATGTTACATGTTGACATAAATCTGCGCTTCGCTACAATAGGCTATATTCTCCCCGCGCTGCAGTGAGTCGCACAGCTTTGCCAGACAGATTTTGATAGGTGGGTACTATAATAAAACAGTCGTGTGCCAAAGGACCAAAATGATGAAGAGAAAGAGATAAAATGTAGTAGAAATAAACACGTTAAGAATCCGTAGGACTCCTATTATGTCTTTAGGACTATCATTATGTTGTAATGTTTGGTTGACCAATCAGCGGAGGGGGGCGTTTCATTCCCGCCCACATGTAGGAATCGGATATTCAAGTTGTTTATTCGTTTTCTGTCCCTGAACATAAAAACGAAAAAACGAAGCCGAAGTCTTAATTTTTCGTTTTGTTTGGACAAATGAAAAAAAGAAAAACGTGCAGTTTTTTCATTTTTCAGATTTCAATATTAAATTAAAAAACGAATTATACGAAGGTAAACGGACCAGGAGGTTAGACCATAATTTGTTAGCTACTGTAAATGAAGATATATGAAATAGCTCGATCTTATCAATAAACATTTATTAATTCATAGCCTAATGCAACAATTACATAAACTCTCAAAACATTATAATTATGACATTTCATTTTTAAATTATCATGTAACAGTCTAAAGCTAAATAAATAGCTGTTCTTGCCTTTCATTTCAGACGTCTGCTTCTAGGGGCCGTTCACATATCGCATCTTTTTCGCGCTCAAGGTCGTTATTTCAACCGTAGACGGTGGGCCGAGGGGAGATTTCGTGTTTTAAACGATCTGTGGCGAGGGATAACCCAGTTTTTTATATGTAACCGCTACGCTTTTCAACAAAGCAAATAAAAATTGTTGCCACTCAAACACTTTGCACATTACTATAATATCGGTAATTTTCTCCAGGTTATTTTCCCGGCGAATAGAGCAAGCAGCTTGCGGGGTCCGACCTGCATGACGTATTTGTTGCCTTCAGCCAATAGCGTGCGTGGAAAGTGTCGGCGATTCGTTTGTGAACGCACTGGCGAGCTTCGCGCCAAGGATTTAAGATTGTACTATTTAAGATAAGAATTATTTTACCTAATTTTGCTACATATTCAGTTTGACACAAAATTATAATGTAGAAGTTACGTTATACATTTATATTTGTTTTTATTTTATGTAACCACCTTTGTCATACGATATCCTGTCATTTCTTTGTAATCTTTAATAAATACACCCTTCTGATTTAACACATTTGACATAATGGTATTGCTTGGAAACAGCGTCATGAAAAAATGAGACAGACAATACTTTTTTTCCCGCCCATGTTTACTTGGATGAAATGAAAAAACATGAAGTGCTGTATGCATATATTTGAGGGAAGTGGTGGACCCACCATTCCCTTCACAGACATAAGTTGGGAGAAATTTATTAAGTGTTTCTGTGGAAAGACCTTGAGGGCATAGAAGGTATCATTGCAGAAGAGGCAGTACAGGCATACGAGTTACAAAGCCAGGAACCTACAAACCAGTTAGTCAAACCAGCTAACACTGGCTACCACAGGGAGTGCTACAGTCATTTCACAAATATTACGAAGATAAAACGAGCACAAAGGAGAGAGAAGGCAGTATCAGTTGAAGAAACTGCAAAGAAAGGTTGGTATTATATTGTATAGACAGGCAGTGCAGTATTGGACATACAGTACAGGTCAAAAGTTTGGAAACTACTATTTTTAATGTTTTTTTTTTAATGAGTTTCTTCCGCTCATCAAGCCTGCATTTATTTTATCTAAAATACAGGGGGAAAATGTAATATTGTGATTATATTATTACAATTAAAATAATTGATTTTCAATTTATTATACTTTAAATTATCATTTATTTCTGTGATGCAAAGCTGAATTTTTAGGATCATTATCACACAATCCTTTAGAAATCATTCTAATATGATGATTCATTATCAAAGTTGGAAACAGTTCTGTTTAATATTTTTTAAGAACACGTGATACTTTTTTATGATACTTTGATGAATAAAAAGTAAAACAAAACAAAAAAAGCAGCAGCAGCTATGTTTTTAAAATGCAAATATTTTGTAACAACATTTTATATATATAAATAAATATATAATATATAAATATATTAAAAAAAATTCATTTTTAAATAAAATCAATACTTTTATTCAGCAAGGATGTGTTAAATTGATAAAAAGTGATAGTAAATAAGATTTATATTATTTGAGTTTTTTTTCTTTTTAATCTTTTATTCATCAAATATATTAGCAGAACTGTTTGCAACACTAAAAAAAATCAGAATATTAGAATGATTTCTAATGATCATGTGATAGACTGGATGTCACATGTGACACTGAAGACTGAAGTAATGATGCTATTTTTTTTTTTAAATCACTATCAAAGTTAATTTATATATATATATAATTTTTTTTTTTTTTTTTTTTCTACTCATTTATGCAGGCTTGAGTAGAAGAGACTGTTACTACACAGAGCTATTGTTAACTGAGAAGATGCGCCAATAAACGCTGAAAATGAACGTGGATTTGTGCATCTTCTCAGCGGCTCTGTGTAGTAACAGCTGCTCTATGTGAAATCACGCACCTGATGGAATTAACCGCTGATTAGAGAACCGGCTTTACTGACGAGATGCGCATAACGATCGGCCGATCGTGATCGGAGCACCCCTATCCAAGATAGATTCAACTCGTAGCAAAATGAAGTCATTATCATCCGAAATGTTTGCTAGCTGGTTTAATTCTGCTGCTATACTGGCCATAACCGCCATTATAGCTCCTCCACGTAACAACGTAATTGAGCCACACCCACTCATTAACATATAATTTGCATGCAGGTTGTCTTTGAAAATGAAAACGAAAATGAAAACAGTGAAATAAAAGAGGAATTAAAATGACAAGTAAAATTTACATTTAAATTTGAATTGTGTCACTATTATTGCGTGAGCGTTAATAAAGAGCTTAAAAACTGTATGTGTAGTTTCTTTTTCACGTTTGGCTTTTCATTTTAATATTGGCAGTCTTGCCTCAAGACTCTATTGAAAATGAAATGTGAAATCACCAATTGCATTTTATTTTTCAATTTGACAGGTATGTCACCGTGAAAATGAAATAATTTAATTTCATTCTCAATTTTGTCACATATTTTGCGTACAGTTTTCTGTAATGAAATCGTTAATGTGGTTTTAATTTTAATCATTTCAATTTTCAAATTTCTATTTAAATTTGGCAGAAAATGCCTTTCATACAGACCACCTCCTGAAGTGGTTTGAGCGATCGGATTCAAATCCGTCTCAAAGCGTTTCGGAGGGCATTTACACCAGTAACGTGCGGTGAAATCTTGTCATGGGTAGGCTGTGACCTATCAATGTGTGGAATATATGTTCATATATTCATTCAGTTAATTTAGCAACCCAAGTTCATATCAGGCATCATCAGATCGCTGCCTGCATTCAGCAAAGTCAGTCATGTGAGGCTAATGCACAATCAAATATAATAATCAAATTAATGGACACATCTATCTTATGACTTATACAACAAACAAATGTGTTGTGCGGGACACAGAGAAGGAGGCGGCGCGGCAGCCTAGTCACTCCATCAAAATGCGCAAACGCGCACAGACAGCCACGGCGCGCACACACACACACTTTTGGTCTGGTGACGGCGCACCAGGCTACAGTCAGAAAACATTGCGTCAGCAGTACAGCTTTAAAGTACAAAAACAGCTTATTCGCTCCTACAAACTGCTAGGCACACACACCGACACGCAAGTATACTAGATGCTAGTATTCGGGAAGCGCGCGGATTGAGTGAGAGCGAGTAGATCACGTGACATGAAGCAAGCTCGGTCTCTGCCTCAATGTTGATAATTCAAGACAGCATGAGAACTGACTGCGCATGCGCAAATCTACATAAACTACGTTCTATGGACCAAAGAGGCACCGCTCACCTCTGCCTCAATGGCCATGGCTTTTGAATTTCCTGCATGAAACAACGGTTTTTAGGAGCAAACAATGGCAAAATGAGTATATTATGTGTATTCCTGAAAATTTTTGTTACAAAAAATAATATTTGGAATAAAATTAATGCAATTAATAATGTGGTGAATTAATAAAGCTCTTGGAATTAATAAATGTAATGTCAACATTTCCTTTGGTGAGGCACTGCCTTCCCTGCCTACCCTGACCGCACGTCCCTGATTTACACCTGGTCTTTTCACGATCGGATAGCTATCCGATCTGAGAAAACGCATGAAGTGGCCAGGTGTAAACGGCCCCTTAGAAAATCGCGCAAAAAAATGGAGCGTAAACGCACAGGAGGAGCAGAGACCAAAGGCGCAGCAAGTTGCTGCAAAATCCCAGCCATGTTCGCCAGTAAGGGAGCAGGTCGGTCAGAAATACATTTATATTTACTGGTTCACTGAAAAAAACGAACTGTTCAGTTCACCACACACGGTTCGACACGCGCTGGGACCGCTGTTAAACTTAAATCTGACAAAGCATCTGTAATATGGTTTACTATAAGTAACACGTAAAACAAACAGGGCTCAAATAATATATGTTTCTGTTGATTCATCCGCATTCTGGATTCCCAGCTATTACAACAGCGATGAAAAATACCTCTATAAATCATTCACTCTTGTTCAGTACTAATACGAACACTGTATCCGTGCATTCTCTTAAAGTGACAGTCTTTATATTAATCGAACAGCAACAACCAAGAAATCACTCACTGCTTTTGATTAAAAAGCTTTTTTACTTTAATAAAGAATAATCTTTAATTTATAGTCCAAAATGAAATGCTGTTTTACATTTGATTACTTTAATTTCTGTACCTAAAAACTAATGCAAGACCTACCTAAAAGAACCTGGAAGTCTGTTTATTTTATTTGTATCTTTACTCTATTGTATTTATTTGTGCTGTTGCTTGTAGTTAGAATATTCTTAATAATATGATAATATATATATATATTTTTAAAGTATAGTTTTTCCATAAACGTAGCACATACATCTATATGAAACTGTGACTCTAAAACCGTGAAACAAACCGAACTGTGAAAAAGTTGAACTGTTCCACCCTAATATTTACATAATCTTTTAGCAGACGGACACTTTCATTCAAAGCGACTTACAATAGATAAAATCTATTTAAAAAATATATATATATATATATATATATATATATATATATATATATATATATACAACATGAATATAATGATAGATGTTTTTAAAGAGCATCTTATCTACAAACTAGCACACTGTTTTACATATGAAGATACAGTATTTTTTTAGTGCCAAAAAAAATTAATTGACCATAAATTGATTTTCCATTTATGTAGCCTAGTGTACAATGCTTATTTATTTTGAAGGTGACGAAGGAAGCAACAGTAGCAGTATTGCTGCTAGTGCTCCTGCTGTTGAACAAGAGGGAGTGGACCTGTGAGTTCAGCTTTTGAGTCAGAGCAGGAACCTTCAGGTAAAGTTTAAGCTATGAGCAAAACTAAACATGGCTATACTATTTTTTTTTTTTTACTCACATAAAAATATGTGCTTTTATGATTTATAAGGTTATCAGTAGTAGGACTGTGATCATTGGGACATACAAATGATGGCTGCATAATTACTATAGATTATTGCAAGTGCTTATTTCATATTGCAGAGAAACTCAATGTGCAGAGTGAGAGAGAGAGGGATTAATCGAAAGATGATAGAGACAGTGAATGCCTTGATACTTCATTTGATTATTTTGCCCATCCACAGTCTAAGGATTTTGATTTATTTTTTAAGTATAACCCAATTCAAACAACTGAAAGAGCCAAAGAGTTTAGCAGTCTGGTGGACACATGAATCGGGTGGTGGTGACTGCCGCAACAGAGGTGGCCTGGGGTGGAGTCAAATTCCCGGCCTGATTTACTGTCCCAGTCCGCCACTGGAGCCAGAGATTTATCTATCCTGATTGAACTGTGCAGCTCTTACATGCTGTATTCACAAATTGAAATTCAGCTGGTTTGCAGCTGCTCCGCACACAAATCTTCTTGGTTTACTTTTCAGTAATGAGCAAATCTGGGAACTTTCATCAAGTATGTCTTCACATTAACATTCTCAGCCTTGCATACGGACACAATATGCTGCTGGCAGAAAATGCTTCTTAGATTTGAGTGAATTATAAACTTGTTTCATAATTTGAACCTTTCTAATAGTCCAAAAATGAAAATTTGCTGGAAATTTACTCACCCTCAGGCATTCCAAGATAATAGTTCTAGTAAGGAATGTGTCAGTGAGAAGACAACAGGGACTTCTTTTTTCTTTTTACTGGAGTAAGTTCTATTATAGATTATGGACTTTTATTTTGGACAGAAGTGACAGTTTAAAGTTAAAATACCTTAATGATGGATTTGTTTTTGCAGATGGACTGGAGTCTCTTGGACTCTCATTCTGACGGCACCCATTCAATGCAGAGGATTCATTGGGGAGCAAGTGATGCAATGCAAAAATTCATCCTGATCTGTTCCGTTGAAGAAACAAACTCATCTTGGATGGCCTGAGGGTGAATATATTATCAGAACATTTTTAATTTCAGGTAAACTATTCCTTTAATTCTTCAGTAAACTCTAACAAGGTCTTTAAAAAAGATGTGCCGCATTATTCAAGACATAAAAATACCCTTGCTAATCTAGTAGAAGTTATGTACAGAGAGTCTGACATAATCATACCTCATACCTCACTCCAGACCTATATGATTAATCTTGAAGGTTGTGTAATCACATTGCTGTTTCCTATCAGAGATCATGTCTGGAATCACTCAAACATTTGTTCAGAAAGACCTTAAGTGATCATTCAAATGTATGGAATGGGCACATCACAACCATTTGTTTTGTGAGATGTGTAAACAAGGTTAATGGAAGGTTACAGCTTTGGTAGTAATTTGTCATGCTGTGGTTTCACATGTTATAATAATTCATGATGAAGAGAGCTCTGTATCTTGGAGAAAGGCTCATTGTGGCATTTAGGATTTGGATTGAGCTTACTGTTCCATACCAATATGAGTGTGCTGATCTACAATTATAGTTATTAAGATTCGTAAGTGGGATGCCGAAAATGTAAAGATGTTTGCGTATTTCGGACCAGACTGACATGATAATGAGTCTCACCCTATCTCATCTGGATCTACGTACGATTCTAGAGGCTCTGAGGTCAGAGAAGTCATATATTGGTTTTAGCGTACTGCTATTGCCTTGGATATTTTCCAGCTAACTGCACAGCAGGCACTTTAAGTCACATAAATTATATCCGCACAAATTCCTGGTTTTGAATCTGGGTTGAGTGAAGAAATGAATTCTGGGTTTATGCTAATTGGTCAGTTGCTTTCTGCAGTTTAGTGCATTTTGCACATTGCGCAATGCACAAACACTCCACAGGAATCCAGTCTGGAAAAAGTCTTGCCAGGATGTTGTTGTCATGGGGTTGTTATGGTGGTTTTTGATGGGTTGCTATGTGGTTGCTAGGGTATTCTGGGTGGTTGGTTTCTTACTGGCTGGAGTTGTTTTGTTGTATTGTTCACCAAATAAAAATCATATGACCGATGGCTTATAAAAGTCAAAGCAATTCTAAATTATTTTACTGCTCAGAAATGAGGTATGATGGATTGGAGGTTATGAAGTAACTGCTCATCATGCACTCTATCTCTCTCATAAACAAACAGTGCATCACCTCCTCAAGTGTGCTGCCATCTACTGGATTCATGGAGAGATCCTGCATTCATCTAAATCCCCTCCCAATGTCTCTTTGCCATAAATCTAAATCTGTTGAATGCTTTTACAGTTTTTCTAAGTCGCTTTAGTGCATTTCTCAATTCAGAAATGAAATTCTCACAACTACTTGTACAACCTCCACATTATCTAGTCATTCATACACATATGAAAACCAGATTATCATTATTTTGAATCAGTTTGTACTTGCATGCAATTATATACATTTATCTGTGGTTGCCTACATTATCAATTGCTAATGCCATGTTGCTCAAAATGTATTATATAGTTTTCTGTGCAATAGTCTTACCCCTCAAAACATCTAGCCATTAGTATATCCTATTGTCACTAAATGCAAAATGGTTGATCTAGTTGTCATAAACTGTCAAGCACATTTTCTACACATTTCTAATAGAGTTTTTGCATATCTACCATTTTGCAGGTGAATCTTTACTTTAACTAATGAAGAGAATGTAGATCAGCTAATGATAAACCAGTTCTCTGAAATTGCGCAAATGTGAATCTCATGAACCTTCAATTGGAAAGCATATACAGACAGAGGACAACAGAAGCGTTACAAATTCTGACAATGGATATTTCCTCCATGTTGGTCTAGCAAATCAACAGTAGCTCTGTGGCCAATGACATTTGACCACACCTGCTTTTGGTCAGAACTTTTTTGAACTTCACATATATAAAGTTGTGAGATGGTTCACTTGACTCCTATTACACATTGCATTGCAAGGGAAGATATATGTTGTGATGTAGATGAGAATATGGGCCGACAGACTGGCATGTCAGGAGGTACAGTGCAATTCCTCAGTGAAGCATGCAAAAGCAAAGTTCTTTCTAAGGGGTGTTTCCTGTGTTTGCCTTTATAACTTTGTATTTTTGCCTTATTTTTTTCTGTATCACGATGAAGGTGTAAGTATTTTTGTTTGTTTGTTTGTTTTTTGTTTTCATCAGACCACTAAAAAAATTGAACTGTGAACCCTATATGCAGTCTCTTTCAATCATTATCTCACATACAGTAATGTGTAAATTTGTACTTTTGAAATGGATATATGGTATACATAAGAAGTGCAGGTTTCTGCATTTCAATACAGTAACTGTCATCCAAAATGTTGCCATAGTTTACATCAGGTAATACTAATACTTTACATCAGGTTATATTGACAACATGACTAAGCATTTTGATTGCATCTTCTAAGCATCTAAGCATCTTGTTTGTGAACAATGACACAAAGACTTTTCATTCTGATGGCAATGATTTGTTGACTGACATAAATACTTGCTTTTGAGAGATGAACTAAAGATTTTGAGTAAGTTACAGGCATTTGCAGGTAGTCCATTGTGTGGTGCTGTTTGGACGAATTGTTTTGAGAAATGCACATACTTCTTTGCAAATAGTAAGAATGATTCAAGAAATGCACCAAAGCGACTGAGAAAAATTGTAATTAGAGTATAAGTGGAAGCCAATTAAAGTTTGTGTGTAGTGCATGTGTTTGCTTTTTATTAAGTGCAGACACATGATAACACTTATGAAATTACCTTTTTGGATAGTCCCATATGCACAAGGATACCAAAAAACAAAAAATTAGCAGGTCAGATGTGAAAAGATGTTTTCCATTTTTTTATAACTTTGTGACACGACAACCCTGCACACAGGGAGAAATATTGGATCAGGCCACACAATGCATAAAAAGATGTTGAGAAAAAAAAACAGGTCAAGAATAAAAATCATTTTTAAAAGATAACTTGTCTATGCAAGGAAGAAAGCTCTCAGGTTTGTGCTTCGAAGATGAACAAAGGTCTTACGTATTTGGAACAACATAAGTGTGAGTAATTAATGACCGAATATATATATATATATATATATATATTTTTTTTTTTTTGGTGAACTATCGCTTTGAATGGCTTCATTCTTTAAATCTTTGTGCTGTGCTGACACTCCTTTACTTAA
The DNA here is from genome assembly GCF_963082965.1 of Carassius carassius. NCBI lineage: Eukaryota > Metazoa > Chordata > Actinopteri > Cypriniformes > Cyprinidae > Carassius > Carassius carassius. Next base: position 23,109,779 of record NC_081791.1, on the reverse strand, counting down.
TATATATACTATATATACATATATAATAGGGCTGCACAATTAATCAAATTTGTTTACAATTATGGATGCGACAATTTCATAATCGTTCAAAGCGGTAATTAATCGTTCAAAGTCCACTTATGTTATTCTGCATGCTTTAGATGCGTTCTTTCTACATGTTATCTTAAGGGTTTTTCCCATTATTTTAACTTTAGTTTTAGTATAACATTATAAAACCATTCATATTTTTACTTTTCTATAATTTAAAGAAGAAACCAATCTGATGTATAGTTGACATTTGAGGCTTAACACTATAGAAAAGCACTAAAGGTTTTTCAGTTAGAATGTTTTCAGCTTGTTTATTTTCATATAAAAATACAGCATGCAGTTGCATCAAACAAGGGTATAAACATCATTCAATGTCAATTGTGCTAATCGTAATTACAATTTCTACAGTTACCACAGTTTTTTTTATTTTTTGGAACGGATTCCAAGTAATTTGTTGATCAGTTTAACCAGGAACACTACAGCAAGGTGGGAAAGAAATACATAAAAGTATAAAAGTATCCATATTTGTTATACATTGTGTGAGACAAGTTAGTAAGTTGTCGCATTTTCAGGAAAAAGAAAACATTTTTGGGTGAAAATGACTGGAACATGACATGAGAGTTGATTCTAAAAATATTTTTATTAAAATATTCTATAGAGATATAAAAGTATTTGAAAACCCTATTTTGAAGAGGTTAAGTCACAATCTACGTTTCCACATCTTCCTCACTGCCTACACATCTCTCTCGACTGTTGTCTTGACCTGTTTTTGGGTGGAGTTGATGAGGAGTATGAACAGGTAAAGGTGTACGTCAGTGCGTTCTCATCTACTATCTACTCACTATCGGACCCCTCAAAACATTTAGCAACACAGCTGTTGTGGACTTAACACGAAATACTAATCTATCCTGCATAATGCTGAAGAAAGCACAAGGTTCGGCCGACGTGGACGCGTCGCGCATTCTTGTGAAGGGCCCCGAGTTTCTGAGGAGACAGATGGAGCGAGAAAGCGAGGCGAATAAAGGACGCGTCTGCGCGGTGGAGAGGCTAGAAGCCAGTAAACCTCAATATGTAAAAAGCCCACAAGTGGTCGGTTCCACTCAGGTACCTGTCATCAGCGTTGGGTCTACCTCCGTGAGCAGCCAAGGGTCTTCGAACGGACACGGTTCCGTTAAAAACACCGCTAATGTTGATGTTGAGGATACACGGTCGCCTGAAGGCGATAGTAATGTGGTAAGACGGAGCAGCTCGAAGAAACGAGACTCGATTTTACTATACAGACAAAAGTGTGAACTCTTAAAAGGATCGCCTGGTGGGAGTAGGAGATTAATTAAAAAGTCGCTATTCACTATTAAAGACAAGACAAACGCGTTTTCGGAGGCGCGCGGTGGTGAATGCGCCACACGTAAAGCCACTCGGGTAACTTTACCAACATCAAACGACCACTCAGGTGAGACAAACGGTGAGCCGAAAGGACCTCCTCACAGGAATGTCACTGAAACCCAGGAGCAGGAGCGCAGGAGCCGAAGGGGAGTAGCGCGCTCCAGCTCTGACATAAGCTCGCGCTACTCAAAAAACTTCGCGGACTTCGACGCGTTCTTCAAATACTGCGGGCTCGAGGGTGACGTCATCGAGTCACTGGGCATTGAGAACTTCTCCGCGCGCTCAGAAAACCTCGGCTCCAAGATCCGGAGCATCAGTGCCTCGACTTCAGATGACGGGTTCTCGAGGAGCAGCGACGGCCTGCAGGAGGATGAGCTGCAGGAGACTGTGCGTCAGGGGTCGTCGGTGGTCGAGCGCAACGCTCGGATCATCAAGTGGCTTTACAGTTGCAGAAATGCGGCGGAGTCGGGGAAGACTCTTCGAGATCTGGATTGATTTGGGTCAGCGCTGGTTTGGCCAGTAGCACGCATAAAATGACCCGCTACTTTATAGCACACGTGCGTCTGCAAAATATCTGTTAAAGATCACTTGATCTGGAAAGCTGCTGTGTACAACATTTGACAGACGTCTGTAAGATGTCAGTTTTAAATACATTCTAAATCATAAACATCTTGAAGACATCTTGTTGGCTGACGTTCATTTTCTTCATATTCAACTAACTGGCTAATTGATCAATTTCTTATGAGTTTTTAGAATGGTGGTTTAAGATTTATGAGTACATCTGTGGTTAATGTTTTGTTGTACAATTGCATACATTTAAACCTTACACCTGAAAGCATCTGGTACAAATTGCTATTTAGGCACAACAACAGTTTCGTCAGGCATACATGTCCTTCTGGTAGTTTTAGTCTTTATTTAGCAGCTTGTTAGTGTGTTATGTTGACATTAATATTTCTTAAGGGAATGCTAAGTACAGACCGTACTTTACTCATAAATCCAAAACCGCCAATCTAAAAACCCATAGGAAATTCCAAAGAGAGCACATGGTTAAAACATGGCTAATTATCTTGCTGGTTTTAGGACCTCAAACCGCTGTACTGGTTTCGCTGTTTTGGTTAAGCCTTTTGTACATGACAGTACTTGATCCTGGAACTTGATCCTGGAATCTATGGATAAAGTATAGTTTACAGAGACAAATGACGTTCAAGCCAAACAGGCCATCAAGCCTGTCAGCTATGGAATGCTAAGGGTAGCGTCTGGCCCTGAGATATGGAAAGATATGGCTTCAAACCAGCACTTCTGTCCATTGTTTTGCAACAACAGAAACGGTGAACAAAAAGCAAGTACACTCACACCCAATGTGGGTGTATTTCAGTTGTGCCACTGTCACTTTAGTTCAAAGATTAGGTGTCTGTTTATTCTGTTTGACTGCTGACTGTCATATCTCTGACTCAATATGCCTTGCAAATATGAAATGGTATTTTAAGTAGCTTAATAAAGTGTATGCATTGTTTTGAGCAACAACAAACAACAAGTTTTACAGATGTTACTTAATTGATCCTGGTGCTTCTTTTCATCATTATGCACATGAGTGAAGATTTGGACACCTGCAGGTTTTTCTTTTTCTTTTTTCTTTACCCATTGTACACAGTGTTTTCACACACACACAAAAACTTAGCCCTTTGGCCTCTCAAATGCAGACTGTGGCAGGTTAGATCTTGTAGAGGGAGTGTTCATGGCCTTTAGACTACTTTTTTTAAATTATGGAAATGCAAGGCTTTTGGCTTCCAGCTGTGGATGCATGTCAGATTTTATTTGTTTTACATATACAAACCGACAAGTTTTTCTAAACATGTCAAAAACAAAAGAGCAGCATGCATGACTGTTGTTGGCATTTGTCTCTATTACAAAAATTATGAAGTAAGAAATAAGCTGATGTCCATTCTATTCAGATGGGGTCAAATTAATCAGGGGTCATGAAGCCTTACTGGAACATAATAGTTTATTGGCACCACACACACATGCCTTTATGTGCACAGTATGTCATTTTCTGCTTGGTTTTCTCTCTGGTTTAAATGACATGTCTTCTAATACCCTGCAGCCTGGTGTGGACTTTCATCTAGGTGGGGCTTTACCTGACACAAATATGAGTCAGATATCACATAAGGAAATTGACACAAGGCCTGTAAACTTAGTTCACCCAAAAATGAAAATATCTCATCATTTGCACCCTCCACCTGTTCCAAACACAAAAGAAGGTATTTTGAAGAATGTTGGTAACCAAACAGTTGATGGCAGCAATTGACTTACATATGGAAAAAAAATACTATAAAAATACTAAAATACTATAAAAGTCAATGGGGACCTGTTTGGTCAACTGTTTGGTAGGACATTGATTTAGATGGTGTCCTTCAAATAACCTGCCACAGGAGCTGCTGAAACAGTTCTACTCAGCCGTCATTGAGTCAGTCCTGTGTACTTCAATTACTGTCTGGTTTGGTTCAGCTACAAAATCAGATATCAGAAGACTACAGAGAACTGTTCGGACTGCTGAAAGGATTATTGGTGCTCCCCTGCCCACCCTCCAAGAACTGTACACATCCAGAGTGAGGAAAAGGACTCAGAAAATCACTCTGGATCCCTCACATCCAAGTCACCCCATCTTTGAACTTTTGCCATCTGGCCGGCGCCTCAGAGCCGCAAATACAAGAACAGCAAGGCACAAGAATAGTTTCTTCCCCCAGGCAATCTACCTCATGAACAGATAAATGTTTCCCACTTAAACTTATGCAAAAATGTGCAATATCCTTATATTTATTTGTTACCCCTCCATCCTAGAACATTCCTGCATCTCACTCAATCCTATTCCATTATCATTTATAGCACAATTGTTTATACACTCATTTATTTGCCAATTTGTAAATCTCCAGTAATTTTTTTTTTTTTTGTCTGTGTGTTGTTGTCTCTGTTTACTGGAAGCTTATGTCACTAAAACAAATTCCTTGTATGCGCAAGCATACTTGGCAATAAAGCTCTTTCTGATTCTGATTCTGATTCTGATAAACATAAAATCTATCCAATATTACCATATTTGGTAATAACTGTTGAGTGAAGACAATGAAACCACAGTGACACACATTCAGATAAAGGTTAACTAGACAGTATAATAAAAATAGGTTTTAGTTTAACTGTTTTTAGGACAAGGGTAAACCATTTTTTTAGGTAAGACTTCATCTTATGTACTTCATCAATGCACACAAAATAGTAAATCCATCCATCCATCCATCCATCCATCAATCATATTCCGCTTATCCGGGGCCGGGTCGCGGGGGCAACAGTCTAAGCAGAGACGCCCGACTTCCCTCTCCCTAGCCACTTCTTCCAGCTCTTCCGGGGGGACCCCGAGGCGTTCCCAGGCCAGCCCGGAGACATAGTCCCTCCAGCGTGTCCTAGGTCTTCCCCGGGGCCTCCTTCCGGTTAGACGTGCCTGGAACACCTCCCTGGGAAGGCGTCCAGGAGGCAGCCGAAATAGATGCCCGAGCCACCTCAGCGGGCTCCTCTCAATGTGGAGGAGCAACGGCTCTACTCTGAGCTCCTCCCGAGTGACCGAGCTTCTCACCCTATCTCTAAGGGAGCGCCCAGCCACCCGACAGAGAAAGCTCATTTCGGCCGCCTGTATCCGGGATCTTGTCCTTTCGGCCATGACCCACAGCTCATGACCCACAGCTCAAATCGAGAGCTTTGCCTTACAGCTCAGCTCCTTCTTTACCACGACAGACCGGTACAGCAACCGCATTACTGCAGAAGCTGCACCGATCCGTCTGTCAATCTCACGTTCCATCCTTCCCTCACTCGTGAACAAGACCCCAAGATACCTGAACTCCTCCACTTGAGGCAGGAACTCTCCACCAACCTGAAGTGGGCAATCCAACCTTTTCTGACTGAGAACCATGGCCTCGGACTTGGAGGTGCTGATTCTCATCCCAGCCGATTCACACTCGGCTGCAAACCGTCCCAGTGCACGCTGAAGGTCCTGGTCTGAGGAGGCCAACACAACAACATCATCAGCAAAAAGCAGCGACGAAATCGTATGGTCCCCAAACCTGACAATCTCCGGCCCTTGGCTGCGCCTAGAAATTCTGCCCATAAAAATTATGAACAGAACCGGTGACAAAGGGCAGCCCTGCCGGAGTCCAACATGCACCAGGAACAGGTCTGAGTTTATGCCGGCAATGCGAACCAAGCTCTTGCTCCAGTCGTACAGGGACCGAACAGCCCTAAGTAGGGGGCCGCCGACCCCATACTCCCAGAGCACCCTCCACAGGATGTCGCGAGGAACACGGTCGAATGCCTACTCCAAATCCACAAAACACATGTGGACTGGTTGGGCAAACTCCCATGAACCCTCCAGCACCCTGAAAAGGGTATAGAGCTGGTCCAGTGTTCCACGACCAGGACGAAAACCACACTGTTCCTCCTGAATCCGAGGTTCCACTATCGGCCGAATTCTCCTCTCCAGTACCCTGGCATAGACTTTCCCCGGGAGGCTGAGAAGTGTGATCCCCCTATAGTTGGAACACACTCTCCGGACCCCCTTCTTGAAAAGAGGGACCACCACCCCGGTCTGCCAGTCCAGAGGTACTGTCCCCAACCGCCATGCGATGTTGCAGAGGCGTGTCAGCCAAGACAGCCCCACAACATCCAGAGACTTGAGGTACTCGGGGCGGATCTCATCCACCCCCGGTGCCTTGCCACCGAGGAGCTTTTTAACTACCTCGATGACTTCAGCCCGGGTGATGGACAAGTGCTCCTCCGAGTCCCCAGCCACTGCTTCCTCAACGGAACACAAGTCGGTGGGATTGAGGAGATCCTCGAAGTATTCCTTCCACCGCCCGTTGACGTTGAGGTCAACAGGTGCCCATCTCTACTGTAAACAGTGTTGGTAGGGCACTGCTTCCCCCTCCTGAGGCGTCGAACAGTTTGCCAGAATCTCTTCGAGGCCAACCGATAGTCTTTCTCCATGGCCTCACCGAACTCTCCCAGGCCCGATTTTTTGCCTCCACGATTACCCGGGCTGCAGTCCGCTTGGCCTGCCGGTACCTGTCAGCTGCCTCCGGAGTCCCACAAGCCATCCAGGCCCGATAGGACTCCTTCTTCAGCTTGACAGCATCCCTTACTTCCGACCTCCGGCCTAGGGTGTCCTGGTGCCACGTGCACTGATGGACACCCTTATGCTTGAACATGGTGTTCGTTATGGACAAACCGTGGTTAGCACAGAAATCCAATAACAGAACACCGCTCGGGTTCAGGTCAGGGGGGCCGTTCCTCCCAATCACGCCCCTCCAGGTGTCACTGTCATTGCCCACGTGAGCGTTGAAGTCCCCCAGTAGAACGACGGAGTCTCCAGTTGGAGCACTTTCCAGCACCCCTCCCAGAGACTCCAAGAGGGCCGGGTAGTCCGCACTGCCGTTCGTCCCGTAGGTACAAACGACAGTGAGATACCTATCCCCGACTCAAAGGCGCAGGGAAGCGACCCTCTCGTTCACCGGGGTGAACTCCAACACATGGCGGCTGAGCTGGGGGGCTATTAGCAAACCCACTCCAGCCCTCCGCCTCTCACCATGGGCAACTCCAGAGTGGTAGAGAGTCCAGCCTCTCTCAAGAAGTGTGGTTCCAGAGCCCAAGCTGTGCGTGGAGGTGAGCCCGACTATCTCTAGTCGGTACCTCTCGACCTCCCGCACAAGCTCAGGCTCCTTCCCCGCCAACGAGGTGACATTCCACGTCCCTAAAGCCAGATTCTGTGTCCAGAGATCGGGTCGTCGGGGGTCTCGCCTACGACTGTCGCCCGATCCACTATGCACCGGCCCCTTACGCTCCCTCCTGCAGGTGGTGAGCCCACAGGAGGGATATATAGTAAATCTAATAAATTAAAAACTAAAATATGAATATAAAATTAAAAATACAATATTACGTAATTGTTACGTAAAGTATTAAAATGCAATATAAGAAAATAAAATACAAGAATACATTAGAAAAAAGACGAATAAAATTACAAATGTACTTAAAAAAATGTAAGTTGCTGTTCATTGTCTTGGTTTATTATTATTTATATTATTATTATTTGTTTTTTTTTTTTATCTCACAAAGCATTGTACTCACTGCTGGCTGAGGGGTTTACAAATAAACCTATTTATTCCTTCTATATAAAACCTAACAGTGTTATGTTTCTTCGGTTTATTCCATCATTCATTCTCCACATTTCCCTTCCCCCATCACAAAATCAAAACATGACAACATGTGCAGCGTCTGTGTCACGTGTAAGAAACTGCAGCGGCAGAGAGCTCGGAATAAATCGGTCAGTGATCGACAGGGCCGAGAACCAATCAGCTTTGGGAATTCAGGGTAGCAACAAAATAAATACAAACACGGCGGCCAATCACAATCGACGGGGGGCGTGACTTACATTCCGCTTTTCTGAATGTTTACTTCCGTCAATATCAAAAGAAAAGCAGAAAATTATCACCATAACAAAGGACTCGCAGTAAGTAAAGTTATATATACGTTTATTATGAATACAAATACAGGATTTTGCAAGTTAAACAACGATAGAAGTAGAGATTTGAGCTGTCTTTAGTGTTTTGTCGACGCTTAAAAAGATAAGGTTCTTGGCAAGGTTTGCATCTGAGCAAATTTATTGGCATTAGTTGTTCAAGAAGCCAGAGCTCATCTACAATTTACAAATTAACATCAAAATGCGTCATTTTTGTTTTTACAAAGATGATGTTTTACATCAAGATGAAATAAGGCTCTTAAGCCTTGAATGACTGTTATTGTGTGTTGTCTGTTCAGATCAGGATGATATTGTTTCATCACGTGATATGTGATAAGCCTTTGTTGTGTTATATTGGTGTGAGATAAGAGTCTCTTGTATTCAGATTTCTGGAGCAGGTGGAAGAAGATGCCGTTCTTGGGCCAAGATTGGAGATCACCAGGCTGGAGCTGGATCAAAACTGAGGATGGCTGGAAACGCTTTGAGTATTTCAACCACAAACTGGGAGACAACATCAATGAACTTTCCCTGGAAGAGTAAGAAATGCTTTGAAATATTTCAGTGTAATCTAGAGAAAGTTCTAGGGTGATAGTTTTGTGGTTCAAACCTATAACCTTTCAGTTACCACCTCCGATCTTTAACCACAAGACTACACTACCTCAGAAAAGCATTGAGGAACCGTCTAAAAAGGAAGTGTGTATGTGGCATGTGGGAAGTCAGGTATCCGTGTTTAGAACTGGTGTGTTATTTTCACCGTCTGTGGTTATTGTCTGGAGTAGCATAGAATAATAGCCAGCTGTGAACTGGTTTTGAATGTATTCAGACAATTGAGCTAAAAACACCATGCAGTCATGGAAACACACCTGAGGTTGGTCAGACAGACTACAAGGAAACTTGAACACTTGAAACCGTCTGCATGTGTGAAGACACAAGTAGGTGTTTGGATAGTTGGATAGACACTCTTTTTGCAGTACTTGGATTAATAATTAAAAAGAATCTGCATTGGTTTGTTTTTTCGCACTGCTGTAGGTTTTATTGCATTTTGTGTCAAGTTTATGTGTACTAGTTAGTGCTCCAAGCAGATAACGGTCTAAATTGCATGCTTGTCATCTGTTAATCACGCAACCATATACTTTATCATATACCATTTGTAGGTCACTCTGGATAATATGGCTGAAAAGGAAATGTAATGTCTGAAGCATATTTTGTTATAGTCATACTAAACTTTACCTTATTAACTTAACAGATTGGACAATGACAAGGAGAATGTCTTCGTGGGAGATGTCTGTGAAGTAGCTGCCAAGAAGAGAAAAAAAGACTTATTCAACAACAACACTAAGTCACAGTGTAAAAATGATATAATATTTTATTACATCACACTTAATTATCACTACAGTGATCTCAAATGTCACAGTAAATTGGAGATTCTTGGGAGAATGGACAACTATGTTTAGTGGTCATTATATAAAAACGAAATACAACAAAATGCTGACCACTCAGAATATATTTTTCATTATTCATTTTTCATTAGAGCTGTGTAATTATTAATAATCAATCATACCAAATTACAAGACTACCGTAGTCAGATTTAATTATGTAGTGTGTTTGGTCACATAATGCCACATTTTTCCAGAGGCAGTTGAAAATGCTTGTCATCATTTACTCACCCTAAAGTTTTTCTAGACAACTCTGCATTTCTTTCTTCTGTGGAACACAAAAGAACATGTTTTGAAGGACATTTGGCAACCACACAGCTGCAGTTCCCAACTTGAAACTGTTTGATTACCAACATTTTTCAAAATACCTTATTGTACGTTCCACAGAAAAAAGAATGCCATACACGTTTGGAAGTTGGAGCAATACAGGGGTGAGTAAGTGAGAGAATTTTCACACACCTTTTAAAGTTCTAGCATATAGATGAAATATATTTTATTGTTTTTCTCAGTTTTGTTCCAGGAGAGGTGGATCTACGTTCAGAAGGAGAGTACGCGAGAGGTGAGATGAATTGTCATAGCATCAACGTGTACAAGACTCGAAGAGTAGCAAACAAACAACATGAGTTATAGAACATTTGATGTCATTGTTTATATACAGTACCACAGTTTCCCATCGGTAGTGTTTTCTAACCTTTGTCAAATGTGAACCGTGTGTTTGTTGTTGCAGAGGCATGGGTACTGTACGCTTGGTGAGGCTTTCAATCGTCTAGACTTTTCCAGCGCCATTCAGGATGTGAGGCGATTCGACTATGTGGTCAAAGTAAGAAAGTTCCGCCCTTCGCTGAACAATTGCAAGAATGCCTCTCTCTATTTGATTTACTTACTCTGCTTTCCTTCTGTATCCTCTCTCACTTAATCCACTTTGTTTACTTCTCTTAGCTTCTGCAGTTGATTGCCAAATCCCAGCTGACGTCTTTGAGCGGAGCTGCTCAGAAAAACTATTTCAATGTCCTGGAGAAGATTGTGAGAAAAGGTGAGATGATCTTTTTTTTCTGACTTTATCATTTTTTCTGACTTTATCAAATTGCATAGAAAATGTGGAAGACATGTCCTGATATATGTGCTTATACTAATATACATGTATGTTTGTTTGTTTTTAATCGAGCAGTTCTGGATGACCATCAGAACCCACGACTGGTCAAGGCATTGCTGAATGATCTAAGCTCCACACTCTGCATCCTCATCCGAGAAGTTGGGAAATCTGTGCTGATTGGCAACATCAACATTTGGGTCTGCCGTTTAGAAACCATCTTGAACTGGCAACATCAGATCAACAACTTACAAATTCCAAAGGTAGTCTTTTCCTAATTTTCTTAAGAGATCGGCATGAGCAAAAGTGGGTCAGTGGGTTTGCTGAATGAGCACAAATAAAAATAAATGAATTTGTATAAATGCACTGATCAGTTTCACAGTCAACAATCATCTAGTTGTGAGGAGTGAGATGATAATAATAAATAGTATGATTTATATTATTATTGTACATCATGTAGCGTTTCAAATTTGTTGCAGTATGCATTTATTATACACACAATGAAATGTTATTACATAATATATAATTAATGTAAAATAATAAATAATAACCTTAAATTAATTATAAATCAATAAACTAATAAACATTACTAAATAATAAATAAATAATCATATATCACATTTAAGGTCAAATATTATACAAATGCAAAAAACAAAAACAAACAAAGAATAATCAATGGTCTTGTTGCAGCAAGTTTCAAATGGAATGACACTGAGTGACCTCCCCTTGCACATGCAAAGCAACATCCTGTATAAGTTTAGTGATGCCTGTGACATCATCAATCTGGGCAAAGCCACACCAACACTGCACATGCTCAGTGAGGACCGGCAACTGTGGAAGAAACTCTGCAAGTTTCATTTTGCTGAGAAACAGGTGAGGAATAATACTTTAGTAAGTCACTCATAAACAGGCCTAATGGAATGATTCATCAATTAGAGATACTGTCTTTACCATCACACACAAATCCACATATACTATATCAATATTTCAAGTAGTTGTGCTTCAAATTGATGAATTGCCCATATATAATTGTCTGTTGAAGCACTTAATAATAATCATTTATCTGAGATTGTTTAATATGAATCTCTTTTGAGATTAAAAATAAGTGTAAGTTGGGTCAGTGACCTAATTTGACCACGAGATGGCAGTCAGACTCGTTCCTCACAGAGCACTCTGTTCGTGTGTTCAGTTCTGCAGGCACTTGATTCTGTCAGAGAAGGGCCATGTGGACTGGAAGCTGATGTTTTTCACACTTCAGAAGTACTACCCTCAGAGAGAACAGTACGGAGACACGCTGCAGTTCTGCAAGCACTGTAGCATCCTCTTCTGGAATGTAAGAAATCCTTATGTAAATGTCAGACATTCTGGACTGTGAATAAACAGCAAGACATCCCTCTTTATTACTATTTAGATTTAAGTGCTCTTCTCAAACGCTTCCCTTGTTGAAGCCCTGTACAGTATGTGCACACTTGATTGCTTCCACCCTTGCATGATTTTTTTTGTGTGTGCAAATATCTTCTATAATTGCAGTTTATGGGCAGAAAACCTTATAGCCACAATTATCAACATACAAGCATCAGTTTGTTCCAGTCATCTTTATCTAAAATATAGGGGACCGGTATATTTTCTACTGTTAAAACATTTGGGGTCAGTAAGATTTGTTAAATGGTTTTGAAATGTCTCTTATGCTTAGCAAGACTGAGCAAATGTTCATTTTTTTGGTGAACTATTCCTTTAAGGCCTCAGTCTCTATAAGCCTTTTTACTGGGCACAAAAAAAGTGAAGTAGTATTGTGCAAAGTTTAAATTAATTTTAAAATAAGGGTTGATTTATATTTTCAAATGTCATTTATTTATGTGATGTCAAAGCAAAATCAGTCATTGCTTCAGTCATAAATGTCAGAAATCCTTCTGATATGCTGATTTGCTGCTTAAGAAACTTTTTGTATTATTATCAGTGTTGAAAACATTATATATTTCTGTTGTGATACATGTTTTTCAGGATTCCTTGATGAATACAGCTCAAACGAAAGGCCTTTATTTGAAATAGAAATCTTTTGTAACATTGTAAATGTCAGTACTGTCACTATTGATCAAATGAATGCATTTCTTGTTGAAAAAAGAATTAGTTTGTTGAAAAAAATATTTCTTCTTGCCCCAAACGTTTGAACAGTAGGGTATTTAAAAGATTAGCTCATTAACATAAATGACAGAAGTTGAGAAAATGAAGGCTCACTTTTAACATACTTATGTTCATTTCGAAAAAGTTGAATTTCAACGGGTTATTTCTATTCAGTTTACACTCTGTAATATCAGCCCTCTACCTGTACCCTTTGACCTTTTATTTTTTTCCTGTTCTCCTCCTGGTCCCTTATCTCCTAAAGGACAGACACCTGGCTTTGATCTTTAAGGTACATGCTAAATCTTATATGAGTGTGCCAGCGTTTTGTCATATTTTTCTATTTTTTCTCACTCCAGTCCATTCAAATCAGCTGCACTTTATCTGTCTTTTGTGTGGACCTATTTATCTAAATGTGTTCTTTTTTTCCATTTGCTTTTTTTATGTCATCAGTATGTTCCACAACGTTATACACTAATGCTAATCACATGAACATACATACAGTGACCATTATTCTTGCTAATACTTATTATGAATGTAAACAAACCTCTCACGTATTACATTGCGGTGTGTAATTTACAGTGCTAGATAGTAACTGGTTATATGTAATCTGGATTTTGTTACGGTGTCTGTAAAATAATATAAAGTAATTTGTCAAAAATAATCTAAAAGTAGGCCAAATACATGATCTAAAATGTAATACTTACTACAATTTTACTAAGCACAAATCAGTAATGGGCTACAATTTGTGAGGAATTTACCAAGCACTGGTAACTCATCTTCTAGATTAAGATGTTTGTCACACTAAGAAAAAAAGGTTATTTTAAGAACTGTTCACTGAAAGCCTCTTCGGGAAACCCAAACTGGTTCTTCACTGGAACTGTTTATTTTTAAGAGGGAAGAAGGGACATTAGCAACCAACCAATGTGAGAGCGACTTCCTCAGAAAATGTTTTTAACTGATTCTCTCTTTCCATCTCAGGACTCGGGACATCCTTGCACAGCGAACGATCCAGACAGCTGCCTCACCCCCGTCTCTCCTCAGCACTTCATAGACCTCTTCAAGTTCTGAAATTCAGAATGTTCTCAGACATCTGACCTTCTGATCACCTCTAAGCAAGACTCTGAACTGATCAAATGTTTTCGACCTTTCAACTCTGTGCTCCAAACCATGTGCTTTCCTTTTTACGTTGCCCAGACAGTCATCGTTCAAATATCCAAAAATTTAACTAATAATTGAATTTTCTGTTGCCTCACCCAAACTTTAAGGGCTTATGGAAAGATGTCATAATATTAATGTTTATTTTGTATTGTCATCTTTTCTTTTTTTTTTGTTCCTCATTGCGTTTCATTCATTTGTTCTTTAAGCACAGAAAGATGAACAGCAAAGAGGTGGCATATGTGAAAGATTGTTTGTCAAAAAAGAAAAACAAACTTGCTTTTGGGAAAGACGAACTGAAGCGAAAAGTGGGAGATCCTAAGCAGAGGTTATCTTGTCTATTCATGTATGTGTTTTCATTTCTATACCAATGAAATGAACGTCAGAAGTAGTCGTACGTTACATGTTTACGTGGGTTCTCGTGGTTTTTTGTCATGCTGTGCGTATATATTTGATCCGTTAACACTAAAGTGTACATTTTCTGCACAAAACAACTTTTTACGATACACTTTTGTCAAATCTGTTGCGAGGGCAGACGTAAAATCTAATGTAGGCTTTGCTATTTATGAACAAATGTATTTTATATCCTTTCTCTGAACTTTGTAATATTCCTTTACTATTCCAGTAATATAAATGTCGCTGAAATGGGTTACATGTAGGATGTGTTTGGTACTATCAAGCCTTTGCAAGAAACATCGTTACCTAAAATAATTAAAACTTTTGGGAAATAGCCTCGATCTTGTGATTTTTTTTTTATTTTTATTTTTTTTTGGTGCCCAGAAAAAATGCTGATAGAAACCAAGGTCTGGAAATAGTTCACCAAAAATGAACATTTGCTTAACATTTATAAATCCACAGGCCATCCGAGATGTGAGTTTGTTTTTTCACCAGAACAGATTGAATGGGAGCCGTCAGAACGAGAGTCTGGACAGCTGATAAAAACATCATGATAGTCCACATCAGTACAGTCTATCAATGAATGTCTTGTTGTGAAAAGTTGTTTGTTTGTACAATACAAATCCATCAAGACGCTGTTACTTCCAGTTAAATTACAAGTTATCCAAAATATTGCTTTCTTCAGTGAAAAGTTCATGTCTGAATCAGGAGAGAAATATAAACAGACCGTGCTTGATTTAACTGGGAAAACAGTCCAAAGTAGCTCTAAATAAAATAAGTGGATTTTGTTCTTCAAAAACATTTTAAACAATCTTACCGACCAACATTTTTTATGTGGGGAAAAAGGGTTGAGTACAAAGTAACTTTTTATTCAGATTCACCAACTTATCTGAACCCCTGGAACAACATTTTATTATTTACATTTAAATCGTAATACAGAAAAAATAAATCATTCAGTAGTATCAAGATAATAAGATTCTTGCAAAGGCCCAAAATATAAAGAGCAAAATCTGAAACTAACAATTTGTATCATCTTTCAAAGTTAAACACACTGGTAGACTAATTATTTAAAGCTACTATGAACAACTAAGAGCAGCAAACACACTTACTGTACTTTCAGAATCCGATTATAAATAATCTTCTAAAATCAGCAATAAGACACTCAGGCATGTTCCTCTAGCAAACCAAAGACCTTAGGCAGTTCAATGGCATCAGCCAAAGGGTTATAAAATACATTTAAAACTGGACTTCTAAATGAGGATTGTCATTTTTATCATGTTGGGGGGTGTTAATAGAGAATAAGTGGTTAACATGTTGTGATCACACTACAAAATGAATTTTAAGTCGAGGCACAGCAAAGAAGAATTGCCTTCTTCATGATAAAATGGCACAGCTCTTGAGGTCTTTGGAAGGATTCAAATATTAAGGTTTGTAACAGTAATCGTTACCATAAGAAATCTGGATCCTCAAGCCAACCGGCTTCAGAACTTAGTTTTAATCCTATGTCTTTCCCAAATAAATCCAATAGCTATAATCTGTTTGATTAAAGCTCAAAATCTCCAGCGTCAGGACAGGACCGAGCACACACACATTCAATTTATAGCTGTTCCCTGTATGTCTCAAGTCACAGTAATTCTTCTTGTGACTGAATAGTGGCTTAAATTGTAAGCATGATGTTTAGGATTATAGTAAGAAAATCATTGCATAGAGTAATTACAGTACATTATGATGTGAAACAGCAGGCAGTAAATCTACACTGAGCAGTGGAAGGCGTTTCTACATTTCACATTCACCCTTCAACTACATCGCGGAATAAATTAACCACAAGTCACAAGTGAATCGAAGATTCAAGCACTTCATACAAAGCATCGCTCTCTTGTCAGGAGTGAGTTACTCTGTCTGTGACGATGGGTACTGCAGTGTGCACTAATAAAACATGGATTTAAAGAGACAGAGTTCCCCTAAAAAATGTATGTTCTGTCGTCTATTCACCCGTATGTCAACCAAAACCAGTTTGATTTTATTCTGTGAGAAAGAGAAGTTTGGCAGAATGTCCTGACTGACTTTTCATACAATGACTGGAGAAGGATGAATGGGGACTTATTGCTGTTTCTCACATAATATTTGAACTGTAATTTGGAATATGTATTATGATACTTTATTGTAATTTTGGCAGCTACCATGTCTACTGAATGGACAATAGACATTGGTCAGGTTAGTGCCATATTTATTTTTTTAACGGGGATAAAAACGGGGTTGTGAGGGTTAGAAGTAGCACGGTGCGTTCAATGAATTGTACCGCTATTTAAAAACATGCCGATTGTTAAGCCTTCAAAATGTCTTTCTGAAAAACTTTTGGTTGACAAAAATGTAATAAACAAGTTCTGAAAGATGTGAAATTAATGTGATTAGGACCTGTATACAGTACATACCATTGTAATGACTGCAAAGTCTATCCCTCACAGCCTCATCATCATCTGCATTAAATTGAATATGGCGTCTGACTTAGGTTTATGGTTCTTGGGACATTCTGCTATTCTTCATCTTTTGTGTTCAACATGACAGGTTTAAAGAACATTAAAAAAGTTTGGAATGAGGGTGAATAAATGATTTTTACGTTTTTGGTTGAACTCTCCCTTTGAGTGTTTAAATGTCTTTTATAGCCTTTAAAGGTAATGGGTGGTGATTAACTGAGTACATCCAGTGATTTTTCCAAAGGAGCTCCATTCAAAAGTTGGACACGTATTTTATATCAAATGAAAAAGTGACAATAAATCATTGACGCAGGCACTCTTGGTCTGAGGGTCCTACTCTTCACATCTTCACATCGGTGGGCTGTCCAATTAGAGTTGGTATACACGGGGCGTGGCCATCCTCACATACATTAATATGTAAATCATTTCAGCCCCTCCCAATTATTTTCTGATAGGCTGGCTGGACTTCGGCGACGAACGGCTGCTAATTTATCTCGCGCCCGAGCCGCCCACTGGGCAGGGCCACCCGTCTGTGATTCAGTCAGACTAGCGTAACGAGACGAGTCCTCCTCCGAACCCAAACCAACCCAGGACGGCAGACCCAGAGAATGTGGCAGAGACAGCGTCAGAGGGGAGGACAGCGGGGTCGAGTCGCTCCTCTTCTTCTCCGGCTCATTGTTTTCTTCCTCCATTCCGTCGTTCAGCTGAGGCGGTTCCCAGCCCTCAATCTTGTCGATCTTCTTTGTGGGTGTGATTTGCTTCATCGTCATTGTGATGCTGTCCCACAGACAGTGTGCTTTGTCTTTTTCTGGGTGCACTTTACTCTTGTCGTCCTCCCAGTTTTTCTTAGCAGACCTGAGAGACAATGAAGAATCCTGATTTATTATAGGTGAAAATGTTTTACCATAAAAAGTATTAACACCTCTGGTGCTGCTTGGATGACTTAAAAAAAAAAAAGAATCTATAATTAAACAAATTAAACGAATTCCAAGAAATTTCGGCAAATACATATTTGCATATATTTATATAATATATAATCGGTCAACCATTATCTTACTAGTAATTTTAAAATAATAATAATTTATAATTAATTTATAATTAAAATATAATTATAATTTATAATTAATTGCTGAATAAATTGATATTATTTTCTTTGCGCACATAGTATTCTCCTAGCTGCGTAAAATTATGTTTGAACCACTGATGTCACATGGATAATTTTACTGATGTCCTTGCTACGTTTCTAGATCTGGGAACATTGCAGTTGCATTTTTATCCAGGGTCAGAGAGCTCTCAGATTTTATCAAAAATATCTTAATTTGTGTTCCGAAGACGAACAAAGGTCTTACAGGTTTGGAACAACATTCCTAACTCCACTGTTGTTTTGGGTGAACTAACCCTTTCAGATTTGTACACATGGAATATACCAAAGTAGTCAAACCTGTTCATTAGAAGGGGGTGTCCCGAAACCTTTGGCAATATAGTTTATATACATATATTTATTTATTTTGCTTATATGAAAAGATATGAATTTATTATCCGTACGTATATTATGGTGTTTAGTTTTGTGTCATAATGCACAATGCAGTCACATGTGCTTCAGCGGGAAGGACAGAGGCCGGGCCACAGGGTGTGGTGTCCATTTCAGACACTTACTTGATGGTTGACTTGCTTATTTAAAGTTACACTATATTTATGTACAAAAACATATATGCGAGATATTCCATTGCTATGTAAATATATATTTATCTCAATTTTTATGGCAGAAAGTATGGATATGTTCATTTCTAGGCACTCAAAGGTGCAGTGTGTGGATCTCTGGTGTTAAAATACTTTTTCCTAAACTAACTTTAATATGCAGAGTCAACTATAAGCAAGCTATTGGTTTCCCCCAAAAGACTGACTGTAAACACCACGGCCCTGTGCTGCTCTTACAACATGGCTTTGTTTGTTTCAGCAGCCCAAAATGGCAATTTCTGGCTCAACTAATGGCATGAACTTGAGGCAGACCAAAAGATTTGGACAATGTGGTTTTGAATTTTCCCACTAGACCAGTGGTTCCCAACCTTTTTCCTTGGGGCCCCCCCATGTACATATTTAACAATCCGTGACCCCCCCATATATATATATATATATATATATATATATATATATATTAGTGCTGGGAAAAAATTAATTGCATCCAAAATAAAAGTTTGTGTTTGCATAATATATATGTGTGTACTAAATATATATGTATATATATATATATATATATGTATATATATATATATATATATATATATATATATATATATATATATATATATAAGGGGTGTAACGGTTCACAAAATTCACGGTTCGGTTCGATACGATACACCTGTGTCACGGTACGGTTCAGTACGTTTTTGATACAGCAAAAAGAAAGAAATGCAAGAGAAATTTCCCTGATTTCTTTTTTTTATATTAAAACTAACATAATAAAGTGTGATATTTTTTACTTTGAGTAATTCTGGAGCTATAATTGATTCTTCTTATGAGCATATAAAACAAAACAGCTTCTTGGAAAAAATTAAATATTGTAGTAGTTATAAACCAAGGTTTATTTTATTTCAGATTAACATTTGAGGGCAGCAATTGTATTCATAATGTCAAAATAAAACCGACGTAATGTTACTTGAAGGCATTATAGCCTACTATTCGATGCAGCGATGTTATTACTTCTGTGGCAAATTCAAATGCGTTCATTCCTGGATCTCTTATTAGCGCTGTGTAGTAACAGCGTCGCATGATAACGATCGGCTCGCGCTGCACTGGTCCAAACTGATAAACGGTCCATCAACCACACAAGGATTATGTTTGCCATTTGATGTTGGGCACTGCACTGTTGTGGTCGCGCCGGCATCTTACATTATGAGCGCGCTTGCCACGCGCAACGCGCCTACATTTGAAATAACGAAATTGTATTTGAAATCGGCATTATTAGCATATGATTTTTTAAAAACTTTGAAAAAATATTTTTATATAATATTATTAGTAGAACATTTTATGCATCTTTATTCACCTCAAAGCATATCCGCTCCCGCGCCCCCCCTGTGAACTCTGGCGCACCCCTGAGGGGGGCGCGGACCCCAGGTTGGGAACCAATGCACTAGACACAACCAATGCAGAGGCACATAAGCTAGAAACCATTATGTTCTATTTGAACGCCTTTGTGTGTGTGTGTGATAATCATCTCAAAACATTGAAATGACTTACATTCGATCTCTTAAACATCATTAAAACACCAACGGGTCATATTTAAGCTACTAAAAATTACTAGAAGTAAATAATAATAATAATAATTAATTTAAAATAATTTAATAATAATTCACCCATGTCTATATTATCAATTGGAAGGTGTAATGAAGCAAAAAAAAAAAACTTATAATAACAACAACAACAAAAAGCAATCAATACATGATTAAGTATAAAAAAAAAAAAAATGTAGGTTAACCTTTCAGAAAAGATAACTATGGCATAGCATATACTGCTACTGTAATAAAAATTACTCATACATTTAAATTATATGATTTTGGTTGTCCCACCTAGCCCTACTTACTGGGTATCATCTAAAATTATTGTAATCATCTAAAAAATACATATTGGAATTCTAAAGGCTTGCAAAACATGCTTCATTTAGCTTAAGCTTACCCTCTTCTGTGAGAGACCGTGACTCCTGTCAGCAAGATGTGTTCATCGTCCTGAGATGGAAACAACTTCTTGTCTCCTTTTTCTCGCTTTGATTTAACCTTCTTTAATTTTGAATCCTACAAAAGGTCAAAAACAGAGTCAGAAACCATACTGAAATCACTTGCTTATTCATAAGACGGGCTCTGCACACAGTAAAACAACTGTTAGTGTGTTATGTGTCAGAAAGACTCTCAGTGAGACAGAAATACCATCTGTGGTATAAGAGATGATTGCAGGTTTAGGCCTGGCACAAACTAAGAAAACTAATCACAAAGACACACTTCATCTTGAACGCAGGAGCAAAAAGCTGTTTCTGATGGACAGAAGGCATCACGCAGTAAAAACAGGAAAAGTCCATGTTGATTACAGATGGCTGCATGGACGGATCCCTGAGCAGTGTGTGTGTGTGTGTGTGTGTGCGCGCATGTTTTGGGTCATTTGGCAATCTGACACATTCCTTCAGACTCCCTCCTGCCTGCGTTCAGTGTGACCCTCAGGATTTGAAATACCGGCCCAGCTTTGCAGCTTATTATATAGGAGAGAACCTTTGACACAATTTCTTGCTCCCTTTCATAAGTTGTTCTTTTTTTCTGACCTGCCTCATACAGAATGTTCTCCCTTGATTTAAATAGAAAACAAAATGTAAATAATATTTGATCACACCATATATTGGGCCATATTTGACTCCACAATCAAAATGAAAAAAAAATTAAGAGGATACGTAGGTTAAGACATTTTTTTTTTTTTGCATATGATATACTTTTAAATGACAATTACTTTAGTTCATTAAAAAAAATTTTTGCACTCAATTATTATTTTACAGAAATAAGAGTTTTTTTTCTGCATTATGGTAAAACAAGTTTCAAATGTTTATATGGTAAATCATAAACTTCTTAAAAAAAAAAAAACATAAAATAACAAAAAATATAAATCATTCAAACATACAAAGGAGAATATTTTAACAACTTACTAAAATTGACTAAAATGATTACTTTCTTAAATGTTTCCAAAACATTCCCTGTCAGATTAAAAAAAAAAAATTCCCCCATGTTTATAATTTAGGATTTAAACTGTATTGTAGTATAAAAATAGCTACAAATTGTTTATGTTAATTAAAAAAAAATGATTTGATTCTGAAATATAACCCAGAAAATGTTTGTAAAGATCTACAAGTGATATTGCATTCATTTGTATATGATCCAGATATTCAGTAGTTGTTGCTGCTTGTCTGGAAGAATTAAAATGTACCAAACATAAAAAAAAGGTAAAAGCACGTGGTTGTTTTTATTCGGCACTCCCTGTCTTTGTGCTCAGTCACTCCGCTGTGCTAAAACATGCCATCTGATTATGCACCAACACATAAACGCTTGTTGTGTTGGGACCAGTTCTTATAATGAGTTCCAGCACATTTGCACATTTATTTAGCATTTATGAACATTAGGACTCTTAGGGCACATTATTCGTTCCATCGGATAAACAGAAGTTACTATCCGACTCGTCTTTGACCTCAAATAAAGCACAACACTCGCTCCATCGGTCTTGTCCTCCTCTCTCTCTGCTTGGTTAGGTAAAGCACGCAGTGGAAATAAACAACTGTCGCTTTAACTTGAGATGGAGCTCCTGCCGTCGCTGGAGGAAACACCAAAGCTCTCTGCAAAGCTAACTGTGAAATTCTCTATCTCTTATCCTCTATAAAGTGTTCATATCAAGGAAAACTGATTTCTCATGATCTACTGGCAATAAAAGAGTTCATTGTGCTGTGAAAACATACTGTAACTTTCAGAACACAAAACTGACAAAAAGAGCTATTACTTTAGCCATCTTAACTCCTGTATAATGTATAGTATTATAATAATAATAATAATAAAATCTTCTTTGGGAAAACATCTCTATATGTTGTCAAGCTCAATAAACAAACCAAAAATGTATCAACATTACAACCTTTGACTTTAAGGGGAAAAGTATATTAAAAATCAAGAAAAAAATATTTTATGAAGGAATGAACTACAATCATATGACTTGCATATATATACAGTATATATATTTATTTACAGTCATTGGTTGTGAATAAACTAATATATTTAAAATGCAACATAAACAATTTTTTTAATTAGACTAACATACTACTATATATAATGATAGTATGTTCATCGAACACTTAAATACTTCAGAAATCAGTTTTTTCTTTGGGAAAAACTAATGGAAATTCAAAAAATAAAAATAAAATAAAACAATTTAAATAAATTAAAATAAATAAATAAACACTCACTGTAACATAAATTAAATATTTGGTATTTATGTTGCATGGAACAAATAGTAGACCTAGACCTGATAGACCTGAGACACTATTGACTTTTACGTGGGGTAAATGTACACACATTTTCACAACACAAAACTTTCAATCCTCCTCTGTGGAGTTCTTGCCTACTGTAAGTTATTTTTGGAAAGATGTTTTGTCAGCCGAACAACTGGTATGTTGTTAAACAACAGTATAATCCATTGAACGTGTCTCATTTTCATTCCTGTCAGAAATCAAATACGGGTAGGGTCTACAGTGGAGCTTTTTACACTGCAAAAATGTGGATTTCGTTGCATTTACCAGCTGCTCATGCTAACAATACAAAGGTTAACCCCTGATTACACAACTGTTTAATTCTACTGTTCACAGAATAGTTCAGATATTTATTTGACAATTCAAAATATGAGATGACAGCAGCAGTCCACTGAAGGAAAGCACGCCACTGAATGTTTGCTAGTCTCAAGACGGCTTTTGCTATTGTCCAGATTGTTCTGAAAGAATATCAGGCTTTTCGCGTCACATCCTAACCATGCTGCAATGGTTTTATTTCTGACACTGTCAATAAATTTAGGCATTTCTGTTCAAAGCAAAAAAATGCGTGTGTGTTATGCGTGTGTGTATAGGTGTGTGTTTACCTTTGTTGAGGGACTCAGAACTTCCTCTGTTCCCTCAGAGTCTTTATCCTGAAAAGCAAAGGCCAAGGAGAACAAAACAATGAGAACATGCGCACACACTTAAACACATGATAATGTATACACACACACACACACACACAAATGCAATGAATATTTTTAGCACGCTAACTTTAACAAGGTCTTGCACATTTGAGGAGGAACTTAAAAATTATCTTGTTTTCTGTCATAACACAAATATGGTGAGGAATTATAAACTCCTCGTATGGATGTCCCACTAATAATCCGATCTATTAGTGTTAATGTAATCATAGATGTTGTCTATTTTGGGTGATCAATCAGAACTGCTCTGGCATTCAACTTCCTGTTAAGGGTCTAACCTCTTCCCCTTCCTTCCTGCCCCACCTGCACTACTGCCACCTTTTGGAAAGTTCTTACTCACTTCACATTTTCACTGCCCTACAAACCCATGAGCAAAGCATGCACATTAGGTGTGTAAATGATGCTTTATCCCCATAGGGAATTATGGGAAATGTAGTTGTCACAATACTTTCCCCCTCATGAACTGATGTATATTTTGGTAATGTTTTAATCACTATTCTTCATTAACAGTACACAAAATACAAACACACATTCATGATGAAAACCTAATTATGACTATATGGATATTTAATAATATATCTGACTACTTTTTAAGCCAATAATAAAAATACTAAGCAGCACAACTGTTTTCATCATTGATAATAATAAGAAGTGTTTTATGAGCACCAAATCAGTATATTAGAATGATTTCTGAAAGATCACGTGACACTGAAAACTGGAGTAATAGCTGCTGAAATTCATGTTAATATATATTAAGACAGAAAACATTATTTTATTTTATTTAAATTGCTTTATTTTCCAAATGTTTTAAAATGTAAAATATATACCCCTTGATTATGGCCAACACTTATGCCAATAAGACAAGGTTTAAAGAGCAAATCCAGAGTAAACACTTTTATTCTGAAATGGCTTGAAGGCAGAATATTATTCATACAAACAGAGAGAAAGAGAGAAAGATCAACCTCTGTTCTGCAATGTCCATGTCATTCCTCCCTCTACCCACAACCCTCTACCTCCTTCATTTCGACTCCCCCTCACTGCCACACACCTCCACCCCATCTTACCAAAGCGCTTGGCCTGATTACAGTGCGAATACTCTCTCGAGTGCTCATTTATAAATGAAGGAGTGAAGCTGAGACTGAGCAAAGAGCAATATATGGGATAATTGAAGTCTTTTACCCTCTGGACTATGACTGTGGCATATTAGAGACACTCAGACCTGACTTTACTGAAAACAAGCCTGTGATTGAAGAACACAGGGTCATAGGAGTCCATTCATTCTGCCATCAGTTGATTTATGAAGGAACTAACCAAAATATCAACAAGACTGTACCTCAGAATAAAGATGTTTACCTACTGGCAACCTGGCATGGTTTAAAATACAACCGACATTCATGAAATAGCTTCATATAAACCAGAGAGGATATTCATCTTGAGGAAACCTTGTTTATCAAAGGAAAATCAAAACTTTTTACTAAATTTAAATTCCTGAGACGACCTGAGCAGAACTGGAACTGACTGTAAGTGCAGGTCCGTTTGTCCTCATCCGTCGGGCTTCCTGCTCTACATACCAAGTTCTGGGTGAACAAACTGACTAGCAGCTGAAGGAAGCGGTCGGATCTCACTGAAATATCTCTTTGTAGACCGAATCAGAACATTCCTTTCCCTCTCCAACACACAATCCACAAGCCTATTACCACTGTTAGAATGAGCTAGAAGCTTCACTAACAAAATTACCATAGAAATAATAGTTTACAACAGCCATATCATGATTTTGTACTTTGATAGTACACAATGGTATTCTCTGTACCTTGCATAAACTACAAAAAAAGTACTGTGATAGAACATGGAACAGTATCAAATGGTAATGCTATGGTACTTTGACATATTTTAAGGTCCATAAGTTAATGTACCCTGGTATTTGCACAATGGTATTCCATGGTAGTTCCAACAATACCAATTATGATGGTATTTTTCGTACTTTTTTACTGTGTAAATACTAATTCAGAACCATGGTATTTTTTGGAAAGTACAATATGTTTGGAAATTGTAATAATGGTTATTTGAATATTTACTTCAGTAATACTGTGTTTTAGTGGACAGGTACTATGATAATACCATGATGTTTTTTTGAAGAACCTGTACCATGTACCATGGTGGTACATTTGATGCTATCAAGTGAAATTTAAGTACCATAGAATGATGGTACTCCAAGGTAAAACCATGGTACACATCCGAATAACATGATAGTACCATGGTAGGTTTCCAGTACTTTTTAAAAAGTGTGTAAATACCAATGGTAAACATTCAGTATAAACACCAAAATACCAAGATATTTGAATATCTTTGGAAATGTACAATTTTTTTTGACACTATCTTGGTAATAGTGTGTTTTTAGATATTGATATGGTTTAATACTACTAAAAATGATATTTTCCTTTATATAATAGTACAATGGAGTTCCTTGAAGCTCTTTCCTTTACTTACGTTAGTGTCGCAATGCCATGGTACAGAGATGGTATCAGATGTTATCAAATATTTATAAAATGTATATCAAATACTATGAAACTTTGAAAATTCCATGGTATTTTTGGTATGTTTGATAGTCATCCCATCATTAATTTTTGCATAAATTAATTAAATAAGAACATGAGTGTTCTTATTCAATCAAGGCCGTCTAAAACCACACTTGCCACAGAACGCAGTGGGAACTGGGAATCTTTAACATTTTAGTGCAAGTTTCTAAAATACATTTAAAAAAAGGGTGAGGGGGAGAGAAAGAACGCTTATCTGCAACCGTCTCCTGCTGTTACGCTGTAGAAACCTTATCTGACTCCTGAAGTCATACAGCTGACAGAACATTAGATCTTAAATGCCATGAATCTGTATTTAAACTCAGCCACAGCAAAGCCACATTTAATCCACCACAATCAAACTACATGATCATTAATATCGCAGCACTGGCTCAGAAAAATAGGGAAACATTAATATAAAACTCAAAGTATGATATGATATGTCATGCACTCACTTCTCATGACTGATCTGAACTCCAGTGGGAACCAATAAATACACTTCTAATGTGATCCTCACATTCTGCCATTCTCAGACTCTTGTAGACTCTAATTCTGCTGGTATATTACATATATTTTCATTGCCATTCTTTCATTCCACACTCATATTGCTCAACAGATATTAATGGTCGATGACATAAGCAGATGATGCATATGCAAATAAGGTGTTTACATGACCGAAATTTCTGATTAAAACAGGCCAGCTGATTCTATTCTAATTTCTAAAACCAAAAACTATGGCCTAATCGGTGTATGGTAATCTGGTTAATACACATGCCATTTAAATAACCAAAATATAACCCAAAACAGATTGTAAACACAGATACCATACCACAGGCTCAGTCCCTCAGTTCTCTTATTGTAATATTCCAATTTATATTCTCATTCTCCTATATCTGCATAACTCATTTTCCTATATTGTCATTGTCCATTTCTCTCCTTCCATATTCATACTGGTCAACAGATATGGGTTTATCAATAGCCGATGACGTAAGCAAAAACTAAGGAACATTCAGCTATGGTGTATATTCCAAAAATACACTTGTGTTCTCTACACTTATCACATTCTGACATTCTCAGAATGCGTTTCCATGACCCAAATTCGGATTAAAACGGGCCATCTGATTCTATTCTAATTTATAAAACCAAAATGTGGCCTTATCTAGATACGGAAATCTGGTTATGGCAAATTACATTTAAATAACCAAAATATGACCCCAAAAAGCTTTTAAATAAAGTTATTTTTAATCACACATTCCTATGTATAATCTCATTCATCCATACTATAAATACTGTCTTTTTTCCTCTACTTGCATAATCAAAATATTCCAATTTTCCGTTCATCGCATGATCCATATGCTTCATACTTGAATACCTCCAGAACTTCATACTGTCAAACCGGCGCGATTTCAAAAGTAGGGTGACACATTAATAAGGGGATTAAATTATAGGGGGAGATAATTATTATTTCGCTGCTGTTTTTATTATATCACTCACTGACTCGGGAGCGCATCCGCTTTGTAAACAATACAGTTACTGTAACGTTACAGGCTGCGACACAGCCAAACTATTCGACTCAAGCATATCTGATCTCTCAGGTTTGAAGCCCACGGGCAACATCCCAGCTTACCTTCCTCGCGTGATCGTGATGCCACGACACGTCTTCCTCCTCTTCTGACGCTTCATCCACCAGAACTTTGCTCTTGCTCTTCTTGAACATTATGCGCCTAGGGAGTTCAGCTGTATCTCGGAAGCACGGGGTTTTCCAAGCTCATGGGATGCGAGTGAAGACTGAGGGCGAGGAGATCGCGAAGAGGCAGCGGTTAAATCAGAACAATGACCCGTCTGTAATCGCGATACCCCACAGTCACACACACTTTCCTCCCGGCCACTGTCTTCTTCTGATGAACGGCTGAGCACACGGTTGGCTGGAGCACCTGGACCGCGGCTCCTCCTATCGTGGATCAGATTGCCGCTGATCAGATGGTTGTCATGGTAATGTGGGCGGGGCGATGGCCCCCTCGGACCCTCCCACCCGGACAGGAGGCTTAACAGCAGCAGTCAAATATGTCTTTAGAGGTTCAGTCAGTGTGGAAGCTTTTCATAAGCAGACTTCAGTGAGCCTGCAAAATTAGACACTTTACCCAGAGTTCAAAAGCTAGGTATAGCATAAATGATAAAATATCAAATTAGGTGGCTATTTAAGTAAAAAAATAAAAACATTTAATAAAACTAATTTCAAAAATCACAAGGATTTGTTTTAGTAGCCACAGGTTGGTTTGGTATCTTGTATTTTTTGTAATAGTGCACTGAATGCATTCATTTAAAGTGTGGCAAATACTTTTATAGGGCACTTTGTATAAATGTGTTTTATGGGCCACACACACACACACACACACACACACACACACACACACACACACACACACACACACACATATATATATATATATATATATATATATATATATATATATATATATATATATATATATATACCCTTCAACATTTCTCAGATTATCAAAGTTTATTCACTAGTTTAGAAATTGGTAATAAAATGTCAAGAACTCAGAGTTACACTGTGTCAGAACAAATCATCATCTTTATAATGTCAGATAACTTTGATAGAAAGGTATGTAATGAATAAGTAAATGTAAGGTAATGCAGGTTATGAAATGAACATAATTCTAATGAATTATTGTATAGCTGTCACCTATTAAGTTTAAGAACTCAATTAGATAATACCAATTTAGGTCAACCAATTACCGAGTACTGCTTAATTTTGTTCAGTCTGTGGTGTAAAAATGTTGCAATAGCAATAAAAAAAAAATATATATATATATATACATATACACTACAGACCAAAAGTTTGGAAACATTACTATTTTTAATGTTTTTGAAAGAAGTTTCTTCTGCTCATCAAGCCTGCATTTATTTGATCAAAAATACAGAAAAAACAGTAATATTGTGAAATATTATTACAACTTAAAATAATAGTTTTTTTATTTGAATATACTTTTAAAAAAAATAATTTATTCCTGTGATGCAAAGCTGAATTTTCAGCATTATTACTCCAGCCTTCAGTGTCACATGTAACATCCAGTCTATCACACGATCATTTAGAAATCATTCTAATATTCTGATTTATTATGAGTGTTGGAAACAGTTCTGCTGTCTAATATATTTGATGAATAAAAGGTTAAAAAGAACTGCATTTATTAAAAAAAAAAAATTCTAATAATATGTATTCTAATAATATATTTTCTTTACTATCACTTTTTATCAATTTAACACATCCTTGCTGAATAAAAGTATTGATTTTATTTAAAAAGAAGAAAGAAAAAAAATTACTGACCCCAAATTACTGACCAGTAGTGTATATTGTTATTACAAAATATTTATATTTTAAAACATAGCTTTTTTTTTTTTACTTTTTATTCATCAAAGTATCCTAAAAAAGTATCACATGTTCTGAAAAAATATTAAGCAGCAGAACTGTTTCCAACTTTGATAATGAATCAGCATATTAGAACGATTTCTAAAGGATCATGTGATAATGAAACAAAAAAATCAGCTTTGCATCACAGAAATAAATGATAATTTAAAGTATAATAAATTTAAAAACAATTATTTTAAATTGTAATAATATATCACAATATTACATTTTTTTTTCTGTATTTTTGATCAAATACATGCAGGCTTTATGAGCAGAAGAAACTTCTTTCAAAAACATTAAAAATAGGAATGTTTCCAAACTTTTGGTCTGTACTATATATATATATATATATATATATATATATATATATATATATATATATATTTATTTATTTTTATTTTTTTATTTTACCGGTAGTCCACTGTACGAAGAATTTTTGGGTATAAAATGTCACAATTCACTTTATTTTTCTATACTCACTTACATAAATGAAATATAGTGTCATGCATCCACTAGTAAAAAAATATAACAAATTATATCTGGCGTCTGAATAATTTTTGGTTTGACTGTATGTCAAAATTACAACTTGATTACAATTAGAAATTACACAATAAAAATACTGTATTCAAGTGACATTAACATTGATTTTTCTTTGTTGTGTCTCATATTTCATCTCAAGCACTTCAATGACATTGTTAATCAAGTACAAAAATCTTTTCATTAAATATTATTGGGGTAAAATTGTTAATCGTGTTGGAAACGTGAGGGATGGTTGTTATTTGGGATTTAATCGACTATTAAACAAGACATATTAAAACAAACATTGCACTTTTAATAGAACCTCTATTTAACAAAAATAAACTTTTCTATAAAAAATGATTCTTTGGACAATAAAAATGCCCCAAAATTGAAGAAACATCCATAAATGTTTTGCGTATAGATACTTTAGATGTGTTCACTCTAAATGGGAAGAATACACTACTGTGCAGTATATCCATGTGACTTCAATGTAAAGTTTTCCATTTTATAAGCCTGTTTAATCAATAATCTTGCGTATAACACATTACTTGGATGTATATGTATAAATGTGCTCATGTGATGTGAATGTTCCCATGCTTTAAATGTAAAGAATATACTCTTTGTTAACTGCTTGAAGAATTTAAACACATGCAGAGCACTTCTAACGTCTCCTCAGGGTCTTCATTAAGGAGATTATGAACTCGAGGGTTATGAAGCTGTTTAAGAAGTTGACCGTGTTTCCCTCTGTGAGTTCTGGCAGATTTGAAGAATAGCTTGGAAACAGCAGCTTACGCTATAATATTACAATTTACACACAACAAACAAGTCAGAAAAGCTGACCTTATCTGAGAAAACACAAAAAACGACAGATCAGAAGGGTCATCAGACATCATCTTTATACAGGCATGTTTACAGTAAATACATAAACAGAAGAGCGCTTGTGTGATAAGAGTCCTGTCTGATTTAAGATGTGAACAGAACTGATCTGAGAGGTGTAAAGGTGTTAAACCAAACATATGCATCTGTATATACTACCCCTCAAAAGTTTGTGTTCAGTAAGATTTTTTTTTTTTTTTTTTAAATCTGTACTTTTTTTCAGCAATAATTTTTATCAAGAACATTTATCAAATGGGATTAAAATTCATTTATGTTACGAAAAACATAATAATAATAATAATAATAATGATGGGACTAAAATGGGAAGTCGTGGCTTAGTGGTTAGAGAATTTGACTCCTAACACTAGGGTTGTGGGTTTGAGTCTTGGGCTGGCAATACCATGACTTAGGTGCCCTTGAGCAAGGCACCAAGCCCCCACTGCTCCCCAGGTGCTGCAGCATAAATGGCTGCCCACTGCTCCGGGTGTGTGTTCACTGCTGTGTGTGTGTGTTCACTGCTGTTTGTGCACTTTGGATGGGTTAAATGCAGAACAGGAATTCTGAGTATGCGTCACCAAACTTGGCTGTATGTCATGTCACATTATATATATATTTCAAATACAATGATATTTTCCTAAAAAGATTTGCACAAAAATTAAGAGGCTTAATCATTTTCAACATTAATAACAATAAAAATCAGCTGATATTTGAAGGATCATGTGACATTGAAGACTGCTGAAAATTCAGCCTTGTCATCATGACATTTTACAATATATTACAACAAAACAGTTAAATAGAAAAATAGTTCACAATATTATGGTTTTGTATTTTTAATAAACAATTTAATTTTATAAATACAGCCATGAAGCGACCATAAGGAACTCTTAGATTTTTTTCTCTTTTGACTTTTATTTTCAGAAATTAAAACAGGATATTCAACAAGACAACAAGTAGGTTTGGATCGGATTTTATTCACTGGCAAATGACAGAATCATTAATATAAGAACGATTAGCGCTAGCAGCTGTATTTAGTTTTAATGTATTTTGCGACTTTGAAGTCGTATGTTCACTGTCGTAAATACAGTGGATATCTGTTCATGTGCACGTTGCTGCCGTAAACCAATCCGCTCTATTCGTGGAATTTCATACCCGCAAATTACGCAGAACATGTTTTGGGAAAGAAACGGAAGTCTTTCGCTTTATTAGAATGCAGTCCTTCATAATGATTTGAAAACTGATATTTCAAGGTAAAAAAAACGTACATACAGTTGCTTTAACATTCATTTTGACTTCTAAACCTAATGTAGGCCCATGAATCTGCATTTTATTTTGAGAGAGAGTCGTGAGAGAAAGCTCTCTATTAATTTATAAATCTTCTTTCCGGCCACCAACACCCATATCAAGGATTCAAGTCTGATCACATGCTGACTCATCCTGAGGATATTACCCCTATTCTCTCTTTCTGCATACACAGCCGCTTATTTACACACATAAAGTGCAAAGGCAAAAGACCAGTTATCTTTAACGACCGGCAAACTAACATAATCAGATTGCCTTCGAGAAATTTGCACTGTTAACCTAACACACATTTGTGTGTGCAAACACGAAAGAGACACACACAGAGTTTAGGCACACATTTATGTAGGTTTGTGTATCCCTTTATTTGCTGTATGTGGTTACATGTATAAAGGAGAAGTAATTCGGACAGGCTGATCCTGGTTTGGATTTGAAGAGCTTAGTAACTAAAGTGGGTCAGTGCATTTGCAACATAGCTACGAAAGACCACAGGTGATTGTCTGGAAGATCAGACATTCATAAACAACTCTTATTTAGCGTTTTCTTTGTCTTACATAAACACAAGCATAAACAGTTTAGTAGGTTTAATCATATTTTAATGGATAGGTGTTTAATGCCTACTTTTAAAGTTGAAGTTATTGCTATTTTTAGAGGTTTTGGTGCAGTGCTGCCCCCTAATGCATGAATATGGAGTTTTGATTTTTGGACTATCAGTTGTGTGCATATTTTGTGCATACAGTATGAATGCGTTCACTTAAACTTACCAATAAATAAATAAGGTTCGAAATCATATCTCTGTTTTTAATTAGCTTTACATCAAATTAACAGAAATCGATACTGTGTTTATTTATATAGGTAGGCTACGTAACCATGCAAAGTCTCTTTAAGTGATTGAATATTTTATTTTGTAAATAAATACAGATATATTACAACATAACATATTCTCTCTTCTTTAAAAAAGAGCATTGAAAATACAATCGATCCTGCTGTCAAAGTGCAAAAATAGTCACAATCATAACAATCATTGTAGACAATCAACAATAAAACAAATCACTGCAAATCAGTCAGAGCGTTCACAAAGAATCTAAACCACACAATGTCCCTATTTGAGTGGCCAACTGTTTGTTTGCTAAATAAAAGTCTTTGACCTTACATTAACAGCCAACTGTAATTGGATGAGCTGATTAGACCCTTTTAAGAACATAAGCTCTTCTTCTTCTTGAGTGTCTGTCTGAGATGCCATGACATCATTACACTCATCACTCAAGTTCAAATCAATCCTGTCCCATTCACAAAACCAATGACATTTCGCTGTCGGTGAGACATTCATTACATACATCAATGCCAAAAAACACTTTTTTCCCCTCCATAAATAAACACTTTTATGAGATTGTTTTGATCAGATGTCTAGTTAGGAGAGAGTTTTCTGATAGGTCAGTGTCCTTCATGGGCTATTTTGGTGGTGCAAATTCACGCCTGCTGTCTGGGTGACACTGAGGTTGGCAGACCAGAATGCCAGACCCAAATTGGAAGAGAAAAGCCAGGTGAGGATTTCTGTACACGCTTGTGAATGGAAAGCCTGGAGGCCCATCAAAAAACACTGTCCTACTCTCAAAGCTAAAGAACTCATAAATATGTGACCCTGGACCACAAAACCAGTCAGAAGGGTTCATTTATTTATTTATTTTTAAATTAGATGTATACATCATCTGAATAAATAAGCTTTCCATTGATGTATGGTTTTTCTAGAATAGGACAATGTTTGGATGAGATAAAAAAAGAAAGAAAGAAAAGAATTGCCTTTAAAGTTGTCCAAATGAAGTTAGCAATGCATATTACTATTCAAAAATAAAATTTTGATATTTTTACAGGAGGTATATTTACAAAATATATTCATGGAATGGCATGTATATACACACACACACACACACCTAAAATGTATATAATTTATGCATTTTTAATTATATAAAGCGTTTAATTTTATATATATATATATATATATATATATATATATATATATATATATATATATATATATATATATATATATATATATATATATAAATAATCATTTCCTGACAGCCAAAAAGAAATTGTTTGCTTTAGACAAATGGGGTATTAAATTCTCAGTGTATTTTAAGGATGGCACCCTGTCCTGTAAATAGTGACTCATAGCTATGAAGGTGACCTGCAGATATCGCTCTCTTCATTAGAGCAATATGTATTTTAAAATGACTGAAGAAAATCAATAAACTGAAGTCATACTTCTGCATAATGTTTGCGCTGTGACAGCTGTGCTAGTTTTGTTGGCTGCTGGATTTTGGCTGGTTTGCCTTTACTGTGGAGCCTGTGGTGGTCTATGAACTTAAGGTGCACAAATGGGATTATATCAAAAATATAACCCAGTGCTAAGTGGACCCCTGTCCCAAATGGTGAACTGAAGAAGCCTTTGAGACATCCTTGAGGTCCACAAAGGCAATATAATATCCCCTCTGTCATTTTATGATTCAGAAGGATGCTCACTAAATAATTAGAAGTAAAAGCATTTAATTCACTCCATTGTTGCCAGAGAACAAGTTTGGTAGAGCTTGGCTGAGGATCGGCCATCCTCGCACCAAAAGCAAGACCAAGAGCTTCAGCATGATTTGGTAAAACTATAATGATGATATTTGGGTTGTTCAGTCCGTTTAAGAAAGAACGCACCTCTGAACAAAAGCAATGCGTTTTCTCTCCGTTTCCTGCATTGTGTTTCACCGCAGGAGATGTGGCGATGGCTTGTGGTATAAGGTCAGCTGGCGAGAGCTGTATCCTGACATCCCAATACCCACAAGGCCCAGCAACATGGCAAAGCGAGGTACAACGGGCCCCTCCCTCTGCAGGCCGGACCGCGCCGCTTGAGTCTAAAAGCAAAAGGTCAGAGGTCAGTGTTCATGGCCCTTCTATGAGCATGAGATGAGAGAAGATCCATCCAGGAAGTAGTTCTCAGAAACACTTGGTACATCAGACAAGTTTGAAAAGTATTAGTGAAATTCCTAGATCAAGATTAAGACCGGTAAGAAGCTTATCATGATAAACAAAAAAACGTGTGTGTGTGTGTGTGTGTGTGTGTGTATGTGTGTGTATATATATATATATATATATATATATATATATATATATATATATATAATTATAGTGCTTCTACTTTGAATCTTTCCTTGAAAAAGGAAAGAATCATTTTATATCATGTAAAAACATATTTGATGGAAACAAACACCAAAATGCCAAAGGAGATTAATTGCAGCTGAATCTGTTTCCAAAAATAGTAACAAAGTGAGATTTAGAGCAAGCATCTCATGTCATTGGGCTTGGTATCCAATTTTCTGTGGATACCACGATTCTGATCCAAAATCCCACAGTTAAACAACTGGAAGAATATTATCAGAATATTGCAAATATTGTATTTCAGTTTTTTTTTTAAATATATTATTATTGATTTTAAATCACGTAATAGTTAAACATTTGCTTTATAAATTAATAACAAATATTATTTGTATTTGTAAAAACTTAATACATTTTACTTGGTCTAATTTGCTCTGTTCTTTGCCTGCTTTACTGTTATTCATTTGTACCCTATATCTTTTACATGCTCAGTCACTTAAATTTTTTAATGTTTACTTGCATATCAAACTACAACCATTACAAAAAATACAACGCATACATGCTGGATGTTTGTTTATGGTCTAAGAGGTGCAAGGCCTTTTAAAAAAAAGAAAATTCATTAAAGAACACAGAAATTCTCTTTTAGGAGATTTTATTATAACAAAAGCATTTTTAGAATTTCAGACTCCATAGAAAATTTTTCTTGGAGTCCTAGAATCCCCATAAAACATGAATCAATACAATAAATTGTTTTATTGTGTTATTCTACAAAATATTTTTGCTAGAGTATGCTTTCTATAGACAAAGGTAATGTCACTAACTATCTTTCTGATATACTTAATGGATAAAAAAATATATAAACATGCATACATACACACAGTCAAACCATTAGGGGTTTGTAAGTGGTTTTGGACTAGCATTATTATATTTGCATAAACAGTAATCACCATTTTGGAGAACTGAGAACTCGTTTATTTTGCTCAGTTAGAAACTGGACACTCACCTGCAGGTATCGAATGTATCCAGGCGTCAGGAGAGGAATGCGGAAGAACATCTCAGCTGCCAGAGAAGCTCCCGTCCACACACACTCACACACACACACACACCAGACTGATCTGCCACTGCTCTTCAGACACTTGCAGACTTATAAAGCTTTGGGTGCTTATATAACTGGTCACGTGTCTCCATGAAATCCTGGCTATCTTTTTGTGAAGGGCCAGTGTGTGTGTACCCAATTCTTGGAAAAAAACCGGAGGGCAGATATTTCAGTTAAATTTACTGGTTTGGCCTACATAAATTGCAATTAGTAAATTGCATAAAATGCTGTTACTGTACTTGAGCCAACTTGAACTAACAAAAATATGTCATAAGAATATGTTGCTAATGTTCCCATTAAGTTATGTACACATCATTTCTCAATGTTATCTAAGAGTTCAAAATGTTGATTATTAAACATTTTACACATTTATTTTCTTGGTTATGCAAACATTAGAGAAGCATAGGAAAAGTTCAATTTGTTCACATTTATTTTCTTGGTTATGCCAACGTTAGAGAAACATAGGAAATGTTCAATTTGAAATTTTTCAAACGTAATGTTACTTTTGAATGTTTTAACATCAGTAATAACATTTAAAGAAAAAAACATTTCATGACCGATGAATAATTATATTTTTGTTATAATAGAACATTATTAAACACCTGACAACTTTGAACAAATGTTAATGTTACTGGAAGAACATTTGTTCATAACTTTGAGAGAACCTTAGCAGAACATTCTGAGCCAAAGTTCTGAAAACATTCGTTGTTAGCTGAGAGAAGCTTACTTTATCAGTTTATTTTCATTTTGGAGAACATTCTCACTTGTATGTCACTTGTAATTAATTTGTAAACGTGACGATTCTTTTGAAAGAATATTGAATGAGGTCTCAAATCATGTTTAACGTTTTATTTTAACCGAGGCCCACAGCTTCATCTTGGTGCCCCACATACCTCAGCTGACCCTGGATACAACTAATGAGTTTGGGGCACATCTTCTCTTATTGACAGGTATAATGCAGGGTTCCCAACTCTCACACATCTGGCGTGACACTCACGCTTTCAGCATCAATCTCACACTGAAGTCCAAGCGTGAGTGTCACGCCAGATGCGTGAGAATTGGCAACCCTAATGTGACGTCCCACCCTAATAATGGTTAAGCAGAGTCTAAACAATCTAAAGGCTAAATGATACTTTAAACAGTTCACAGAAGGGCAGCTTAGTACTGACAACTAGTCATGTTTGTGCCTCGTAGACTGGAAAATAACTCTCTGGACATCATAAACCCTGACCTAATGGACCACTGGAGCAAAAGAGAGGAACAAGAGGAAGAAATATAGGCTGTAAGAGAGAGAACAAAAGGGCTTAAAATCATAGGATAGCAAGTAAAAGAAACATGTACACACAGTATCACACTATCAATACAAACGTAACAATTTTTGGCCAATTGATATACAGGTATATACACACACACACACACACACACACACACACACACACACACACACACACACACACACACACACACACACGGGTACATATTCTGAAATATATGAAAATAATATAAAGAAAATAGTTGAGCAAATTATTTTCACGGTAAACAAATAAACAAAAAGCCAAGCCTGACTAAGCGACGATTGCAAATTTATTATTAATGAAGTAAACTTTAGCCATAAGAATTTTTTTTCGGCACAACCCATAGACCGTATAAAAAACAGGCGAAACCTTATTAATATTAATAATTAAGCTTTCACGCATTTGTTGTCCAACCCCATTGGTGACGTAAATATCATGCGCCAGAAACACGGTAAGACCCACTGAAAGTGGA
The DNA here is from genome assembly GCF_963082965.1 of Carassius carassius. Lineage (NCBI taxonomy): Eukaryota > Metazoa > Chordata > Actinopteri > Cypriniformes > Cyprinidae > Carassius > Carassius carassius. The sequence goes on along the minus strand of NC_081791.1, from coordinate 23,071,702 downwards.
ACGCGGGCCAGATTTGACATTTGAAGTAGAACCTAAAGCAGAATTTGTCAAGAAATCGTACAGATTGGAGACAAATATGAGTTTCCATTTCAGAGGTGACTCGGGATTATAACTGCGTGTTTCCTTCTCGGTATGTTTACGAGTGCCGCAGCATTTCTTGTGAAATCGAAACCTAAAATTTCACTTTGTTTTTATGTGCCACACAGTTAGGTTTCTAAGACCATTAACTGTAAAATCCCCCAATGAATCTGAACATTTACGTTACAGAAATGCGATAGTAAGGACGATAGATCTAGCTTAATCATTTTATGGCACATTTGAAGCCGAAATAGACAATATCTTCATATTGTTGGAGCAGCTGAATAAAGCTTAATATTTAATTATAGCTTAATTTTTATATAAAGGAAGAAATAAATGATAAATGCCCTGCTTGCTGCCTGCTTACTATTAATTCTACTTATAGTTAAAAGATTAATAGAATAAAAAAAAATCCAGCTCATCTTTATTCACTTATATGTATAGTTGACGTAGGTGAGAAACTGTACTCAATGTAAAACTATATTAGATCGCATGTATTTCATCATTATTATGTTTATATTTATGATCTTTTTAACTATTTTGAGATATTTTGTTTTCATAACGTTTTCTTTCAGACTTGTATAGAAATTATGCAACGTATCTAAGTGTTTATTTTATTCGAGTTTATCTGCTACTGTTAATCATAAGACGTTTTAGTAGTCTTATTCTGATGCGCAAGTGTCTGAAATTTCAGTTGCACTTACACCATACTTTCTATTTTATTCCTATCTCTATTCTGAAGGTTTCTATCAAGGGATTTGTTCATTTAACTTTTCTGCTTGTTGACATTTATAGAGTGTGATATATAGAGATAGCCAAAACCTCTCTGTTAAAACCTTTTATATCTAATGCCAACAAAATGAAACCAGAATATTGAACATGGCTTTTATCCGATGTTCAAATTTCAGTTCTGGAAATGCATACAAATTTAATTTGATAATGTCTTTTTTTTCATATATGAATTTGACATTTCAGAAACAAGTAATACTTAATGATCTGTAATTAAACTGGGAGAGTATGATGAGGTCTAAAAGAGTGTATATTTTGGGTGCTATAAGTGTTGTTTTATATATATATATATATATATATATATATATATATATATATAAACAACTCTTATAGCACTTTTATATATTAATAGGAATGTTAACCTAAAATCTTGATGTTATGTGTCATGTTATGCATCTTTGTTATACGTTTTAATCCACTGATGTTGTGTTTTTGAATGAGTGCAGGTTCTTGGAGCTCTTGAATTTAAGATGAAGAGAGGGGCACAACAAGCATTGGGCGAGCCTCTGAAGAAGAGGAAGGCTGTCCGTGAGGACTCCTCTGATGAAGATGAGGAGGAGTCTTCTCAAAGAACCACTAGTCAGGGTTAGAGAGGAGTTTCCTTACGACACTTTACACTGTTCACACGGCCATATTCTTTTGCTGGTATAAGTTTTTGTAAGCATATTTTTTTTTTCTTTTTTGGCTCCCAGACTCAAGTCAGAGCGAGTCTCTCAGCGATGTTGAAGATCACAAACCCAGTTTTTCCAGACCTTCTGATTCCCAGAATGCCGAGGGCAATGATGCCTCTGCCAAATTTCCCATGTATAACAGAGTCTCTCAGAAACTCATGGTAAAATATTCACCTCCTGTCATTCTTTTACTCATGCCTATGATTTAACACATATTAAAATGGTCTCCTCCTCTGTTTCCTTAAGGCCAAAATGGGTTTCAGAGAAGGCGAGGGTTTGGGAAAGTTCGGTCAAGGACGGAGAGAGATCGTAGAAGCATCCACCCAGCGTGGGAGGCGAGGTTTGGGTCTGACCCTGAAGGGCTTCCAGGGTGACCTGAACGTAGACTGGCAAGATGAGCCAGAGGTACAGCAACACTTCCAGAATGTTTCCTTAATGTTAAAACCAAAACAATAGTAGTCCAGGACCTTTATATCTCCCTTATTTCTCATTTTTACTCTCAGCCAAGTGCTATAGAATCAGTGACGTGGTTTCCAGAAAGTTCTCCAGAGATCCCAGATGCAGATGAGCTGCAGGATTGGATGACTTTGGGCCAGGTATTGCAGCACATATTACCTGATGAACTGAAAGGATTAGTTTAGTTCTTTTACTTTCTATGGTAAAAGTTGTTTTTGCTCAGCTGTTTGTTGTCTCTTGTTCACATGGGTCTACTGTGCAAACAGTGTTTTATAATAATTAGCTTTACTAATAAACCTTTGGATCTCATAATTGGCTTATATAATGATCAAATGTTTCACCAACTTCAAATATTGTATAATTCTTGTAAAGTTATTATTTGCTGGGTTTCCTTCCAGATTTTGTCGATTTTTGTATTTCCATCTTGTTTATGTGCATTTTGACATTTCACCTTAGTGTAGTGCATAAACACTGTTTCTATGTGCATTTAAATGCATATCAAGTACTGCCATTCATGTTTTCTCAAGTGAAATGTAAAATTTGCATAAAAACAATTTCGATTGAAACCCACTTCTTCATGCTGCTTTTATGACCTTAGTAGATTAAATTAAATATTTGTTCTTTTATAAATGAACTTCTCATACTGTAGTACTTTTTGACATTTTGCAAAAAAGACACAATTAAAAGGCAAAAGAAAAGTGACAAGTTTCATTCGTATAGTCTGTATTTATTTTTAGCTTATGTATAGGTAAACATTTATTTATAGTACAACCCGAATTCCGGAAAAGTTGGGACGTTTTTTAAATTTTAATAAAATGAAAACTAAAAGACTTTCAAATCACATGAGCCAATATTTTATTCACAATAGAACATAGATAACATAGCAAATGTTTAAACTGAGAAAGTTTACAATTTTATGCACAAAATGAGCTCATTTCAATTTTGATTTCTGCTACAGGTCTCAAAATAGTTGGGACGGGGCATGTTTACCATGGTGTAGCATCTCCTTTTCTTTTCAAAACAGTTTGAAGACGTCTGGGCATTGAGGCTATGAGTTGCTGGAGTTTTGCGGTTGGAATTTGGTCCCATTCTTGCCTTATATAGATTTCCAGCTGCTGAAGAGTTCGTGGTCGTCTTTGACGTATTTTTCGTTTAATGATGCGCCAAATGTTCTCTATAGGTGAAAGATCTGGACTGCAGGCAGGCCAGGTTAGCAACCGGACTCTTCTACGACGAAGCCATGCTGTTGTTATAGCTGCAGTATGTGGTTTTGCATTGTCCTGCTGAAATAAACAAGGCCTTCCCTGAAATAGACGTTGTTTGGAGGGAAGAATATGTTGCTCTAAAACCTTTATATACCTTTCAGCATTCACAGAGCCTTCCAAAACATGCAAGCTGCCCATACCGTATGCACTTATGCACCCCCATACCATCAGAGATGCTGGCTTTTGAACTGAACGCTGATAACATGCTGGAAGGTCTCCCTCCTCTTTAGCCCGGAGGACACGGCGTCCGTGATTTCCAACAAGAATGTCAAATTTGGACTCGTCTGACCATAAAACACTATTCCACTTTGAAATAGTCCATTTTAAATGAGCCTTGGCCCACAGGACACGACGGCACTTCTGGACCATGTTCACATATGGCTTCCTTTTTGCATGATAGAGCTTTAGTTGGCATCTGCTGATGGCACGGCGGATTGTGTTTACCGACAGTGGTTTCTGAAAGTATTCCTGGGCCCATTTAGTAATGTCATTGACACAATCATGCTGATGAGTGATGCAGTGTCGTCTGAGAGCCCGAAGACCACGGGCATCCAATAAAGGTCTCCGGCCTTGTCCCTTACGCACAGAGATTTCTCCAGTTTCTCTGAATCTTTTGATGATGTTATGCACTGTAGATGATGAGATTTGCAAAACCTTTGCAATTTGACGTTGAGGAACATTGTTTTTAAAGTTTTCCACAATTTTTTTACGCAGTCTTTCACAGATTGGAGAGCCTCTGCCCATCTTTACTTCTGAGAGACTCTGCTTCTCTAAGACAAAGCTTTTATAGCTAATCATGTTACAGACCTGATATCAATTAACTTAATTAATCACTAGATGTTCTCCCAGCTGAATCTTTTCAAAACTGCTTGCTTTTTTAGCCATTTGTTGCCCCCGTGCCAACTTTTTTGAGACCTGTAGCAGGCATTACATTTTAAATGAGCTAATTAAGTGGATAAAAGTGTAAAATTTCTCAGTTTAAACATTTGCTACGTTATCTATGTTCTATTGTGAATAAAATATTGGCTCATGTGATTTGAAATTCCTTTAGTTTTCATTTTATTAAAATTTAAAAAACGTCCCAACTTTTCCGGAATTCGGGTTGTATATTTATAGTCAAAATTTGTCAGTAGGTTAGTTGTGTATAGGTTTATACTGTTTTACTAAATTGTTGTATGTCTGTACTTATGTAGCACCGTGGTCCTGTGAGGCACTGTATGTCCACACATGTAGCTGAATGACAATAAAGCTCAACTTGAACTTGAAATTATAGACCTTACACATTAAAAAATTAATATAAATTCCCTTATGCTTTGTCAAAAGTTGGGGTTTAGTAAATCGTTTTTTTATGTTTTTTAAAGTAGTCTCTTTAGTGTAAAAATACACTAAAAACAGTAATACTGTGAAATCGTTTAAATTTAAAATACGGTTTACAAAGCTAAAGACTAGTTTTCAATGATCCTTCAAAAGTCATTCTAATATGGTGATTTGTTGCTGTTTTTTTATTTTATTATTATTCATGTAGAAAACAATTAAATGTTGCTTAATATTTTTGTATAGACTGATGGATTTATCATTCCTTGATGAATAAAAAAATCAGCATTTGTTTGAGAGAATATTTTTGTAAAATTATCTCCGTTCTCTTTTCTGATTATTTGGAAGTCTTTTCGTATTAAAAGTATAAATTTCAAATAAAAGTATTAATTTCTTTTACAAAAATCCTTTGAATGGTAGTGTACGTTCATATAAAACATTTTATTTATCAGCTTCCAATGTTTATATGTATGACTGTACCTTTGCTTATATTTTTAGAAAAAATTAAAAATTGATGATGAAACTGAATTTTGCTCAGAGAATCTACTGCATCTCCTTCTTCGCTGCAAAGTGAGTGTCAAACATCTCTTATGTTTATTCCCGTTCTTACATAAGACCAGACACATTGTGCTCTGTGTCCTGTAATAATGTAACATGCATTTCTTTTCAGACTGTGTTTGATGACTTAGAGGGCGAGGAGATGAGGCGAGCACGTACTCGATCAAACCCTTATGAAACGATCCGAGGGGCTTTTTTTCTCAACAGGTGGGTGGCGTCTCCACATGCATGTAATAACAGAAGCATATCTTTTCTAAATTTCTTTCTCTCTGTTTTGTCCTCAGAGCTGCTATGAAGATGGCGAACATGGATCATGTTTTTGACTATATGTTCACTAACCCAAAGGATTCTCAAGGGGTGAGACCACAGTCACACAAGCTAGATATATGTGCTGTGATTATGTTTTTGAACTGGATGTCTGTGTGCAGAGGCCCCAGACGCGTGATAAGGATGGTGAGTTGCTGTATTTTGGAGACGTGTGCGCAGGACCGGGAGGATTCTCCGAGTATGTGTTGTGGCGGCGGCGCTGGCATGCGAAAGGTTTTGGGATGACGCTCAAAGGAGGCAACGATTTCAAACTGGAAGATTTCTATGCTGCTCCCAGCGAGCTCTTTGAGGCCTACTATGGTATGAGTTTCAACCATTTAAACATGAAAAAACCAACAATTGAACATTTGTACTGTACTGTACTGAGAAATATTAATGTAATAATGTGATATAATGTAATACCTACACTACTGTTCAGAAGTTTGGAATAATTAAGATTTTTCAGATTTTTTATTTTTATTTTTTTTAAATAAGTCTCTTATGCTTAACAATACTACTTTTATATATGAATTTTGTGAAATATTATGACAATATAAAATAGCTGTTTTCTTTTTAATGTATTTCTTCAGTGTCACGTGATCCTTCAAATCGTTCATGATTGTTCTGGTATGCTGATTTATTGGTGCTTAATTATTATTGGTACTTAATGGTTCTTCTTCTTATTATTAAATATTTTGAGCTTTTGCTTCTTAATATTTCATATCAAATTTGGAAATCATGATAGAATAGAAAAAGACCATTTGAATTTGAGATAAAAAAATATTTTGTAGCGTAATTAATGTCATATTTGAACAATTTCATAATTTCAGGCGGCGGAGAGGAACGAACCAATGGGGGCGCTTCGCGCCCATTGGACGTCAGAGCGCGCCAAAATAGGCGTGGCTGGAACTATATAAGCCACCGCTTCGCCATAGGGATCAGATTTCATCTCCTTCAGCGATCTCACCTGCACTTCGCTGTCTTCTCCGGAGAAGCCTCTACACGCCGTCGAAAAGCCTCTCAGCGGGATAGCACTGCAACGCAGATCTGAGGACGTCGGCTCGTGCTTCATCTCGATGCCGCCTTCAGCACTCGCTTCCTGCTGCGCCATCCGGCGTGACTATATCCTTTATAAAGCTAGTGTGTTTGCCGCTGCATCACACTTTTTTCTCCAAAATTCGAGGCGTTGTTTCAAATGCCTCGGGCCTGCGCTTCCTGCCGAGGCCCTCTGCCCAGCGAGGACCGCCACATCCTCTGTGTCTCCTGCCTGGGCCGCGAGCATGCTGAGAACGCACTCTCCAAGGGCGGCTGCCCTGAGTGCGACAACATGGCTATATCGACCCTGCGGGCTCGATTAGCTCAAACCAGCCACGATGCTCCACCCGCTCCGCCTCTTCTCTCTCAAGTGCCGTGTAAGAAACGTCGCGATCAGAGAATGCCTGAGCACACTGCTACACGCGAGCTCACGCCGGAACACTCCCCGCGTGCCTCGCCCGCTCTCTCTCCTTCGCCTGTCCTCTTCGTGGACGAGCAGCGCCAGTCTCTGCTCACCAGCGCCCCCTTCTCCTTCGGAGTGCCTGAGGTGGAAGAGGACAGACACGACAGCCTTTCTCTCGCCGCGTCCAGTAGTGAGGAATGGTCGGGCTCCATTGCGGACCCCCCCCCCCTCTACAGCCCCCAGCTGCACCGGACAACGCGCTGATATCGACGCGGAGCTTACTCGCGTGCTTACAAGGGCTGTCAGCGACCTTCAGCTCGACTGGTCTCCTCCAGACGAGCCCGCTAAAAGCAGGCTGGACGAATGGTTCTTGCAGGGGCGCCCTTCGGCCCCTCCGCAAAGAAACGCCCCCTTCTTCCCGGAAGTTCACGATGAACTCACGAAGTCGTGGAAAGCCCCATTCTCCGCACGCTTGAAAACTTCTGTCTCGTCAGCGCTCTCCTCTGTCGACGGCGCCCGAGACCATGGTTACGAGAGCCTCCCCCCTCTCGAGGAGGCAATTGCTGCACACCTCTGCCCGCCCTCAGCCGCAGGATGGCGGTCGAAGCCTGTGCATCCATCCAAACTGTGCCGCACCACCTCAGCTCTCGCTGGCCGAGCATACACCTCCGCTGGTCAAGCTGCTTCGGCTCTACACACCATGGCTGTGCTGCAGGTTTTTCAGGCCAGACTTCTCCGTAACCTGGACGAGTCTGCCCCAGATACCTATGACTTTAAAGATCTCCGCAGCGCTACTGATCTAGCCCTGCGTGCGACAAAGACCACAGCACAAGCGATCGGCCGAAGCATGGCAAGCCTCGCTGTTTTAGAGCGACACCTCTGGCTCACGCTCACGGAGATGAAAGACGCCGACAAATCCGCCTTTCTTGACTCTCCTATCTCGCCTTCCGGCCTCTTTGGCCAGTCGGTTAAGTCTCGAGACTTACAGTCTCGCCCAGCGACCAAAACCCAGCACCGCTCTTGCTCTACGAGCCGCAAACCGTCAGAGAGACGGGGACCTCGGCCCAGGATTGTGCTGAAACCCGAGCCTCCGAAGCCCTCCTGACCTTCGTGCTGAAAAGACCGTTGTTAAGTCCCGCTGCGGCCGGACCACCACACAAGAAACCTCACATACTTCCTCCAATCCCCTCACTAAAGGCGGTTGGAGATGTCTATACTGCAGTAAACGAGCCTGTTACAATGCACGCACGCCTGCACACAAACGCTGTTTTCACGGCGACCTCAATAAAGCACAAAAAGAGCTTTTTCTATGTAGGCAGTGTGCCCACTACACAGTACTCACCCCCTACATGTATACACACTCCCCCAAGTGTCACAAAAACACACTCGGGTCCCCTTTCATGCCCACCTTCCCGCTCGCGCCGGAGGTGCTCTAAATGTAGCGCGCGTGCCCACTTCTCAGTGCGCAACCCTACAAATAAGCGCTGTCACCACAGTGTCCCAAGCACAGCATACTCGAGCTACTGGTCCCCTCATAACAGGCGGCCAGTGCCCGAAGCACATTCAACCCATAGCCGCACGAGCCGCTGCATGGCAGGCCATCCCCGGCATATCAAATTGGGTTTTGAATATAATAAAACGAGGTTACTCGCTCCAGTTTGCTCGCAGACCGCAGCGCTTTCGCGCCGTGGTCGAAAACGAAAGTGAAAAACGAAATGACACATGTCCTTCGCGCCGAACTGATAAACCTTCTTGCAAAAGGGGCGATAGAAACTGACCCCCCTGCGCAGCGCGAGTCAGGCTTTTACAGCCGCTACTTCCTCGTACCAAAAAAGGATGGCGGTCTCAGACCCATCCTAGATCTCAGACGTTTGAACAAAGCGCTTATGGCGCGATCGTTCAAAATGTTAACTACCAAACAAATACTCGTGCAAATTCGCCCGAGGGATTGGTTTTTCTCAGTGGATCTGAAAGACGCTTACTTTCACATTCAAATAGCACCTCATCACAGGCCATTCTTGAGATTCGCCTTCGAGGGGCAGACTTATCAGTACATGGTTCTTCCATTCGGCCTCTCCGTAGCGCCCCGTACGTTTACACGGTGCATGGATGCCGTTCTCGCACCCCTGAGAATGCGGGGAGTGCGAGTATTGAACTACCTCGACGACTGGCTAGTTTTAGCCCATTCCGAGGAACTACTGACGACACACAGATCCTGGATCCTCAGCCATTTAGAATGCCTGGGTCTCACGATCAACACTGTCAAGAGCGCTCTGTCTCCCAGCCAGAGGATTTCCTTTTTGGGGATAGACATAGACTCTGTGACGTGTACAGCGTGTCTGACGTCACAGCGCGACCGGTGGGAAGAGCCCGGAGCGACTGTGGTCGAGCCCGGAGCGACTGTTACACATAAACTGTCTGGAGATGATAGCGGTCGAACTATCCCTGAAAGCTTTCCTCCCATTTTTAAAGGGCCACCACGTTCTGGTCAGATCAGACAGCATGTCAGTGGTGGCCTACATAAATCGCCAGGGTGGTGTCAGGTCAAAAACCTTGCACACCCTGACCGAACGTCTTCTGACATGGGCACATTACAATCTGCGCTCGCTAAAGGCAGCGCATGTACCTGGCATCCTGAACCGGGCCCGGACATGCTTTCCAGGGCGAATGTTCCCCCTGGGGAGTGGTCTCTTCACCCACAAACGGTTCAGTTGATGTGGAGCATCTTCGGCAGGGCAGAGGTCGACCTCTTCGCCTCAGAAGACAACGCTCATTGCCCAATATATTTTTCAAAGAGCAGGGACGCGCTGGCCCTCGATTGGCCCAGACGCCCGCTTTATGCCTTCCCACCGGTCGCGATGCTACCGCAGGTCATCGATCGGGTCAGGAAGAGCAGATGTGCTATGCTGCTAGTAGCCCCACTCTGGACGACCCAACCTTGGTTCTCCGAGCTGATGCAGCGGTCCAGTACAGCCCCATGGCCAATACCGCTGCGGAAAGATCTCCTCACGCAGCTGAAGGGCGCGCTCTGGCATCCCCACCCCGAACTTTGGGCCCTTCATGTATGGCCCCTCAACGGGTACCCGGGAACCTCCCTGAGGGAGTGTTAAAGACCATTACGGAAGCCAGAGCGCCCTCAACCAGGCGCCTTTACGCGCAGAAATGGTCAGTGTTCTCCACCTGGTGCGGGACACGGAACCTAGACCCTCACTTATGTGACGTGACGGAGATACTCTCCTTCCTACAGGAGCGTTTAGATGCGGGCAGATCCCCGTCTACGCTCAAAGTGTATGTGGCAGCCATTGCAGCTTCTCATGCTCCGGTGGCCGGCCTATCACTGGGAAAAAACAAACTGGTCATTCGTTTCCTTAAGGGAGCTCGTCGGATGAACCCTCCCCGACCTGTCTACGGTCCTAGAGGCCTTAAAGGGCCCCCCTTTTGAACCGCTTCAGTCTGTCGATATGAAGCTTCTTTCGTTCAAAACCGCTTTTCTACTGGCTCTGGCCTCAGTCAAGCGAGTGGGGGATTTACATGCGCTATCTGTAAGCGCTGACTGTCTCGAGTTTGGGCCTAATGACTCCAGAGTCATTCTCAGACCAAGACACGGCTATGTCCCCAAGGTGCTCTCAACACCGTTCAGAGCACAGGTCATCTCGCTGTCAGCCCTTTCCTCGCAAAGCGACGAAAGCAACGCGAGCTTCATCTGCCCCGTCAGGGCTCTCAAAACCTATATTGCGCGCTCCGCCTCATTCAGGAGGTCGGACCAGCTCTTCATATGCTTTGGTGGGCGCACCCGAGGTCTCGCCACCACGAAGCAGAGCCTATCGCGATGGATAGTAGACACTATCTCGCTGGCTTACAAATCTAAAGGCCTTCACTGCCCGTTCGGCATCAGAGCCCATTCCACCCGAGGTATGGCCTCGTCATGGGCGTGGTACTGCGGGATACCACTGGATGATATCAGTGCGGCGGCAGGCTGGGCCTCTCCGTCCACATTTATTAGATTCTATAATCTGCAAGTCCCTGCCCTGCAGGCCAGGGTACTTTCTATATAGACGTGCTAAGCCTTATCACGTCCCCCTTTTTTCGTTTCCTATATAAAGCTCACTAAGGTTGGCTGTTGGGACTGGGATTTCTCCTGCTATAAAGCCCCGGGCTCTCGCCTCGGGCTGTGACAGGTCGAAGTTCCCGAGCACGCACTGCGTTTTACATTGTGTTCCCATAGCGTAAGCTAGCTTACGCAGTACGAGAGTACTCTCGAAAGGGAACGTACTCGGTTACTAACGTAACCTCGGTTCCCTGAGATGAGGGAACGAGTACTGCGTAACCTGCCGTGCTATGTGCTCGGACCGGGTGATCGCTTCAGTCGATTTAAAACCTGATCCCTATGGCGAAGCGGTGGCTTATATAGTTCCAGCCACGCCTATTTTGGCGCGCTCTGACGTCCAATGGGCGCGAAGCGCCCCCATTGGTTCGTTCCTCTCCGCCGCCTCACCATAGGTTGCTGCAGTTGCCACAGCACAGCCAATAAGCGCGCGAGCCGCTTCACTTAGGTCTGCTGTGCTGCAGCACTGCGTTTTACATTATTTAAAAATTAAGGATAATTTTTGGCTTCATATTCTCGAGAAAAGGGGACCTTTTCCCATAGCGTAAGCTAGCTTACGCAGTACTCGTTCCCTCATCTCAGGGAACCGAGGTTACGTTAGTAACCGAGTACGTTCTTGAGCATAAAATCAGCATATTAAAATTATTTCTGATGGATCATGTGAAGAACTGAAGACTGGAGTAATGATGCTGAAAATAACCAGCTTTACCATCATAGGAATAAAAATATATTAAAATAGAAATCAGTTATATTATATTGTAATAATATTTAACAGTATTACAGTTTTTACTCTTTTTACCTATCATGTAAATGCAGCCTTGGTGACTCTTTTAACCACTTTAAAATTGGTTATTATTTCAATTCCACTTACCCCGGTGATGGAAATGTTTAATCTAGTAATAGAAAAAAAAAAAAGTAAATTAAAATATGAGTTTCTTTTGATTTTCTCACTACCGGTGTTTCAGGTGAGGGTGGGATTGATGGCGATGGTGACATCACGCGTCCGGAAAACATCACTGCATTTCGTAACTTTGTCTTAGACAGCACTGAAGGGCGGGGCCTGCACTTCTTAATGGCAGATGGAGTAAGACATGCTCTTCTCTGATTGGTTAAAATATGAATATTGCTGGTGTGTGATTGGTCGATATATTATGATGGTGTGTTGCTTGTCAGGGTTTTTCTGTGGAGGGCCAAGAGAACATTCAGGAGATCCTGAGTAAACAGCTCCTTCTGTGTCAGTTCCTCACTGCCATGTCTGTCGTCAGACCAGGTATCTTCTGCGATTTTGTTTGTATGCATGTAAAAAATAGGTACACTTAGAAAAGCTCAACAATCTTAACATCTCTTGTTTTCATGGGCCTTCAGTTGTTTGGACTTCTTGCATATGATTTGGCCATTTTCTTATTGGAAGATGCGTAGTCTTCCTGGTTAAATCACTCAAAATCCTTGTTTTCCTTGAGGATGTTTTTCATTTTCACTCAGTCTGTTTTTTTCTTCCTCTTTGCGAGTCTTCATTCCCTTAATGTTGAAGAAGTATCATTAAAGCTTGATCATGCTCTGCTCTAGGGACGATCAACATCAATAGTGCGTCCTCCATCTCTGTCATGACACACAGTATCCTCTTTTGGGTTACCATAGCTCTCACAGTCCCAGACATTCAGTTTTGGAGGACAGCCAGTTCTTTAACAGCGGTTCCAAATGATTTCATCTCTTTAATGATGTCTCTCTCAAGGCTTTGAAGATTATTTAATGCTCTTTCTTGCCTTGGTATTATTGTACAGCCTTGTCTCAGATCTGTTTGGATTTTATCTGGGGGTGCGCCCAGACACGAGTCTATTTATTCTGAAATCCTGTAATTAGGAACGTTATTATGTGACTACTGTATGTGAGAGAAGACTTGGCTACTTGAGAGCTAATTTTAGGTGTATCAAATCAATGGTAATACGTTTTATGGTTCTAGCATTGAAGAGCCATATTTTAAAACTTCTCTAGAATACATTGTTTTTCTTTTTCTGAAGTCCACCTTTTCAGTCAAAAAGATTCTCTTACCTTTTTATTTTAATAGGGTTTTTTTTTGTTACTGTGCTTTTAAGATTATGTAAATGACTTATGTTGTGATTGGTTGTTTTCTAATTTATGGTCACTTTTGCTTCCATTTCTCACAAAATCTTGTGTTTTACAGGTGGCCATTTTGTGTGTAAGACGTTTGACCTGTTCACACCGTTCAGTGTGGGCTTGATTTATTTGGTGTACCTCTGCTTTGAGAGGGTCTCGCTCTTCAAACCCGTCACCAGCCGGCCTGCCAATTCAGAGAGGTGTGTGTTCATTGTCCATTACTCATTTTGAAAGAGTGAGAGACCTTTGGGGATATGAGAGAGCTGCTGGCAGTGGACACTGAAACTATACCTTTATACTTTATTTTCACAGGATGAATTTTGAGTGTATCACGGCTTCCGAAAAATATTGACTGTTTTTTTTTAACATTGGTAATAAATTAATATTTCTTGAGCATCAAATCAGTATATTAGAATGATTTCTGAAGGATCATGTGACACTGCAGACTGGGGCAATGATGCTGAAAATTCAGCTTTGGATGACAAGAATAAATTGTAAAATATATTATAACATATATAGAAAATAGTTATTTTTATATCATTTATAATTAAATAAATGCAGCGTTAGTGAGCTCGAGAAGCCTTTTTCAACATAAAAACCCTATTTATTCGAAGAATTTCACTAGTAGTGTGTGAATATTATTATTATTATTTTTTATAATCAGTTATTTTTGTACTGGGTCTTTTTTTTAATAATAAGACTATAAAATAATAATTTAACCCTACTTATTAATGCACATCCCTGATTATATTACGCATGCTGTTATTATTGTTAAAAATCATTATTGGTTAATGAGCATGTGGTACTGATTTTCAATGTCGGTCTGCATGCAGATATGTGGTGTGCAAGAGTTTAAAGCCAGGCACTGATGCTGTCAGAGAATATATGTTCACCCTCAACCTGAAACTGAATCAGTTTCGACACTCAGACAGAGACGTTACCGAAGTCGTCCCTCTGGACATCATTAAAGGAGACACTGACTTCTTCCAATTCATGATCAACTCCAACGAAAGGTATCTTCATCGCCTCTTTTGTCTCGCTCTCTCGATGCATTCATTCATTCTTAGGTTTATTTATTGAACTCTGATCCCTTGTTTTGCAGCCATTGTGCAGTACAGATAAAAGCGCTGGGTAAGATCCACGCATACGTCAGAGATACGTGAGTCACACATTCTTCCTCTGGTGTGTTTCAGGGCATTCATCTCATACTCTCTTTTATTTGTTTGTGCGCACGTGCCTGAGTCTGTATGAGGGTCATTGACAAGGCTGTGTGTCTTTCTAGGACACTGTTTGAGGCCAAGCAAGCAGACATCCGCAAAGAATGTCTCAAACTGTGGGGGGTGAGTCCAAAAACTATAGCCACGAGCTTCATAGTGGACTGAGGTTTAGTTTAGTGCTTTGTGGTCCTGTTTGAAAGATTTAAATAACATTGTTTTGCATGGTTATCTGTAAGGAGAAAATGATGCTCATTTGAATGATTGAGACCTTGAACCTCTTTATCTTTGTGCAGATTCCTGATAAAGCCAGAGTCACTCCTTCAACATCAGATCCGAAAACAAAGTTCTATGAGCTTGTGAAGGTAAGAGTATGTGTGGGCTTTGAAAAGTTAGCTAGGAATGTGGTAATGCTCTTGTGGACGTGATGTTCTATAATAGAAGAGCTAAGTGGGTGAAGCAAATGGAGCCTATAATGTCAGGGTCATAATTCACCTTAAAAAAAAAAAAACATTCCAAATTAACAAAAACTTTTTCAAACTTTTTTTTGGATGTTTTCCAGTGAGATTATTGATTATATTATTTAAATTGTAAAATTTGATACTGTAAAGAAAATGTACTGTACAAGTTTGTTTTGTTTTATTTAAAATAAATGTTTTACAAAAAAAAGGAATCTAAAGTAGCTGTAAAATCAAATGATACTGTATATGATAAATTACATAAAGTGAGTTATGTTCCAAATTTGAAGTTGATATCACAAAAATCTCTTCCTGAGTTGTTTTTTTTTTCTGTCACAGTATTTCTTCTATCACTAAATAGTCACTAAATGTAACACTAAGTGTACTGTAAAAATTAGAAAAAAGGTTTGGTTATAAAATATTTTTTAAAAAATAGTAAATTTTGTAATATGACACGTGATGGGAGGAGCCTGGTAAATTGATTTTAAGTGCCATTTCTATGGTTAAACAATGCTCAACTTTAAATTGGGTTCCACAGGATGAATTATGAGTCTTTAGGCTTTTTAAATGATATATAACTTGGAATAATTACATAAATGTGTGATAAGAAAAAAAAAGGTTATAAAAAAACAGTGCCAAGCTGACAATTAACAGTTTAAAATAAAGTTTATTTTTTATATAAATAAACTTTAACTATATTTCTCTGCTTACTGTCTTTTTATGTCAGGGCTCAGATATGGACAGTTTTAATTCCAGACCAACTGCACTGAACTCAGGAAATCTGGAAAAACTACAGCACGTACTGGACTACAGGTGCATTGTGGGAGGAGGAGAGCAGCTCTTTCTCCTGGGACTTGGGGTAAGGAATATGTCTGTGTCTATGAATGTTATATTTATATAGCCTATATTTATATTGTGTTGTGTTGATGTATATCCTTATATACTACTTAAAGAGTGAAAAACCTAAACTGTGGGTGTATGCAGAGATCTCAGATCTACACGTGGGACGGCAGAGCCCCGTTACGCTGGAAGAAGCTGGAGAACTTCAAACTGGAGCTGCCCAGAGACACACTACTGAGCGCAGAGATCGTCCAGGAGCTGAAGGGAGAGGTGAACAGAGAGAATTAGTGTTGAGAGATAATTATTTAATGACAGCTTTACATTAATACTGTAAGGGGAAAGAGATTGTGTTATTTCAGTATGCTTTTTGTTAGAAGTTTTATTTTGAGTCTGTGCTTGTAGGGAAAAGCCCAGAGAAGAATCAACGCTGTGCACGTTCTTGATGCTCTTGTTCTCAACGGCACTGACGTCAGACATCAGCACTTTAACCAGAGGTCTTTGACTGAACCTATTCCCAAATTATTACATATAGAATTAATTTTTTATATATATTTTTCCTGTCTTTCACTAACTACAAAATCAAAAAAGAGGAGTTTTTCATTAAGAAGTTATTTTATTAATCAGGTTTATAAAGTGCAATCTTTCCACCAAGATACAGTTTGTGTCATGTAAACAATAACGGAATATTTCTGTGCATTGCTGTTTTGATTTAAATACATTGCTGTAATTCATTATTATTTAAAATACTTCAAAAGTTCTTAAACTTGAGTATAAAGTCCTAAATTCATAAAGTCATGGAATTAATATCGGCATGCACTGCAAACTTTTGTTTTCCAGTATAAATATCTGAGCATCCTTAAATCAACATTTACTTGAGATGCAAATTGAAGATCTGATGCAGTGTTTTCTGAGAAATGTAACAAAATTGAGCTTATGCTTAAAACGAGAACAAATATCTGTCAATGGGTAATGGGACTGTACAATTAATCAAAACACCTCCAGCGATTATGAAAATACATTAATCTAGTTATTTTAAATGATTATTGTGCCCCAGGCATTTTCAGCAGTGTGCTTTTGCACCTCCATATAAGCCCAATTTTATGTGCAAATCAGTAAAATCGTGTAACGTGACTTTTGCAAAATGGAACGAGCTTGATTTATTTAGGTTAATTAGATGTATTCATGTTTTTAACAGCACTAAAAAGAACTTGCTCTGGTCCTCAGGAGGAGGCTCCTGCTGCCAACTGTTTGCTTAATATTAATCCAACAACAAAAGACAGAAAAAATCATTCACTGCTCTTGACTGAAGGACTTTTTGTAGCTTTAATAAGAAGCATAGGAAGTTTAATTCTTACAACGAAGACTATGTTGTTTATTGGAAATTATATGTATTGATCGCTATCTTTAAATAAATCATTCATTTAAAGTTTTGTTTATGTAGCCTACTCATAATCATGTTAAATAATTGTGATTACAGTATTGACCAAAATAAATGTGTTTATGATTTTGTCATAATCGAGTAGCCCTTGTCTTTTGACAGATATTTGTTTTTGTTTTATTCATAAACTCGCTTCGTCTTGATCAGTTTCTCCACAAATAAGCTTTTAGTTTTTTTAATAGATATGATTGGTGTTTTGACCTCACAAATCAGAAAAAAAAAGAATCTTGTTCTTGGTGCAGAATCCAGATGGCCGAGAAGTTTGTGAAAGCTGTGTCCAAACCCAGCAGGCCAGACATGAACCCCATCCGGTAATATTCCTTTCTCTTTGCGGTTGTGCTAATTGCATGTCAGTGACAGCCCTGGGGGCCAGGAAGTCCTGTGAACACCGGAGGGTGCAGTATGCCAGATTAATGAAGATACTGTGTTTTACTAGAGCCTAGACAGGATCTTTCATGTTTATGATGATACTGCAAATCAGTCCGCTTGCTGTTTCAGCCACATTCATTCATTCATTCATTCTCTCTCTGTTTTTTAGAGTAAAGGAAGTCTATAGGTTAGAAGAGATGGAGAAGATCTTTGTGAGGTGCGTTTAACCACAGCATGTAGATTATAAAAAAATATATATATTAGATATTTTAATTGTTTCCCTCAGGTTGGAAATGAAGGTAACCAAGAGTTCAGGAGGGATGCCAAGACTGTCGTACACAGGCAGAGATGACCGTCACTTCCTCCCTAGCGGCCTTTATATCGTCAAAACAGTGAATGGTGAGAGAGAGAGAAAGGCGAAGTAACTGGATAAAATCTAGTGAGGTGCCTTGTTAAAGTCTGTCTCTTTTTGACAGACCCATGGACCATGGCGTTCAGCAAAAGCTCTAAAAGAAAGTTTTTCTACAATAAGCAGACCAAAGAATCAACTTATGAACTGCCACCTGGTTCTGTGGCACCTTTCCAGTAAGTATAATGTGCCAGCATGTAGCAATCCTGCATGACTGGCTCTATAATGGCAACCAATTTTGGATTGAAGCCCCTGAGCAAGAAAAATTGCATTATATAGCTAATATTTTCAAGAAGATTTTGCATAATCTGCTCTGCTCATAATTCTGCTCTCATTTGGTGCTCAAGAAATATTTCTTATTATCATCAACGTTGAAAACATTGGATATGTTGTTAACAGTTAATATTTTTGTGTAAACTATGATGCAGGATTCTTTAATTAAGTTCAAAAGTATTAATTGCTTAAAAAAATTGTACCGACCCCAACTTGTGTGTAATGTAATGCACTCTCATTCATAGATCACCTGTATGCTTTCTTACTTCATAACTTTTTCTAAAACGTGTTTCTCTCTTTTCTCCTGTTTCTCAGTGCATGTCATCAAGACAGGCTGTTTTGGGCTTGGGAGGAGGGCGTCCGAGTTCATGACTCCCAGACACGGGTCAACCCTGACAAACTGTCTAAAGAAGACGTGCTTTCCTTTATCCATCAGCACTGTCAACATTAAAAACACATGTACACATCACAATCATGCAGCACCACCGAACATAGCATATACTGTACGTTCTCCTCACCACCAGGGGGCACTGTAGCTTTCACCAGAATCTGCTGAGAAACATTCAATCCCGGTTTCTACACACTTCAAGGCTCTCTCCAAAATAGCCCATGTGAGTTATACGACAGGCCGTGTTGGTGCTCGGTGGTGTTTATCTGCGTGTGTCCATTATCTTCTGAGGAGAAAGAAACTCTTGTCCACATGTTTTTCTCCTGAACTTCAAAACTTACTTCCTCACATGAATTATTCCTCCACCCATCGATCAGATGTATAGCTGCAGATTCTATTCATCAGTGCACACCGTTAGATAACCATGTAAAACAGCATGACAGTGTGCATTCGCTCTACTGTGTGCATGTGTTGCCTTGTTTTGCTCAATTCGTTTTTTCATTGTTCAAAAACATTAGACTGGGTATTACTTGGCATTTCTGGTGGTTCTGGAAAAGTATTTGAATTTTAAACCTGTTCGTGATGTTGATTACATTAAACCACTGAGGAAGTTTATTCCTTGAGTAATCGTGGTCCACTTCATCATTTGTCTCTATTGGGTTTAATGTCACAATGAAATGGAAGCAGTGACAGCTGTTTTTGTGCATGTGAAAAAGAAAAAAAGAAGAGTGGTGGGACTACGTTCTTTTCATTGGTTGTTGATTGGATTTTGAGATGTGGGTGTGCCACTCAAAAGCGTTTTTTTTGTTGTTAACAAAAGCTGAGAGATCACGAAGAGCATAACACTTGAGTTTATGCTCCATTGTAGGAAAAGAAAACTCTGACTGAAGATTTGGAGCTGGGACCTCTGCTGATTTGTTTCTGCTTGATTGAGAATCCACACAATCTGGAAGAACAGACTGTCTGAATGAAGTGTTTGACCAATGAAAACTTACAAATGCAAGAAGAGAACTAGATATTTTTTATTTATTTTTACTTTGTTTCTTAGTCAGAACAGATTGGGTGAAATTTAGCTTTGCATCACTTGCTCATCAATGAATCCTTTGCAGTGAATGGGTACCGTCAGAATAAGAGTCTAAACAGCTGTCACAATAATTAGCAAGTAATCCACACAACTACAGTCCATCAATTAATGTCTTGTAAAGCAAAAAGCTGTGTTTGTAAGAAATACATATATGAAGATGTGAAAAAAATGATCTCGTTTTGAATCAGGAGAGAAATATTCACAGATCAAACACGGCTCACAAAAACTGTTCAAAATAAAATACACATTTTTCTTTAAACCTGTTCAGAAGAAGAAACATCATCATCTACATCTTGGATGGCCCGAGGGTGAGTAAATTCTGAACAAATTTAAATTTTGGGGAGATCTATTCCATTGTTTATTTAATCAAAAAAATGTCATGCTTTACAGTTGCACATAGTTTTGTGATGATACATGCATTTATACACTAGCGATTGGTGATATAGTATAAGTCACTTTTGTTGCAGTGCAATAATATAAATAAATAAAAAATTGTATTTTGTGGTTATGGGATTTGGGTGGTTTGGGTGGTTGCAGATATTCTGGTCCCTAGATGTCCCTTCTTTAATAATAAGTCCATGGGACCCCCCCCCCCCCCCATTTCATCCACCACCGGTCTGGTTGTGTTTTTCATGTCAAACGTAGTACTTTAAGCTTAGGAGTTTCTTCACATCTGAACCCCAGGTTTTATGATTCAGGACAGCGATGCTGCCTTCGCAGGAGGAGGGAAAGATGGAGCATTGTTAAGGCAGGTTCAATTTATTTTGTCATGTCATATTCAGTAGACTTTTATATCTGTATTTTGCATCTCTAGAACAACAATCCACGAACTGTCACCATGACTGACACATCACTAATGAGCATATTGTGTATATTCCTGTGTATTTTCATTTCTTCTCTGAAGCTGTAGGTTTCTGGCATCTCAAGGACAGTGGGACACAGGCGGTCTTTTGTATGCAGGTGTAATGAGAGTCGCCCACACCCTGTTTCCCTATCCATCTCTTGCATTGAGTTTGTGACTGGAAGGCTAAGCAGAGATTCACCTCAAAGGACAATTAAATTTCCCTTTAGATGGCTTCCGTTAGAGAGGTTCCTCTCAGCCGAGGGCTCACTTGCTCGGTAACCAAATGGGAACGTATACAAACTGTTTTTCCTCCCTCCCCATCTCCATTCACACACTCTCTTTCTTTTCTGGCCAAGAGGTTCAATGTGCCATCTCCCGAAGGCAATTGAGCAGCGCCGCAGCAGTACTGCCCATCACTAGCCGGTGGGGAAAGCATCCAGAGGATATAACCGTATTCTATCTACTCTGGGCACCAGAGTTTTATTAAAATTAAGGTTAAGTCTGGTCATTTCGAAGATGGCTGGAAACTCAAATTAAATTGACCGAAGGGGATTTAATTACAAAAAAAAAGAATAAAAATACCATGACACTAGCAAGGCTTTGATTCGAAAGTGGCACTAATATATATATATATATATATATATATATATATACACACACACACACACACACACACATACATATTTAGAGATGTTCTATAATATTACCATAGAAGTTGCAACATGGTATCATAGTAATGATATGTTTTTTATAAATATGTTATTATTATTTTATGATAATGCATAGTCCACAGTTGGTTATTTGTTAGTTTACCATGTTTGGGCAATGTAAGTGCATTTAGACATTTGAATCAGTCATTTTGAAAGTTTAAATGTTTGGTAAACTTCTCTTTACGAAAAGCATTGTAGTGGTATATCCTGCTATGGTAATGATAATATTTTGTAATGTGACTGATATATATCAAGTTACTAAGATTTCCTAATTTTTATTCATGTCATTCCATTTTAAGTAGTTTAGACTGTATTTTTGAGCAACTTAAGCCAAGATTTAATCATATGATACCATATATATATATATATATATATATATATATATATATATATATATATATATATATATATATATATATACACAACATACTGATGTGTCAGCAAAACAATAGCCTACTAATTGATAAAAATAGAAAACATTTGTGTTTTTGGTAAATTTAGACAGCATTTATAAACATCATAGATGGGCTTAGATGTTTAAATCGAGCATTTGATGAGCAAAAATGCTGTTTATGCAGACAGCTCACTACATTTTGAGACCGCCATAATGCTTTTCGATTTATCAGCAGATTCAGAACTCGTGTATTGACTTGTGGTGCTGAAGAGTAGGCTACTTGAGTATTTTTGCTATTTATATTGCGCAACATCGACGTTTAACCACAGCTCAGCCGGATTTTAAAAGCCGTGGGCTTTTGGAGGACTGAATATTTGAAAATAGTTTCCCCACTTTCCCCAATAGATTAAACGTCCTCAAAGGTTTCAGATCCATATCTGACACCACGCCTCATAAATATTGGATGGCTTCTGTAATATTAACAATTGATGTCCTCAGTTTAAGTTTTCAAAGCGGAGTCGGAGTGTTCTCGCTGAGGGAGGGCAAGAGGAGGTCCAGTCAGACTCTACCTGCCGATCAAACGCGCGCTGTCTCCTCAGGTGCGCGAGGGGGTCAGACTCAAACGGACCGACGATGCTCGCTCTGCCAAAATTGTAAGGAAAGCCAGATTTCTGCGCCGGTTTGCTGGGTTATATTAAACGTGTGACGCCTGAGACGAGTGAGACACAGGTTTTGGAGTCATTTGAAGACTTATCTCAAACTCCAGAGGAGCTGCAATGGCATCGATCGGGGAGTTTGATCCGTTAAACAGCAGCGTACCTGCCACCAAAATAGAGATTACCGTCTCGTGCAGGTAAGAGCGAATATATCTTATTATAATATCCATAATTCGGTACGTCTTAAAAGCGGTGTGTCTTTTCTCTCTTTGCTTTCGCTGTGAAGGTTTTTTTTTCGTTGGAAAAATGTTAGTAACTATTCAAATGCGTTTGAATTTGGCCATTTAGAAGATGTCAATATACCAAGTGTCTTAAAAAAATACACAAAGCAGCGACTGAGGAGTTGAGCAAAAAAATAAAGTATTGGAAATGAGGAGTAGACTATGCATTTGCGAGACACGTATCATTCTTGCTTGAGGGGAATTTGAGTTTCGTATAAATACCATGGTACATGAATATGGTAATCTTTCAGCACCGTGTTAGGCTATATAGGGCAGCAACAACCATACTCTTACAAAACAGTACTGTGGCAGTACTATGGTACAGTCAGGTAATACCATGATACATGTCAGAAAAACGTGTCAGTACCATGTTACTTCTTCTTTTACATAACCAATAAAAGGGACATGTCCAATATTCAAAATAGTGGTCACTCCATTTTCCGTCCATGTTCCATGTCATTAACTTTGACATATGGTCAATTTAGAATTTTTGATTAGGTCTATATATAGATGCTATATATTGACAGCCATGGGATTACCACATTTTATTTTTTGTAAGGGTTTTAGGTGAATCTGTTTGTCTGAGTCGTCTGTTTGCATTCATGACTTGCATGCTGTGTCTCAAAATCTAGTTCCCTATGTAGACAGCATTTTTTGGCATTGTGCGTAGGTGCATTTCGACCGCCTTTCTTGGTCATATGTGATTTGTGGAGTTAGATGTCATAATTATGTTGATCTTTGAGTCATATTTCATTTTTGTTGTCTATTTTTGCTTAACTTTCATGTTGAAAATAGCTCGTCATTTTCTTCTGCTGCACGTCAAGTCTTTGCTGCCAGAAGAAATTATTGTTTAGAGGCATGTTTAGAGTATTTTGCATTTTATGATTTTTTGCCTTTCATAGAATGTAAATTAAACAAACAGTTATAAAATTCAAAAAACAGTTTAATCTGTGTTAATAAAGGGCAACCTTTTTCAATGCCTGGCTGACCTCTTCCCTTGCTGTGTCCCTCTGGACCGTTCTCTCCTTGTTGGACAGACACCACTGGCAACAAACAACAGCACAGACTCTTTCCTGAATAATGAATGTGTTGACTGCTGATGCTGTCTGTGTGTTTGCATAAAGCCTTCACTTCAGACACTGCTTGCCCAAATATCCAAGGGAGGTCTCTTTATACATGAGACACATCTGCGGCTGCCAGGCTCTGCCCGCTGAGCCTTCAGCGGTAATTTGGCTGAGGTGGAAGATGGGGGCAAGAAAATAGAGCAAGTGGTACCTCATGGTACATATTTCATAGTAGCCTACTGGGATATGAATGCAACAGATCAGGATTTATGAAAAATGAAATACAGCAACGAAATAAACTCCGCTTCTAGATGCCCAGTGGGTTTCTGCTTCACTTTGAGGCAGTGTCTGGTGGCATGACAACTCAGTGGTAAAAGAAAGTGTATCCGGACACAGAGTACAAATGACTTGAGTTTGTGGACTTAATACACTACGTGGCTGAAAGTATATGGACGTCCTGTTCAAATTCTACTGAAGGGAAATATTAAACGAACCAAAAAAACTAAAATGTAAATTTACTGGAATTTTAGGGGCCATCAGGCCGTTCACGATGTGTAGGAGTTTATTATTCATTGCAACAGGTTTGGAGAAATTTAGCATTACATCACATGCTCATCCAATGGCAGTGAATGGGTGCTGTCAGAATGCCGTCCAAACACCTGATGGAAAAACATCACAGTAATTACCAGTAATCTGTAAACTCCAGTCCATCAATGTCTTATGAAGCAATAAACTTGTTTTTCTAAGAAACAAGTTCAAATAATTGCTTCCGGTTAAAGTATGAGTCTTGTATCCATAATATTGCTTTGTTCAGTGAATAATTTGTCTCATCTGTATTTGAAGAGAGATTTGCACAGATCAAGCACTGTTTACAAGCGAAAATAGTCCAAAACAGTTCTAAACATACAGAGGATAACAGGAGATTGATTTTTTTTCACTGTAGAAAGTGTTGTTATGGATTATGGTTTATTATGGATATTTTGGCCGGAAGTGATGGTTTAAGCAACAAACAATTTTTTTTCCAAATATCCTCTAGTGTTCAGCAGAAAAAAATATAGCAAGTTTTTTAATTAGGGTGAGTAACTGATGACCATATTTTCTTTTTGGGTGAATTAATAATTTATTTTACATTTTTAAAAACGTTATTCTACCTACATTTTTGCAGAACTCCAAAAATGAAGTGATGTTTAATTCACTGCATGAAATGCCTGCTAGTAGCAGTAAAACACCAACAATGTTTATTCCTTATCACACAAATTATGTTTACAGGGACAGATTATTATTTAATATACTTACTTTCACATTTTATTGTGCAATAATGTGTTATCAGTTTAAAATACTTTTACTATATATTGCACGATTTGTAAACTAATACATGTTGGCGTGTACATAATCGGCTCCATATGTAAGGCTCTTCTGATTTAGTAAACTTGCTGGGTAGCTCACCTGGTACAGCATTGCACTTGCGATGTGGGGCATCCCACAGAAAATGAGTAATAATCTGGGTTCTGAACTGACATTCTAACTTTGTTGTAATAGTTTGTTGCCCACCAAGGTCCTCAATGGTGTAGG
Organism: Carassius carassius; assembly: GCF_963082965.1. Classification (NCBI taxonomy): domain Eukaryota; kingdom Metazoa; phylum Chordata; class Actinopteri; order Cypriniformes; family Cyprinidae; genus Carassius; species Carassius carassius. The sequence continues at coordinate 23,046,613 of NC_081791.1, read as the reverse complement.
CTACTCATAGAGCCTTCAAGAGAAGCAGACCACTCATTAAAATGATATCTCGAGCCCTTGTGAATTTTAGCGTCAGCTCTTTATACTTGGGGTCCACATACCTTTGGCCATTTTTAATTAGTATTTGGCATGCTAACTGTGCTTTTCTCTAGGAATTAGCGATGAAAGCAACCAGCACTTACAGTTTTGATGGCTTTGAGTTAGTTACCCATATTCAAAACTCCACAGGAAACTATTATGAAGTCACATATGAGCATTCCAAACTGATAACACTTTGCAAGGCAACAAGTTAGTGAAAGAGTGTCGTTCTGTCACCGCATTATGCCGACAAATTGTGGAAGCTGTTCACAGGGGAAGCCAATTCATCAAGGTTGTTTGTCACTGTCAACACAGATTGCAGCAGATGCCGTTGTGTCACTCGATAAGGGAGCGTCTGGAGGGAAACCAGAACAAGGGAATGTGTTGAAGACTCTCAGACCTGGAGATCTTAAAGGATCTGTTGCGTTTGTCAAGAAAAGCCTGTAAATTCCTGTCTTCCCTATCATATTTCATGAAGCAAAGGAAAACATTTTCTCTGTATATTTTTTGAACGTATGACTCAAGCCTGGCAGCATCAGAAAGGAAATTCTATACTGTACTGTCAGGCTGTTTTCCTTTGAGTGAAGATTTCATGGTGTCTTGTTTTAAACAAAGACAGATATGTAGGTCTACTGGGCTGTTTTTGAGTGCGTCAAAGTTTGAATTATATATCAACTGATCTTCATAACTTGATTTGGAGGTTGCTGGCTGACTAGGTGATTTGATTACATCCCATAATAAAATTCTAATATTTGACTAACGTGATGAATGTGCCCAACCATAATGGATGTGAATGCGTAAGTAGAAAGTTTTGCGGTGTGTTATTCCGGTGATCAAGGTCATCACCTAAAACCCAATGACCGAAGCCACACGGTATGTTAAGGGATCCCCCTCAGTAAGGTGCACGTGAAAGCGCTCCCTGTTGAGATGCCAGAGCTTCAGGACCTGTTTATTCGGGGTTAAAACGTCACAGCTGGCGTCACACCAGATGTCAGGCAATACCTCCTCTTGCTCCGAGCCGCATCCTGCAGACTAGAGATGGAATCGATTCTCTGCTCAGTCGGATGGATTAATGTGCTCTCTGTTGTACTTCCCTAGCCTTTTTTCTATTCCTCTATCTATTTATTCCACAAACACAATTCTCCTGTGCGAGAGTATCTATGGGTTCCTGTTACTGGCCATCCATCATGTCCTTTTTAACGTGGTCTGGTCTTTAAATTTAAATGCACCGTCAGAGACCAATAACAGACTGATGGATGGAAACTCAAAAGTGAAATAGATGTTGTTGCCGTCGGAACAGTTATGAAACATTACTTTTGATCAACAGTCTTTGTTAAAAGATATTTCTTTTGACAGAGTTGAGGTCCATTTAAAAAAGCCAATTAACTTCTGTAGCGTGATTCATTTTGAATCGAAACAAGATATGGAATGAGAAAAATGTGGGACGAGACTTGATTTTATCTGGCTGTTATATGCCAGAGTCGTGTGATTGAAAAGGAAGAATTAATCTGCAACGGAAAGTCATTTTGGAGAACTCCAAATTATTACATTTGGATAAAAGATTATAAAGACAGATACATTTTTCTTTATAATGGCATACCTAATGAATCATCAAGACCACGAGAATGCATTAAAAAGTAAAAAAATCCACGTAAAGTTCCTTATATATGCTGATAATTATAAATATATATATATATAATGTTTAATTTCTCATAAATTATTTCCATTTAAATAAATTCATAATAATAAAAATAAAATCTTATTTATTATCAAAGGAACTACTGTTTTCAAGTCTCTATATCTGTTTTCAACTAAAAGGCCACAAGGCAGCTGTATTATTAATTAGAATAAAAACATAAATGGGTCAGTTTGGATTTCATGTGTTCTTGTAATGTTCCTGACCTTCATTATTGATGTTTGTCAGGAGAAACCTCAAGCCTGATCCGACCTGAGCATCAACGAGTCTCTTTGTTCACACAGGACAAACATAGAAGCTGCTTTTGTTTCTGTGTAACCATCTGTTCTAACTAAGCACAATAAAACAATCTCCTCTAGCTAGGTTTTGTTGGTTTATTATTGCCAGCAATTATTTTGTTCTGTCTGCGTTGTGCTTGAGAATCTCTGTGTTTCTGTTTCTCCAGGAATTTGCTGGATGTGGATACGTTCTCAAGGTCAGCGCCAGGTAAGTCCTGCTCCTTGATTATGTGAGGCTTGACACAAGTAGTCTGTGTGAATAATACATTATCATAATAATCATACTGTTTATGCATTAGATATGCACAGTATGCCGATTTTCTGTATTATGCATGAAATACCTGCTTTTTTGCCAAAAATATTGACATGTACAACAAAGGTGCTGTGTACTGTATCCCACATTGCAGTATGCTTAACAGTGTGATGGACTGAAACTATATATCTTATTGCTTCCTTGATCTATTATTAAATAGGAGCTTACAAGAAATTGTATTTAATATTTAAAAATAAAATTAATTTGTAGTATTATATGTATTTTAAAAAAAACATTTTGCTGTGCTAAAAATGAAATGTGATCAGGTCATATGACAACATTGTCATGCACTATGAATTTCTTCTTGTTTTAAAATGTGTTCTAACTATTTTGAAAGAATATTGTGTACTGCACAGTAGGAAAAATTTTTATTAAAACTTGTCTGGTGTCTCAAACATCTGCATGCATAAGCTTTAATATAACTCAGATTTTGCATTTACATATTCATTTAGAGCTTTTTGATTTTCTTGATGGACTAATGAGCATATAATAATTCTGACTGAGTTGTATTTACTATTCTTAAGGGTAATAAAATAGTCAACTTGCATGATAATATAAACATGGCCAAATTTTATTACTGCATTATTCAAAGTTTTTTTTTCTCTCTGTCTCTCAGAGGGTCAACCACTGAGCAGAAACACAAAGCATTTTCCCTTCCCAAATGATGTCAGTAGCCATGAATGCTATTCACATGAATTATTTTGCTGTTGCCTTGAAAACAAGTGGGAAGGTTTTGGATGAGTTATTCATGGCTATTTGGTATGTGAAGCTATTGCTGAAAGTGTTGTACCCTTAGGGCACATCTTTTTTTTCCTACTGCTTTTTCAAGTAGTATCAAAGGGACTACTTTCCTTCCAAAGTAATCTCTGAGTTGAAAAAAAGCTTGCCATTTTAAACCTGCCTTAGTCAGAGAAGCCAAAATTATAACATTTATTAATCCTTCACCCTAATGCTCACAGCAATCAAATGCTTGACTGACATCTGAGTTGCCATAATTTGCACTGAGAGTTATTCTAAATCAGTTCCTCTGTTTATCTGGCAAAGGTCATACCTGAATAGGTGTCTCTACTCTTCCTGAAATGCTTTTTGTGCTGTCCATGTAATTTATGTAAAATCGTTAAACATTAGCCGTCCCAGTGTAGTTAGTGCAGATTTTTCGAGGAGTTGAAAATAATGAATGTGGTCCGTCTCATCTCGTTTATTCGTAATGCCCTACTTCGAGTAACATTTGCATCTTGAAAAACAAGAAATGATATTTTGGAGTAATTTTGTTTTGCTAGTTATGTCAAAATTCCTGGGCCATGAATTCTCAGGGGAAAAAGACAATTGTGTCTATTGAGTGTTAACTGATATAATTAACAGGATACTTATTTGCATACAGGATACTTATTTTGAACTTGTTTACAATACATGGCCTAATTTACTGCATAATACTAAATACATAAACATCCATTTTGTTTTTATAATTAGAATTTCAGCCAATTCACATATCCCCATTCATAACCATTACATTTCAATAAAGATTATATATAGTAATTTAAATATATAATATTTATGATTTAATTATTATTCTAAAAATATAATATAATGCATGTATATATATATATATAGAACAAAATTATAAACGCAACACTTTAGTTTTTGCCCCCATTTTTCATGAGCTGAACTCAAAGATCAAAGACATTTTCTATGTCCACAAAAGGCCTATTTCTCTCAAATATTGTTCACAAATCTGTCTAAATCTGTGTTAGTGAGCACTTCTACTTTGCCGAGATAATTCATCCACCTCACAGGTGTGGCATATTAGGATACTGATTAGACAGCATGATTATTGCACAGTTGTGCCTTAGACTGGCCACAATAAAAGGTCACTCTAAAATGGCATATGATATAATATATTATATATATATATATATATATATATATATATATTAAAAATATGAAATAATTCAGAACATAAATTTAAATCAAAATTAAAATATTCTTTCACTTTCAACCTTATGAAGTGGTTTTCATTTTAATGCAGATTTTATTAATATCCTGATCCTCACATTTTAGCCAGAAACAATAATGGTTTAATTTGAGAAGGATCATTTTCGAATGAATGAATGAATAAATAAATATTAATTCAGACACAAATAACAGTTTTTCTGAGAATGAATCTCATGTTACAATTTTTCTCAGTGAGATTCATAACTGATTGCTCTTTAACAAATCTTTTGACGATAGCAGGAGGTCTGCGAGCAGATTGCAGAGCAAATGTTCAAGTCCAAATTCTTAGGCTCGAATTTTAATATTTTCGCCAAAAGCCAGGAGACATTTCGGACATTTCCTCAAACTACCTCCAACAGTCCATTTGTTGGTCAGAGCATTTCCTGTTTGGACTCCTCTTGATTTAGTGGAGTAATTGATGAGTTAGATTCTCACATCTGCTGCTCCACACTTAGACTTAACAGGCCTGGAATTTTACTAATACTCCATACTGGTCACAGGTAGGCACTTCTCCAAGCCATTTTCTAATTTAGATGGTAAGATGAAGCGCTCAGTGAAGCACCTCCATTAGCTTCATTTAAGGGAACTCACTGTGCACATGCTGCAAGTGCTTTTTATCAATTTATTGATTGTTTCCCTCAGTGTTTGACCATTATTTTTCCTTTTTCTCTTTACAGTGGTTGTGTTGTATGTTCAAGGAATTGGTACTAAGGAGTGGAGAGAGGTTAGTATGCTTTTTATAGGTTATACAGTATGAGCAGAACATATAGTGCTCAGCATGTTCATTTTTAACCTTTTGAAAAACTGTATTATCAATTAATATGGTCCATTGGCCACAACTATAGAAGCTGCAATCAGGAAACAATTTGCAGTTATATTGATGTGATCCATTGCTGTACCTTTAGATCCACCATTAAGTTTTCTTTTCTTTTCTTCAGTTCTGTGTATTATCAGATTGTAGTGTCTATCAGTCGGTGTTTTCCTCCATCTCCCTCCTCTATCTGTTCTTGTGTGGATGTTCTGTTTTTCTTTTTCTTTTCTTATGTGCATTCTTTTATATTCCTTCCAGATAAATCTCACAAGTATGTTTCTTTTAGAAACAATATCCATAAACTTGCAAAAGCTTTTAATTACAAAACATGAAATATTACTATTGTTATTTTCTAAGTTGGATTTTTTTCTATATATACACACACTACCCTTCAAAACTTTAAGAAATTTTTCACTCATTGTTATATTGCATTCATTTGCTAAAATCATTTAAGTTCATTTTTTCCTCATTAATGTACACACAGCACCCCATATTGACAGGAAAACACAGAATTGTTGACATTTTTGCACATTTGTTAAAAAAGAAAAACTAAAATATCACATGGTCCTAAGTATTCAGACCCTTTGCTCAGTATTTAGTAGAAGCACACTTTTGATCTAATACAGCCATGAGTCTTTTTGGGAAAGATGCAACAAGTTTTTCACACCTGGATTTGGGGATCCTCTGCCACTCCTCCTTGCAGATCCTCTCCAGTTCTGTCAGGTTGGATGGTAAACGTTGGTGGACAGGTCTCTCCAGAAATGCTCAATTAGGTTTAAGTCAGGGCTCTGGCTGGGCCATTCAAGAACGGTCACGGAGTTGTTGTGAAGCCACTCCTTCGTTATTTTAGCTGTGTGCTTGGGGTCATTGTCTTGTTGGAAGGTGAACCTTTGGCCCAGTATGAGTTCCTGAGCACTCTGGATAAGGTTTTCATCCAGGATATCCCTGTACTTGGCCGTATTCATCTTTCCCTCGATTGCAACCAGTCGTCCTATCCCTGCAGCTGAAAAACACCCCCGCAGCATGATGCTGCCACCTCCATGCTTCACTGGGTGGGACTGTATTTGGACAGGTGATGAGCAGTGCCTGGTTTTCTCCACACATACCACTTAGAATTAAGGCCAAAAAGTTCTATCTTGGTCTCATCAGACCTGGGGGCTTTCGTGTGTCTTCCATCAGGCCACTCAGCCATAAAGCCCCGATTGGTGGAGGGCTGCATTGATGGTTGACTTTCTACAACTTTCTCCCACCTCCCGACTGCATCTCTGGAGCTCAGCCACAGTGATCTTTGGGTTCTTCTTTACCTCTCTCACCAATGCTCTTCTCCCCCGATAGCTCAGTTTGGCCGGACGGCCAGCTCTAGGAAGGGTTCTGGTCATCCCAAACGTCTCCAATTTAAGGATTATGATGGCCACTGTGCTCTTAGGAACCTAAAGTGCAGCAGAATTTTTTTTGTAACCTTGGCCAGATCTGTGCCTTGCCACAATTCTGTCTCTGAGCTCTTCGTGCAGTTCCTTTGACCTCATGATTTTCATTTGCTCTGACAAGCACTGTAAGCTGTAAGGTCTTATATAGACAGGTGTGTGGCTTTCCTAATCAAGTCCAATCAGTATAATCAATCACAGCTGGACTCAAATGACGGTGTAGAACCATCTCAAGGATGATCAGAAGACATGGACAGCACCTGAGTTAAAAATATGAGTGTCACAGCAAGGGTCTGATACTTAGGACCATGTGATATTTCAGTTTTTCTTTTTTAATAAATGTGCAAACATATCAACAATTCTGTGTTTTTCTATCAATATGGGGTGCTGTGTGTACATTAATGAGAAAAAAAAGAGAACTTAAATGATTTTAGCAAATGAATGCAATATAACAATGAGTGAAAAATTTAAGGGGGTCTGAATACTTTCCGTACCCACTGTAAGTACATTAGTATGATTTGATGAAAAATTAATTAAAAGTATTTTTCAGGTGTTCTTCTACTGAAATGCTGTATTTATTAATTGAAAATTATAAAGTAAAAACTAAACTAAACTAAACAAAAATGCATGTGGTGCTTTATTTTTTATAGTACAAAGTTACAAATTTGTTCCATTTTATTGACCACTTTGAATTTACTGAAGAAAAAAAATCTTGAAGGAAATCACATTGAAAAGTTCACTGTCAAAAAGAAAGAAAAAAATCTGTATTGTGGATCTGATTGCAGAAGCTTTATTAAACAAAAGGAATATGGTCAAAAACACAGGGCAAAACATGCAAACTGAAACAGATATCACACAATAAGCACAGATGAGCTGACACTACCAAACTGAAAACACAAGGAAAGTAAGACATCAAACAAGGTACAGGTGAACATAATCAACCATTGATCAATTATTACAAACTGGCAAATGAAACTAAGGAAACCGGATCGAAATACAGGAAGAGAGATTAACACAGAATGACACTCATAAAATTAGTAGAAATTACAGAAATTGTTATGCCATGTTAAATGGATAAAAACAAAGAATTTGTTTCCAGTGCTGAACTGTCCCATTGGCTGTGCTTTTGGGTGTTTTATTGCCTCCCAGTGTTCTAAAATCATCATGACCCTTTTGGCAGAATTGTAAATCCAGCTATTAATTGTATCCCACCGCATCGACAGGGTTTGACTATACAGTATATATATATATATATATATATATATATATATATATATATATATATATAGTACAGACCAAAAGTTTGGACACACCTTCTCATTCAAAGAGTTTTCTTTATTTTCATGACTATGAAAATTGTAGATTCACACCGAAGGCATCAAAACTATGAATTAACACATGTGGAATTATATATGGTATTATATACATAACAAAAAAGTGTGAAACAACTGAAAATATGTCATATTCTAGGTTCTTCCACCTTTTGCTTTGATTACTGCTTTGCACACTCTTGGCATTCTCTTGATGAGCTTCAAGAGGTAGTCACCCTAACTGGTCTTCCAACAGTCTTGAAGGAGTTCCCCCGAGAGATGCTTAGCACTTGTTGGCCCTTTTGCCTTCTGTCTGCGGTCCAGCTCACCCCTAAACCATCTCGATTGGGTTCAGGTCCGGTGACTGTGGAGGCCAGGTCTTCTGGCGCAGCACCCCATGGTCAAATAGCCTTTCATGCCTTCAGTGTGACTCTACAATTTTCATAGTCATGAAAATAAAGAAAACTCTTTGAATGAGAAGGTGTGTCCAAACTTTTGGTCTGTACTGTATATATATATATATATACAGTTCGCTATGTCATTTGTGTGGAAGTATTTCGAAATCTGTGAGTAAGACACGGGCAGCCCAGGGCCGGATTAACCATACGGGCAACTGGGCAATTGCCCAGGGGCCCAAGACCTCTAAAGGGCCCAGGGCAGCAAGGGCACGAGCAAAATACTGTATCTGGTAATCTCCCGCTTTACATTAAACAAACTGTCAACACGGGCTTTTGCGCTGCACAGAGAGACGCTGCGCTGCCTATGACTTTGAACGTGAGTTGAGAGCGGTTGAGAGTCAGTCTCATGCGGAATGACCAATGAAGAGAGGGCCTCAAGTTAAGACCCTCTCCTCATTGGTCAGTCCGCATGAGGTTGGTCAAATGTTACGCCGAGCGGGTTACGTCAGGCGTTGCTACAACAGAAAAAAATCTGACATGGAGAAGCTAAATGGGAGCGCGAAGCGGAAATTAAAAAAGGAAAAGGACATCAGAAACGCAGAAAATGTAAAGTATATACCTATAATAGGTAATTTCTTCACTCCTGTTAATGTTGCCGACAGTTCTTTTAAGTCAGCTTCCGTCAACGACGAGGACAACTCAGCTAGCCAGGACTTTTCTACAAGATGCCAAATGAAAGCAAACATGCACTTCCTCATTATTTAGGATTAAAATTGTGTGTTTTGCCAGGTTTTGTAGTATTTATTTTTATCTTGTCTTCTAGAGAGAAATTGTGTCACAGACACGGCTCTGCACTTTCTGTTTTAGCTATTGGACATGAACTTGTTAGTGGCCTTGATTTTGAAGATGTTATACTGTACACCAGTTTGCACAGTCAAAGTCCAGAAAAAAGCCATTGTAAGATGTGTTTGCCAAATGAAGGCATTTCAAATTCAAACATGCACTTCCTCATTATTTAGGACTAAAATTGTGTGTTTTGCCAGATTATGTAGCATTTATTTCTGTCTTGTCTTCTTCAGAGAAATTGACAGATTTCTAAATGTTTATGTAGCACTACAATGTTTAACTGGTTAATTGTGCTGTGATATGTTGTTGTTCTATTTTAAAACAAGTTAAAATGAGCTTAGGATAAAAATGTTTATGAGCAGATAACAGTGATACTGCATTTTATTTATTTATTTTTTCCTTGAGGTGCCAGCTTTATTAAAATGCTGTATATTGTTGTGGATGGAAAACTGGCAGATTTCAAATTGTTTGTGTTGGACTAATAACTTGATTGCCTTGTTGAATTCTGAGGAAACAGGGTCACCCTGTCAGGGTGATTTCTGCTTAAAATGAGCTGAGGACCAAAATGTTTCTTGATGTGTTGTCTGTGGTCTTCTGTTATAGCTATATCAATTCAATGCATTTCTATTGGGAATAAATGTTGTTAAATAAACAATGGTTTGAAAGTGGTTGCTTATTTATTCATTTTTGTGAAAATGGAGGATATTTCCCTCCCTCTCAATGTAGTGGGTCAATTTTACCAGATTATACAGATGCTGATGTGTTTTGTTTTCATAGCATCATATGTGAGTGAATGTCTTTGATAGGGGACATAGTAGTGCATTTTGTAGTTCTATGAGCATTTAAATATTTGTAAATCAAAATACACCTGATGACAGTTAGAATTTGAAGTATTGAGTATATTTACAGTATATTACAGTAATATATTCTGTATATGACCATATTATGGTGATCCTGGGGTCGTGATGATGGGGCCCTTGAATATTGTTGCCCAGGGTACAACAAAGTGTTAATCTGGCCCTGGGGCAGCCGATCAGCTCTGGAAAATGCTGGGCTTCATGTCTGAGGCACAGATAGCAGGAAGCGATCAGCCGTTGGTGTACTGGCGCACAAATAAGAGTCCCTTTTCTGTGCACTGCACACTAAAGCTGCGCGAGCATATACTGTACCGGTCCGCACCCTGAACACGAGTAGACCGTGAAGAGATGTTCAGATCAACTTCTGACGTGTTGGATGAGAAACGAAACGGACTAAACTGAGACACAACTTTTTTTTTTTTTCTGTAAATTAGAACATACACGTTTGAAAAGCCAGAAATAAACGTCAGTTCTGTATAAGATGATTATTTTTATTTTACCTTAAAATTACATCGACTTAATTTGATTTAAAAATCACCTGCTGTAGCACACTGAGAAAAAAGTGTTTCATTCATCCAATTAAAAAAATTTAGGGTAATGATTCACATCTATATTTTTTTACTTGAGACAATAGTTATTTATTTTTCATTGGCTCAAGTTAAAAAAAATATAGATGTGAATCATTAACCTAATTTTTTTTTTTAATTGGATGAATGAAAACACTTTGCATCTTTGTTTTATTCGCACCAACATTGTTTGATTTTAACATTTTGGAATCATCTATTTATATAGCATACTTTTATCTAGTCTCACTGGTAAAGACCTTTTTTTTTTATTTAAAACCAAATTTAAAAACTAAAATACTGAATGCTGATTAAGAAACATTGAATGTGTGTTGATTGTGTTGTTTGGACTGTAGAACAATGCAGTTATTGCCTTAAATTTCACATGGTTACAGTTAATCTTTAAATTTAAGGCCAGTTCTCTGTAGTTTCAGCCCAATTAAAAAACAAAAGTTAATGTCTGTACCATCTATGTTTGTATTGAATGTAGGCTACTTACTGCAGTTACTGCTGTTAATTTCAGATGGTTGCAGTTATTGTTTTCAATAGCCAAAAGCCAGTTTGGCCTATTAAATACAAAATAAACATCTTGTTTATGCACACTTTCCTTCTTTCTTGTTTGTTGCTTAAAGATAAAAAAAAAAAAAAATCGGTATCGGAATCGGCCATGAAAAATCATGATCGGTGCATCCCTAATTGGAAGTTTGAGGAATGCAGCGAGCACTCTGGGCTTCTCTAGAGATATCTCGCTCTCCAGATGGCATCATGAAATATTCACTGTACTTTTATATAGCTGCCATGTATCTGGACCAGTGGCTTTCTCTGCATGCATATCAACACTTAAGTGCCCACTCACATTACAAGTACCTCCAAAAGCAAGCATAGCAACTGCATTATAAACAGCCAGCTTCCCTAAAAAGATAATGCAGCAATCAACGGTCAAGGACCGATCGGCTCCAGGAACTTCTCCAGGAGCAGATAATAGAAAGCGTGGTTACTAAGTTGATAGGTGGGATTATGTGTCTGGGGTGTTGAGAACATGATCTTGGGTCTGAATCTGAGTCAGGAATCAATAGTTCATTACTCAGTGCCGTCGGTGAGCTCCAGCAAGGACTCCTGCCCAATGGGAATTACTGTCTGATTGCTTCAGGGATGTGTACGTTGGCAGGAAGCTGTAGGAGCTCACACTGAGCTGCTATTCCTGCCCCACATTCATGCAGAGCTCAGGCTGCTGTTGAGTCTGCCGAGAGAAGGGAAGTCTGAGGGCTGATTTTACCTCTGATAATGAAAATATGATCATAGCAACTGTTATTATGCTTTGGCACATCAGTAATTCCTTCTGTGCAGATTTTACATGCTGCTGAGTGATTAACATCAACTTCTTTTATGCTTTTCTGTTCTATTAATCTCAAATGTCAAGTGGCATTTATTATATTATTCTTTACTGTATACAAGTTTTGTCAAGAAAAATGTGTTTACTACATTAACTGTAACTACATTATAGTGTTGAGTGTGTCAGATCAGTGGGAACCAGATTCCTCCACGAAATAAAAAAATAAAAGAGGATATTTTGACTTTTTTTTTTAACAATTCTGAGTTCATATCACAGAATTCTAACTTTGATTCTTGCATTTTTGAGAAGAGAAAAAACTAACAAACAGTTGCGAAATGTATAGTCAGAAAAAAAAATAGGACCAGAATGCTCAATTATTGGGAAAAAAAATAGGTCATTTGTAACTTTTATTTCACAATTTTGACTTTGATTCTTGCATTTTTAAGAAATAGAAAAGGGGGCAAAAAATCTTTAAGGGAAACAAAAACAATTAGAAAAATATTACATAAAAAAGGCCAAGCATATTCTTTCACTAATATATTGGGCTGAGAAAAATTGACTTCACCTTCAAAGCCTGTTTTGCACCCAATTTGTGGAGAATAAATTATATATTATGTTTTTATTATCTAGCCAAGGAAACATTTAATCTAATGATGCATCTTTCATTCTTATTTAGTTTGGTCGAACAGAAGTGATTGACAACACTCTCAACCCGGACTTTGTGAGGAAGTTTGTCCTGGATTACTTCTTTGAAGAAAAGCAGAACCTTCGGTTTGATGTGTAAGTGGATGACAACACTTTTCTGCCTTTAGTTTCAGAAAATAAATAAATAAATTAGACAGTGATAAAATGCTTTTTAGACATTCACTTTCAATCTTTTGCTTATTTGACATAGTTACAATGTGGACTCCAGAAGCTCAAACATCTCAAAGCATGTAAGTAAACACTAAAGTTCCACATGCTGTGCTAATGGATAGACAAGTCACGATGCAGTGCCTGCAAGTTTTACTCTGTTGATTTAATCTTCTCTGCTACAATGGACGTGGATGACAGAAGGTACAAGCTGTAAATGAGTGTAATTTATCCATTGCTTGTTTTCTGTCATGCCAAAAATAGTTACAAAGAGAATGCAATTTGTTTTTTGAGTTCTCATTCTTTGAAAAAAAAAGAAAAAAAAGCCCAGACCCTCTGCATCTTTTAAATCTGCATGAAAGAGTCTGTCGTAGTCCTCAAAGTCTCGTCTTGTTTTTCTGTTGTTTTTCTCTCTCTCTTTTTTTTTTTTTGCTCGCTTTTTTGTATGCATTTCCATGTCATTGATTCACCCCTTCCATTGCTTAGAGTTTCATCAGCCAGGCCTCACCTGTCTTTATACTCAGTGACATACAGTATCCAAGGTGAGTCCTCATACCATCTTTCTGAGATTTTCCAGACGGGACTGCCACTGCTGATTTGTGTCTTCTGGAGCAGGAACCCCACAGTACTGTGATTACCTTCATTGTTTTGTCTCCCACAGTCCTTCCTCGGCCAGACCTTCTGCACTCTAGGAGAGATTATTGGGTCCTCTGGGTCAAGACTGGAGCGGGTGCTTTCGTAAGTCTTTGATTATTTTCCACCCTTGATACGACGTTGAAGAAGAAACAGTACCATGGAAACAGTTCTTTAAAAGTTCTCCAAATCCTATGGGGCCTCTATTCAGGCCACAGATTTAACCACATGGAAGACATAAGTTCATCTGGCATTGCATGGTCCAGCTGAGCTCATTTATATAGCAAGTGCTCTCATGACGATTATAAGACAAAAGGGTTGATAAATTGGTCTTTTTCGTGCAGCTCACGGTTTGAAATCCTTTTACGCTCTTCAGCTCTTTGACGGCGCTTCTAAAGTCAATGCTTTTAACCGCAGTCGAGGTGCTTGTTTGGGGTTTCTCAGTGTAGCAGACCTTCTGTGTCCATATCAATCCAGAGTAGGTCTGTGTATGAATAGATCCCAAAGCTTTGGCGAGGGGTTAAAAAGGGAAACTAATTAAGCTTCGGCTCGAGTAAGGACGGCACTCTGGTGACTGGGGCATTTTAACATTAAGATACAGGCTTCCACTGTCCAGCATATCTGGGTCACATCAATGATCTATTTCAGTAGCACAAAATAGGGTGTCTGGATGATGCTTGCATTTGGTCTTGCAGAAGAAGCACATTTTTCTTGTCATTTTACAGAATCATGTGTGATTTTGCCAAATGACATGCCATTTACAGAAAGCCTCAAATGTTGTTTTATATGATGACATGAGTGTTTTTGAAGTATTATTTATATACAATTATAGTATTTATTAGTATCTTGAATGAATTCCTTTTTAAATTTTTTGAAAGTTCAGTTTAGTAATTTTTTATGTGCTTTTATTTTTTATATTTTTTTTGTTTCAAGTTTTAACTTTACATTTAAATGTATATGTTTTTATGTTTTTCATCTAATATTTGTTTTATTCATTTATTTATATTTTATTTTATTTCAAGTTTATTTTAGTTACTGTTTTTTATACGTTTAGTTAAAAACAACAACCTTTGATATGAAATAAAAATGTATGATTGAAGCAGTTTTTAACTGCTTTGTTTCAGTTGTAAATTTCGTTTAGGGTTTTTAGGTTTTTCAATGTAATATTAATATTTTACTTAACAGCTTTACTTTAGTTACTGAAAATGTTTTTATAAGTTAACAATAACAATACTGGATATGAAAACACGATTAATGCTGCTTGTACAAGTGAAATCTGAATATATAAAAAAGTTTCAAGTCACTTTATTTCAGTTGTAATTTTTGCCTTCATTTTTTTACTTTCTTTACAGCTTTACAGAAATTAATGAAAATTATTTCCAGTAGTTTTAGTTAACAATAACAATACTAGATATGAAGTAAAATTTAATCTGAAATCTGAATATATGAAAGGTTTTAAGTCACTTTATTTCAGTTGCTATTTCCATTAAGGTTTTTTTTTTTACTTATGTTACTTATGTATAATTTGTTTATATATATATATTTTTTTTACTTACTTTACAGCTTTACGTCAATTACATCAATTTTTAATAGTCAACAATAAAGACAATGGATTACATGCTGTATAAAGCAAAAACATGCAATTAAAGTGTTGAAATTCAAAATTTATATGCTTTTCCATAATGGGGCTCAAGTGATTGGAATATAAGCTGTTTTAAGTCACTTTTAATAAGAAAGCAAACTGAAAAACATTGAAGATATGGCTAGACAGTGTGACTAAACCCCTTAAGAACATTAAAAAATAGTTTGTAAGTCCCTTCCATCAGCTGTTTTTACCCCCGAAGAACATGACAGGCGCTGTGCACGCGCTCTGTATCGCAGCATGGTCGACGGGGAGCTTTTTGCGAATGCGTCTGATGGTGACTCGGCATGGGGCAAAAAACACTAAATGGGCCGTCTCCTTTTGGCCTTTGTGTCACGCTTTCTGCTGTGCTGTGCAAGCGGCGAGCAGCGGATTAGGAAAAAGGTTGGCGGCAATAGGCATATTTTAGTAGGTCAGCCCGTCTCTCTAAAGAGCTAGTGGGCAGATACTGTAACACACTGGGCTGGAAGTGTGGAGGAAGAGGTACTACTCTATTACCTGCTGGTTTCTATGGCAACCCACCAAGACTAGTGGCTTTTCAATTACATAGCACTGCATTTGGGCAAATACATCTAATTCCCTCTGTTTTCGCAAGATAAGGCCAGGGAGTCCTAAGGACAAGAGATGCCATGGGAGGTTCGGAGATGGGGATTTGAGGTTCCGTGCCACATTCGGGGACCCTTCGGGCTAGATTTTTCTCCAGCCTCATTTCCACATGTGAGCGTGATGGATTTGTGGAGAAAATGTGCTTGGATAGAAGAGAGCCATATACTGTCAGGCTGAGCAAAATATTTTTAGACAACCTGGTTTCGGTCCAGGAATGTTTGAGATGAGAGAATGTAAAATGCTTTACAATAACAAGACCGAGTGTCAATATTTCAGCTCTGGCTTCTATTTGCCACATGTGAGTTTTGAAAATATGTCAGATAAGCTCCAAAAATAAATCATGCCATGCAGGTAGGAAGGTGGGTAATTTGTCATTGGTCACTGTTGAAAAACAAATTACCTAATGTTACGCCCATGCGTTTTTCTACACACTCTATCAATCTATTTCATACGTAATTCGCTATTTAACTCTCTACCCACCACACACACACACACACACACACACACACACACACACACACACACACACACACACACACACACACACACACACACACACACACAGAGACAAACTGAGCTTCTAATTAGTTAAAAAGAAAGCAATATCACTGAAAATACCCTCAGTGTTGGAGACATTCATCATAGTTGCAGCGCTGTCACAGGTTTACAATGAGATGTATGAGGGTGAAGTGTGTCCAGATAAACTGCCAAACACACTACTGTCAGTGTACTGATGGCTATCACACTTACACATCACTAGCTCAAATGGATTTTCACACTCCATTGCATGGAAAACAATTACATGTTCAGTACACTACGGATTTTTGACACATTAGACATCTGTTGTGCATTAAAAATATATTATATAAATTAACATTACTTAAAATAAATATATACAATTTATATGTTATGTATGTATTGTCTACTCTAGTCAACAACCAGTACATTGGATATATAGGCCAACTTTTGGCTCATATTTAGCTATTTTATAGGTGACATTCATGTGGCTCGGTATGATGAGTCACTGATGGTCAGTACACACAGTAATTAGTGGTAAATACTCTATGAACAAACCAATAACTAAGTATTATAAGTTGTGCTGTACTGTTTATGCTATAAATGAGATGTTAGATGTCCTTGAGGAGAGGACCATTACAGTTGCATTGAAGAATGGATCTGAGCCATCTTTAGAGACCAGAATATCATAGAGTCTTGCTCTTTTGACTTAAACAATATAGTAAAACCCTAGCAGGGCTGTACGTTAACTTATTTATGCACATAGCACTGGTGTTACAAATGTTGAAAGTTTTGTAGCACAGGCCAAACAGTTGAAGCACAAGAAAATGTCTATTATTGTGTCTGAAAACAAACACAAGTGAACAAGTTTTTTCATAATTTGCTATAAATGTAAGAGTGCAGAAACACAACACCTCCCCCCCCCCAACAAAATATAAAATAAAAAAGAATGGCAGATATTTAGGCCAAAGTGGGAGGAGATAAAAAATCAAAAATCACAGGAATATCTCATTGTTTACTTTGTATTCTAGTGATGCTATTTTAGTGGATGAGGTTAAGGGTATCTCAAGATCTTTTGATCTGTGGACACAGCTGTTGTGTTTGACCTTCAGATGAGTCTCTGGCTTATTAAGAGGGAACCATGGGCTTAGAACTTAAGCACAGCTCCTGATTCCTGCGACAGATGTGTGTACGCCGAATCCGTATGCCAGCAGACCTGTAAACACAGTGTGGCCTTTAAAATTCATTATGCATAATCGAGTTAACCATCACATGATCACTGTCCTTATCTGGATCAGGCTCTTCAGATACAGTATGTATTTGCATTTCTCTACAATACTTCTTCCCTGACAGACATTTATTGGCTGCTTAATTGCTCAGATATGCACCTCTACAATCTGTGTTTTGAGTGCTGTTGGGAGCAGGGCATTTTTGACAGCTATTAACCTGCCCTGACCGAACAGTGAGATCAGTTAATGCATGCTCACTAAAATCCCCACCATCATCGTCTAATTGGCCGCCTTACTCATTCTCTGCAGTCTGTTCCCACGGCTGAACCTGCAGTGTACTTCAGCAACACAATGTGCTGGTTTCTCCAACTGTATTTTTAGAAGCTCGAGTAATTTAAAATTCATGTAATTCACCTTTATGAGGCACCATTATACTGATGATGCCATTTTATCTACATGAACAACAATGCTTGGCTGCATGATCTTGCCACATTTACATGCCAGCTGAAGAGCTGTGTGACAAATTAAAGCAATAAGCCACAAGAGGCTGTGCATTGAACTGGTTTATCACCATTTAGAGTTGATGTTATGGATGATACAAAGCAACAACAGCGATATGATAAAAACACAGATGTGCAGTAAATAATTAGTGGTATAGTCAATAACCTGAAGTATTATAAGCTGTGCTGTACTGTTTGTGTTATAAACGAGACCTTAGATAGTGAAGCTTTTTGAGGAGAGTTGTGCTATTATTTTTCTAAATGACTTGAATAAAATTAAAGGCATAGTTCACCAAAAATGAGAATTCATTATTTACTTACCATCAAGTTGTTCCAAACCTCTATGCATTTCTTTCTTCTGTTGAAGCTCTCCTTCTGTTTGAAGCTCTCTGATAAAATCTTGAGACGCTTTTGTTCTGTCTGTCAGATATGCTGTGTTAGAGAGGTGACAGCCCAGCTGGAAAAGAGTGTATTCTTTGCCTGTGACCATGAATATTTTCATATCACAATGTGGTTTAACTGAAGGCGAGGTATGAGTGCAATAACTCTTAATCCAAAGATGTATCTTATCGAAATGTTAAATGTCATTCATTAAATGTTATTAATTTTTTTCCTTATTCATTTCCCGCCTGTCAGTCAGTGTGTATATATATATATATATATATATATATATATATATATATATATATATATATATATATATATATATATATATATATATATATATATATAGCTCTCTTTCTGTAGACTGCAGTATTACTTACACTAATGGCACTTCCTGTTCTTTTGTGCACGGTAGCAGTGATGGAGCCCTCATTCGCAGCAAAAGTTGGGATTGAAAACCTTCTCGGCTCACCTTTATAAGTTGTTTCCATAGCAGCGGGAAAGTGAATGCCAAGAGTTAGTGACACTGACAGCTGTCTTGAGTTATACATTGGCTGGTACTGAGTAATGAGAGAGTCTACGGTTATGATGAGCCACGTGTGACCTTGACCATGATGAGTTGATGCCTAGGGCAAGACGTGAACTCTTCAGGCAAGCTGAACTCTCTCCTACTTGGTCTTTGTGTTTGTACAGCAAAAAATCCTCTAGCGGTGTCCTTGGACTCCCAAACTCCCTAAGTAGCTTGCTTTTTAGTCCGGTATTGTTTGTCTTTATTTTAAATGTTACATTTGTGACCTCAGGTCATTCTGTGAAGATTTTCCATTTCAAAACTACTTTTGAAATTATTTTTTATATTTGTTGTGATTCTGTAATACTTTTCCAAAAGTAAAATGGTTGTAATCTCTCTCTCTCTCTCTCTCTCTCTCTCTCTCTCTCTCTCTATGAAATGTCTTTTACTTCTTAACTCTTATCACCAAGGCTGCATTTATTTGATCAAAATTACAGTAAAACAGAAATACTATGAAATATTATTACTATTTAAAATAATACAAACCTTTTGTTATGCAAATACATTTTAAGATGTAATTTATTCCTGTGATGCAAAGCCAAATTTTTATCAGCGTTTACTCCAGTCACATGATCCTTCAGAAATCTTTTTTTAAATTTAATTATCAATGTGGGAAAAAATTATGCTTCTTAGTATTTTTGTGGATGAATTAAAAAAATTAAAAGACTAAAGATTTTTGTAACAATATAAAAGTGTTTACTTTTGATCAATTGAATGCATCCTTGCTGAATTTTTCTTTTAAAGATAAAATCTTACTGACACAATATTTATTTAATACATATTTTCCACAAAATTTAGATTTATTCAATGCTACATCATTTGAAAGGCAGTTAATTAAATGGCATGTAATATATAAAACAATATATGTGACCTTGAACCACAAAACCAGTGTTATGTGTAAATTTTTCGAAATTGAGATTTATGCATCATCTGAAAGCTGAATAAATATTAGGATCTGACAATATTTGGCTGAGATACAACTATTTGAAAATCTGGAATCTGAGGGTGCAAAAAATAAAATAAAATGCTGAGAAAATCACCTTTGAAGTTATCCAAATGAATTCTTGCATATTACTAATCAAAAATTACGTTTTGATATATTGAAGGTATGAAATTTACAAAATATCTTCATACTACATGATCTTTTCTTAATATCCGAATTATTTTTTGGCATAAAAGACAAGAAAATACAATGTTTTTTTTTTGGCTATTGCTACTAGTTTTGTCATTCAGGGTCACAAATAGTTTTTATTTTGATATAAGTATCAAGATTAAAAAAAAAAAGAGAAAGAAACATGAAAGAAAAAATATAATAAAATAACTAAATATGTTGGTTGTTTGTTAATGAAAATGTGTAATAACACAAAACCAAAGTTATGTTATTAACTATTATTATAGTTAATAATAATAATTATTAATCAGTATTTACACATTAATTATTGACACAAAAGGCATCAGTTTTTTAAAATGATCCTCTTGGTGTTTTATTTATTTATTAAATTTAAATTGAAATTAAATTTATGCATTTGGCAGACACTTTTATCCAAAGCGAATTACAGTGCATTCAAGCTATACATTTTTCATGTGTTCCCGGGGAATCGAACCCCCAACCTTGCGCAATGCTCTACCAATTGAACTACAGGAACACTATACTACACTATTTATTTATTTTCTCCAGATTGCAGTGTGAAATTTGCAAGAAAGTAATATGCAACAATGTATTTTTAAAATCTATTGTGTAATTACATTCATTACAGCTCGGCCGACTGGAGATAACTTGATAAAACACTTCCCACTGCAAAGAGTCATTTTCAGCCTCCATGCCACCTCTAGCTTCTCCATCGCAGATCTGCCTCACTGAATCTTACCTGCATGTCTGGATCTGACATGTGTCTCAGGAGGGGATTACATGAGAAGAGTGGTGGGATGTTTGTCTGTCTTAGATGTCCTTCAGTCTAAATTCCTATCTGGCATCATTGAGCTTTAACTGGATTTCTAGCCTGCGGGTGGTCAGGTGTGCATGGC